>NW_028277700.1:0-600000 GCF_059751315.1 Micrasema longulum
ATGATCTCAAACCATCCTTGAAGTCTTAGGTTTGATTCCTAGCAGAGTCAACGCTACATATTTACTTCAAAAGTGAATTACTCCCAACATTTTACTCTCACTGGACTGGCACATAAATCGAAATACGCTGCATTATTGGTATACCAGTCTAGTGCCCTATGCACCATTGGGGGTGGAAAGGGGATGATGATGAGTCAAAATAAAAGAAAAAACAGTGTTTTAATTTTAGAAGAAAAAGGTAATTTTAATTTATTTCATAATTATTCACATGATTGAACTTGCACGTTCAGGGTTTTTTTCTTAATTGTTTTATTAAATAAACACCAGTGGTTTTTCTAATGTCAGCCTACTCAGTGGTTATGTAATAACGGAACATTTTAATTAATTATTTTTATTTATTTACTTTAGTTTCTATTACATTTGTATATCAATGATTATTTACATTTATTTTTAAAATTATATCCCCATTTATAAATCTACATAATTTCTTTTTTTTTTTTAATAAGATTTATTTTATTTTATTTTTTATACTTTTAAAAATTAATTTTCACCGTTTACACATCAAACTATTTTCTGATTTTATTTAAGTGGTAGCCTTATCCTTTTCCTATTTTGCTTTCTATAGTATGAAAGTTAATTCAACATTAATTTTTTTATTTTTTTTTTTTATTAATAAATTTCATAAAAGGTACATGTTTTTTTGAAATTCTTTACATTTGTACTTTTATACACATGGTAAATGTTACTACTGTAACTCTCCAAAAAAAGAGACTATCTCTTGCGCTTTGAGAGTGAATTACAATGTTGTAGTTGTTTATTTATAAGGGTTTATATAATTTTAATTACGAGTACATGAGAAAAAAATGAAAACATAGGATACATAAAGAAAAAACATAAAACAATAATACATTCATACTTATTAAAATTTAATGTAGTTTTTACACGTGTTCAAAAAATTTCCTTAGATATACTTTAAATTTATTTATCGATATATTATTTTTAATAGAATTTAGTTCATTGGAAAGATTATTATAATTGTTAACACCTTTGAAGACAAAGCTATTTTGACTATGACTTGTGTGGAATTTATAAATTTTGATATTATGTTGGTATCTGAGTGACTTATTGATCTCAAATTATTTTATTTTTTATATATTTGTATGATAGAGTTTATTTTATAAAGAGTGTCTACTGTATGAACCTTAAATATTTTAAATAGACTTTCCGTACTGAATTTTGAGGGTTTCTTTAGAATGACTTAAATAATTAATTTTTCGACCATTTTAAGAGGGTTTAATATATTGACGTATGAAATACCCCACCCTACAATACCATATTATAACAAAGATTGAAAAATTAAGCAATAAGCTATTTTTAAATTATTGATTTATAAAATATTCCTTTATCTAATAAATATGTATGTACATTTTCTAATTCGTTTAACTAGTTCACTAATATAGTCTTTCCATTTTAAGTTTTGGTCTATGTAAACACCGAGATATTTAATTTTATCTGTTGTATCAAGTACTAAACATGTAAGATCGCAGTTAGTTTAGTTGCAATTGCTTTGGTGAATAATTAATTTTACTATTGAATCCAAATTTATTTTGTTAATAAAAAATAGGATAATTTTTGTCTTTTCCATATTTAAAGATAATATATTTTTGTTAAACCATAATTTCAATTTATTTATAACGGCATTAGCTACTAAATTTATATAAAAGAGTTCCAGTTAACTCCTTTAACTAAAACAACCGTATTATCGATATATAATATTTTAGTTTAAAAAATATTCGGCCTCGTGGTGTAATAGTCAGCGCGTTTGCCTACCATGCAAGAGGTCTCGGATTCGATTCCCGATATGTTTGATAATAATTATTTATTAAAAATCGTGTTTTCACACCAAAATATTTCATAGTTATTGGACTGGTACCTGAAACATAAGACTGATCATCTTACCCTCATTTAACAAAAATGATCAAGATACGCTGCAATTGGGGTACCAATGCAGTGCCCAATGCATTATTAGGTTTGAAAAGGGAATGATGATGATGTTGATTATTATTTAACAGAAAAAACGTAAATAAATTATTCAGTAGTCATTGAAAAACATGTCGAAAAAATTGGATACTAAATGAAACAGCCGTTCAAAATATTCAAATCAGGAAACGTACTTTTTAATTGTTTAAAAAAGCATGGATAAACAATAATTATGAAGGAAAAAAAAAACTACACATTGAAAAAACTAACGTAATAATATTAAAATAACAATGGATCACTTTATGTTGCTTTCTAGGTCACAGTCAAGACAAAGTAATATAAAAATAAAGTCCATTATTTTTTCAAAGGCTCTTTGCATTTTATTTATTAATTACAAAGGATTTTACATTCAGTCAACAGTGATTAAATAAAAACTGGAAAAAAATTTTGGCTTCATGAGTATTCCGATCAAACTAAAGGGGATCATTATTTTATTTACTATCCAGAATTGCTATCAATGGAAAATTTTAGCATTTTTTGTAAATAAAAAAACATGATTAGGACAAGAGGAAAAATAAATAATATTTATTTTTTTATATATCGGAAACCCTTATAACAAAACAGCCTCCGAGCCATGCCAATAATGTCTGATTGTCACTGGACCGGACCATTTCTTCTATAAAACCTTATCACAAAAGAAAATGGAAACGCTTCAATGAAATAATATAGTTAGTCTATTTGTAAAGATTCTTTTTCTGAGGAAAATATGAATTCATTGGTGTGAAAAATCAATCAGAAATGATTTTCGTGATGTATGATATATTATAACGCTTAGGAAAATAAATTACCACCAAATTTGTTAGACTCGTTTTCATTAAAAAAAGTAATGTAACTTTTCATAATTTATTTTAACGCGAAGCAGATTCTTACACGTTTAATTTTACATTTTATTTATTTTGATTTATTATGAAAAAACTCGTTGGGTAAAAAATAAAACAAGTTCTAGTCATTTTATGTCTTGTTTGGTTAGTGCAAATATTATGTATTTTTTCAAGTTAAGTTTAAATTTGTCTCCAGTGAAATTTTTCAAGGGGTGAAGGAAGCCATTGTTATGTTTAAATCCATAATAGAATATAAAATATTTCCAAAATACCTCAGATTCATCCTTAATAGACATCTAACGTATAAGGAGCACTGCATGCAAACTAAGCAAAAGGTATGTGCAAGAAACCTTATAATAAACCTAAATTCACGGGAATCACATGAGGCGCAACGCCATCAGTATTTAGATCTGCAACGCAAGGCTTGTATATTATATCAGCAGCCCAGCGAAGTATACTTGTCTGGTGTTGCAAAAATCTGCCCCCTCCAAACAGGTGGACATAAAAGTTAATGAAAGGGAACAAATAGTTGCAAGATGCCTCGAGCCAACACCTACTGATGAAATGAACCTAATCATCGGAATCTCTCTGACGCACATTCGAAGTAGGACAACCACAGAAACAGCGAGGTACAAACAAACTCATGATCCTAGACATCCCTTACACCACCACCAACCAATGGCCTTGCATCTGAGATGCAAGGCCATTGGTTGGTGGTTGGAGGAACTGTGGCAACAGGATCTTGAAGCGAGACCGTGAATAGGCGCAACCCAGGACGACAGCCACTTACTGACATACCAGTTTATGGGAGAAGGCTGCATTTCTGGAGACCTAATTGTGGCAAACGACAGGCTATATCCGCTGCCGCATATTGAAGTGGGAGGATATGATTCAACCGGACATGTAAGTAAGTAAGTCTATTGTATGGTATTTTTAACTGTAAAAAGTTTGTTTTTGTTTTTTCAATGTGGTAGTGGTCTTACATATTTTTATCTGCTTCTGCTATTTCTTTAATATTTTATTTTAATATTTTTTATTTATTTATTCACGCTCTTTATCAAAATACAATTCCATGTTCACTTTGCCCAGCTAACAAGGGTACATACCCCGTTCCAAGCTAGGCAATTACATTTTAATATATTATGATTGTTAACAAATTAATATAGAGCACAGACAAACAAAATATAAACTTATTCGGATACACATTTTGATTCATATACATACAGACATACACATATATATAAATAAACACATATATACACATGTACATACACACATATGTACATACACCCATGCGCATACACATACATACATTCATAAAAACATAGACAATTCATTTATGCGAAACTTCATGGTTGTCATCTATAAATATATATATTTTTAAATTATTCCTTATTTTTTATATTTTATTTTTGACATCCAGTAAGGTTCTCCAATCCGTGGCATGCATCAACTTTTCTGACTCCCTACGACCTATGTCATGAAAGAGTGAGGTCAACACCTTCCGTAACTTGACAACACTCCCGTCTTTCCACGATTCTGGCAAAAGGTTATGGACCTTTTTGCCTACGTTATAGTGTTGTCTCGATGCCAGAACAGTGTTGACCCCTTCACTTAGTATCAGATCCCTATTAGAGTATCTTGTATTATGGTTATGGTTGACGCTTGCGTAAATGTCTCTCTTTATGTGTGTAACCACTTCGGTTCTCAATATATACTGTTGAATAATATTCAGTAATCTAAATTCTTTGCAGAGCAAGTTACTTGGATAACGAAATGTTTTTTTTGTTTAATTTTAATAAGTTAATAAAAGTATTGCCTTATTTGTGGGGTGTATGTTAAGTACTGATTTAACATTTTCTATACTGGCAACTCATAAAACTGTAAATATGCCGTTCCTTCCCAAATCCTTCCTATTTCAAAATCTTTTGTGCCTTTAACCGTCCTGTGAGCAAATCACACGTGAAAAGTTGTCTCTCTGATAAATCTTATTGTATACTGCGTCAGCATATTTACAAAGTGAAGTTTAGTGTTATATAAACAGTTAAACAATACAGTTTATTGGCATCTACACGATACCAGTATCAGTAGTACAGTAATAGTGAAGTGCTTCATATAAGAAACAATCGGAAGAACTTTAAAAGCGAGTATTAACAATTCCATACAGTCAACTAAAACTCAAAACCCCGCTGTTATCAATTACTCAATGCCAGAAAGGCATTGAACTGACCAAACATTCCTTCGTGGTAAGTGCGTTTGTGTATGTGTAAGAGCCTGTTGGTGAACCGAGTGGATATGCAATTTGTGTTAGTACGCATATTTGAACATTTTATTCGAAAGTTTTACGCAAATATAAAAAAATGCTATCAAGGATCTGAATGTACCGTAGATCTTATTATATAAATATTATTGATCGCATTGAAACTTTCTTATATTTTTCTTGAAACAAATAAAATTATATATCTCCGTTGTTTAAAAAATTAAAAAAATTTAATGTTCTTTTGATAATAGATTAAAAATATTAGATAGAACACAGTTAACACTTTGAGCACCGGCCGAATACACATAGAATTTACCCTGTGCCCTGCCTATTTTTGTGAAATTTCATGCTTTGTGAAGGGTTTCTTAAAGTGTCATAGTTATGAAAATACTGGATTGAATCAAGCAAAACTTATCATATTTATTTGAAACAATTAGAGTAGTTATTTTTGTATGATATTTTGCCAACATTGGCCTTTATGGAGAGCCACAATGCAATATTCGCACATATACAGGGTCTCACTCTTTTCCAAGCTTTGTATTCTGGTGCCGTGTAAACACGTAATTATAATAACCACGCGTTGTGTCCCGGTTCCGTGTTTTTACGTATTTTATAAGCAGCGAAAATTACCACTAAAAGTCACTAGATGTAAATAAAATGCACTTTTTTTAGACATCTGGTAAATCACGTGAAAACACGGGACCGGGACCACAACGCGTGGTTATATATTCACGTGCTTACACGGCTCCGGGACACAAAATGTTAAGAGTGTTTTTACAAAACTTATTTCACATTTCTGTACTAAAACATCAGTATATCTACGTGAAGCGCATATTTTGGTTATGATTAAGAGGAATTTCGAATTGACTTATATAAAATATTTGTAAAATGATGAGAATCCAACTTCATCCTCGAACCGACAGAGTTTTAAAAGAAGTATTAATGGAGTACTCTATGGTTGTCAACAGGGAAAACAATGATTAAGATTATATACATAAACAATTATTAATCTATCTCAATCAAAATTATTTCATCCCAATTCCATGTGACGGAATTGATCGTTGTCATATGAATTTGACATTCTGTTCTCGGAACAACAAATATTTGTCATAAACAAGACAATTTGAGAATGTTTCATTACAATTTCAGACAAGTAAGTTGTTTGTTTCATGTAATTGAAATAGAATAATTGAAATTTTGTCTCCAATCAATGGAGTGGTTCAACGTTTGTTTAAATAATAAACCATAATTAAAGAGTCATTTACAAGTGCAGAAATTTATTTTAACATAGGTTTATTACACAATTCGATCTAAATTATATTAAGGAAAATAAAATAACTACGTTCTTAGTTTGTGAAAAATCACTCAAATAATTTTTGTTTCAAAACATGACTGTTCATCATAATAAATCTTGTATTAAAATTATTTTATTGCTTTATACGAGTAAAACATTTTCACATCTAGAACGTTTATTCTTATAAAGGTACACATCGAAATGAAAACATCATCCTCATCATTATTTTTCCGCACCCGATGGTGAACAATAGGGAACTGCACTGGTACACCAATCGCAGCGTATTTTAATGATTTTTGGCGGCCTCCGTGGTGTAGTGGTCAAGACGCTTGACTCACACATGAAAGGTTCCGGGTTCGATTCCCAGTGAGAACACAAAAAATAAAATGTGATTTTTCTCAAGCCTGGGTGTTCTGTGATGTAATTCACCACTGTAATTGGGCCTCCTGGCCTGTTGTGGTGCAAAAATAAATAAATAAATAAATACATAAAGGTAAGATAGTCAATCTCACGCTTCAGGTACCAGTCCAGGGACTATGAAATATTCTAGTGTGAAAACACCTTTTTTAATAAATAATAAATACCAACCTTTTCGTGAATCGAACCTGAGACCTTTTGCATGGTAGGCAAACGCGCTGACCACTACGCCACGAGGTCAAATAAAAACAGAAGCAAGTTAATTGAACAACTTTCACAAATCAACAAAACGTGTTTATTTTATTAGAAGATTGGATAGTTGTATTGACTATTCACAATTGCACAATGTCGCATTACGTATTTTCTCTCCATTCTGTATCGCTTATTTGTCCTGAAAGAATTCAAAGAATCTGCTCCTAATTTCACTCACAAAGCTCCCTTAAGGCTATTGTCGTATCCTCGTTGTATGCGCCACGGTGCACTGTAGTTGCACTTCGAGCTTACTCCTAGAGGAATGATAATATAGGTGAGCTTAAAGCTCTGGGATCCACACGTTGGCTTCGCAACTTAGAGCTTTTACGATCTTGAACTGTCGATGTTTATTTACTTAGAACTGAAATCTGAGAAATTTAAGGTTTCGGAAATAAACCTTTAAAACGTAAACCAATATTTTGAGTATATTTGAGTGTTTTCTTTTCTCAAATGTTCTCCATCTCTGTTGTAGTTTGTTAATATAATTGTAAATGTGTAGATAATATATTGTAGCTTGATATTAAACAAATAACTTGTTTTATTCTACTTGTATTTTTTTAAACTTTATATTATTTTTTTTAACAAGTATACGGTCTCAGGTATTAAAAACAGTTATGTGAAGAAAAATATTTACTAGAAACAACAAAAAAACATAACAAAAAGAGCGTAAAACGATGTAGCAAAGACAAACAAGGGCAATAAAATCACGTTATTTAACACATTCATACTATTTTTATAAACATACATAAATAAATGTTAATAAACATTAACATATTACAACAGAGATGAAGAACTTTTAAGAAAAGGTAATATAGAAGTCTAGGCATCTACAGGGCTTATCACCTGTCAATGGCTGGTTTAAGTGGCCACAATGTGTAACATTCACCATTCTGCCTATATTTGAACATCTATATTCCTTCAATTCTTTCATCTGTTGATGTTTGTGAAGTTAAAGAGCTGCTCCCCAGGAAGTTGAATCCAGTTCTTGTCTACAAAAATTTGGACAAACTCAAAATATTGTTAATAAACATTAAGTTTTAACCACATTTTCATCGTTTACCGGTTTAAAAACGTACTTGTATCTTAGTCAGGACACTAATAATACTAACACGCAAATCCCATTATACACCTTTACCACCATAGTAGTCGGTCAAAAATATAAGATGAAACATTTTTTTTAAATCAGTCCACGTTAGTATTAACTTTTTATAGCAAGTATCCTATCAGCACGTCTGTTTTATATTTATAACATAGCAACTAATATGGTAAAACATTGAAGTTTGTAAGTGAAAATTCTTGATGGAAGTTCATTGTAATTTATTATAGAAATAAATGACTTGACAAACTTTAAATTCTCGAAATTAATAGATTGAAAAATTAACCCGACGTAGAATTACTTAATAAATAGATAACACACGTGCATTCTCCACTACTATACACATTGTAATATTTTGACTAATAATATTTTACCCTTTGTTTCACAGAAAACAATAAATGACAGAAATCACACTCACGAAGGATGGGACACCAAAAATAATATATATATATAATACTTAAACTCATTAAAATAGCATGTTTCAAGTCATTAGTTAACCTGAAAAATTTCGTTAATGATTCTTAAGACAAAAATAGTTTTATTTAATTTACATATAATTTTGATTTCCCTATCCTTCCCTTTGTTTTGTATAAATACATTGAACTCCTAAAAAAAGATACCAGTCTCGAGGATGTCGCCAAAGCGATAAAACCAGTCAGTAGATATTCCAAATTTGTGGATTAAAGTATCACTCGTCTTTTATTTCTATAATAAATTACAATGGTAAAGCTTTATAGGGGAATTTGCGTGTTATTGTAATGAGTGCCTGATGAAGATCTGTAAAAAGTCATATATTTTTTTTAATTTTATTTAATGTAGACTTCAAATATTTTACGGTAGATAAACAAAAAAATAAAAGAGCAAAAAAATACACATAAGAACACAGTGGTTTTATACAATAAACATATATAAATGAATGTAAAAGGTATCATCTACCGTATTGTTGAAATACGTAATACAAATAAAATGATAAGGAGTTTAAAAATTTTCTTTTTATGAGTTTATTTTTATGGTTATAATTAAAGACACAAAATGAATCTTTGAAAGTTGTTATTATTTATGGTATGTGTTTAAAAATACCTACTTTCAAAACAAATAAATTATTAAACAAGTTTTTCATCGAGTCTTTCATAACAACTCACCTGTACAATCACATTATTTTCTTTTCTCTTCGCCCTCGTTTCTCACTTCTGCTGAGAGTTTTTACTTCTGTGTGGGAAATTATTCCATTGTCAGAAGTAGCAACACAAGACTTGGCATAAATGTGTGTCATGGTTTACTTAAAAATTAAAATGAATATTTTATCAGAAATAATATTGCCTTTGTTAAAAAAGGACTATAAACAAAACTAACTAACCACAAACGTTTCAAATGTAAAAAATAATATAAACGTCTTAAAATAAATATTGCTTTTATATGTATTTTTTTTACAACACAACTTTCAAAACAAGCAACATTGCCCTTAAAAATATTTTAATTTCAAGTCGTATTTAAAAAACTTATATCAAGATGAGTAAAAATTAAAGAAATGTTTTTTTCTTCGATTCAAACGCCAGTAAGTACAAAAAAAAACAACTGAGTTCGTTTCGTGTTTTTTTTTTGTGCTATTTTTATTATTTACTCAAATATTTGATTTTATGAGGTAATTTTTTATGAGTTTTAAAAAACTGACAATTAGAAAATAGAAATAAAGTTGTTATAGCCTGGGAAACAAACGTTAAACTTCTATACCATACTACAATTGGTTTTTACTCGTACTCTATATATGAGGGTATAGTAAGCAAACTTATAGATCTCCACCAAAAACAGAAAATGAGTTATTGATGTCAAAATAAACTAAATATACATAAAAACCTTCTTACCTAAATAAAAGCGTAATTCAAAACCGTCTTTTAGTCTTGCAAAAACAGAGTTCGAGTATACTACTTGACATCGCGCATTCTCTATTGAGTTAGTAAAGAATAATTAGAAATCTCACATTTAGTTTTTCGCATATATCTCAGTAACATCATCAATGGAGATTTCAAAGATTGTTTTTAATATCCTCATATATATGTCTCTCTGAACCAACCAAAATTAGATTAGAACTCATTTTGGCTACATACGAACAAAAACTCGTCTGTGATTGACACGCATTGCTAAACCGCTCTAATAAAAAAAAAAATATCAAACTTAATTCAATAAAATAATCTTAACAGTTATTTAAGGCTTGTTATGGTTATTTTTATTTGGTTGATAATATTAGGATTATTAAAATAAAGTTAAATTATTTTAACTAAAGTTACTTACTTTTTACTTTATATAAGTTAAGTATCTGAATAAACTATATTATGAGCTCATTTTAAAATGTGAGAAAAAGTTAAATTAGAATTTATTTTTTAATTTGAAAGGCTTATAAATTTTAAATGAGATTTTTAGAAGCGTCGCTTTGAAGTGCTAAAATCAAAGGAAACGCTCGTACGAATGCAAGTGTTTACTTACATCCCGGCGTCGGCGTCAGATAGTAGAAGTGTTTAAAGCTTTATTTTTCCACTTTATATAATGAAAGTTACGTAAGAATCGTGAAACTGAAACCAGATACTCCTTTTTAGACAACGCCACACGTTTCCTTGTTAAAACACACAAAGAAACAAGTGGGTTAGATTCCTTTTGTTAATAAAACGTTTTCATTATTCTCAATGTGAATTGAAGAGACCACACAAGGTGTCCAATAAGAGTGACACAGATAGGTGTTTAAATGGAAACATAAAGCAACAAAAATAAAGAATCTTGATATTCATCTTTTATATTTTATTAGCAATGTACAAGGGTATATGAATATTGTTAGTAAAAATCGTTTGGTTTTAATAGGTTAGGATAAAAAAAACGGAATAAAATTCTCGCCCTTGTCTATGCAAACCAATTTATTATAAATATTCTAGATCCATTAGTTGTTAACATACGTTGTATTTTTTTTCTTCCAAATAAAAAAATGAGCAAAATGGTAAAGGTTATTTATTTGACAATTGTAGTCTGCATTATTTTACGGGTTGTTTATCCAATCACGTAAAGCAGACTGTAAATACAAGGTAGAAGTTGATGTAAAGAAAGCAGATAGCTACTTAACTGCCGATGTATAAAGAAAAATAGGTCCACATTATAGGGTGAATTTCGACTTGCATGAATACGGCTTCTGGGTGCGTAAAACAGTGCATGAGATCTCGCTCTAGTATGATAGGTAAATATCTACGAATACCAAAAAAACAAGTAAAATTGATTGAGAAAAAATATTTAAATTTATTTCAACAGAGAGGGAAAACATTTTTGAGAAGGGAATATGGAAGTCTAGGCATTTACAGGGCTTATGACCTGTCATTGGCTGGTTTAAGTGGCCACTTTACACACTGTGTAACATTCACCATGCTGCCCATGTTTCTGCCCAAAACCAGCCAATGACTGGTCATAAGCCCTGTAAATGCCTAGACTTCCATATTCCCTTCTCAAAAATGTTTTCCCTCTCTGTTGAAATAAATTTGAATATGAACAACTCCCTAGGGAGGAAATCCAGCCAGTCTGCAAGCATTTGGACATAATCAAACATTGAGAAATAATATTTTTAATTTTAAGTCAATAAAGATATTGCGGAGAAATGTTTTCATACAAAAACGCGACATGGTTGGCCTTGAAGATTTTACGTCAAGATTCGAAAGACGTTATATTTTTATTCAAATGATTACAGAGTTTTAAATTTTACTAAATCGTGACGTGTTAGGGGCGTGGCCAATGCAATGAACCATTTTCACGGGAATGGGAATTTAGTAAAAAAATATTTTTTTTGCTCCTTATTAGTACAATTTTTCTTTCCTACTCAACAGTATTTCATAAACCCTTGTTAATTTAAAGTTGATAGAAAAACGTGATACTATTTCTCTTGTGTTGAGAAAATACAAACTGATCTCTTTCAGTATATTTATGGCATTTTAGCTGAAACGCTCTCAAAACAGTCTTACGAACTTAGACTCGAAAAGGTTAAACGCTTTTATTTTAAAAAAAGAAATGTTTACTGGAAATAAATAATATAATTTTGCTTGACATCAAACATAACCTTGAAACATTTTTTTTAGTCTTACTGAAGAAAAAAATAAACCTTCTCAAGCGGAAAATTCACCTTCTTTGATCGCTTTTAAGAAACGTCTAAAACAGCATTATGTATCCAGAAAATCTTGAATTTCCATCAAACCTTTTCTCTTTTCTGTCCCTTACTTAACTTCTTACCATCCTAGGCATGCCTTATTTCATCATGTAAAATGTTATACATAATATAAAAAGTATTCCTACCATAAGTTATAATTGAGGTTTCTGTCATTGGGGAAAATCCTAAGATAGGGACATTTAAGTATCCGGGAAGTATGTTCACTAGGGATGGAAATACCGCGAAAGATATTGAAAGGGGGTCAAGTTCCAAGAGAAAAGTGAACGGTGCACTTAAATCAACGTTGACAAATACATGAGGAAGGCTGGAGGTGAAATTAACCGTTCACAATGGTGTACCGGTAACGTCCTTTATTTATGGAAGCAACGTATGGATAAACAAGGATAAAAGTAGGCTACACGATGTCAAAATATGATCTCTCAGGTTAATGTGTGGTAAAACTGCGTTCGATAGGTGCTCGAATGATGTCGAGATCCTTGCATTATGTAAGACAGATAAGCATTATCGACAGAATCATGAAATTAGTTCTGCGTTGGTTTGGGAATGAAGAGCGACGGCAAAAAACAGTGAATATGACTATTTTCTAATAAAGCTACAATTATAAAACTGTATGCGTGATTTTGACTGACACCGAAAATAACCAAAATTTCTCAAACAAGGATCTACAACAATAATATCATATAAAATATGTTCAAAGCATTAACTTTGTGGTCAAATATGATCAAATGCAAATAAAAATCTTTACTAAAATTCATTAAAATTATTATATTCTAAAAAAAGGGAAGATTGATTTGATAAATGTTAATGTGTCTGAAATGGTTTAATTGTTACCAAATGCGTTAATATAATAATATTGTCCGATTGTTTTATATGCTATAATAATGTGAAACAAAACTTATTTTCTCTCGTTCATACCTTAACTCATCGACTAACTTACTCGGTGGTTTTTGAAATAACAAAACAAGACACTTCTATGCTTATAAAAAACATTATTGAAACGCGAACTATAAATAAAATATGATTTTTATTTCAGTGGTGATTTAAATACAGCTATAACTTTTTATTTATCTTTGATAGTGACGGACAATGATTCCACAGTCCATCTTTTTTTTATCTGTCTTGTTCCTGCATATTACGAACAGCGATTTATTTATTTAATAAAACGGGCACCATATTATCCTGCTGCTTTTTAAAAACACAAATTAAATTTTGAACATCATTTAAAATATACGCGTTTCAATAGATGATCAATGTTCAATAGCCATAAAAGTTTAGTTTCCAAATTTCAACTGAAATAAATTTCACGTCTGGAGCTAACTAAATTTTTTTTTTAAATCCTTCAATTCCACATGAAAGCTAAAAAATAAAACTTTTACTTAAAAGTATATTACAACACACCTCGATTCTTTCTAATAGAATGTTTGAAATAAATCGTGGTACAAAAAATTAGCAGATGGGTCTAAGTCTAAATGGACGTTACATCTGAAGAATGGATAAAATACGGTCGGAGGGAATGTGAACGGCTTTTTTGTTTTAAATTTTGCTACAGTCAATAGTCAAGGGAATCGTACGCTGATTAACGTTTATGAATTTCTTATTTCCATTATCTCCGTTGTAAAATTAAACTTCTTTAATGACTCAATTACAGACAGTCCCTTTTGCGAACTCTGATAATTTAATATTAAGTAATAAATTTTTAACTTTCATTCAGATAATACAATTGCTGGAATATTATTAAGGAAACATAATTATTTTGCGTATCAGTTCAGTTTGTTATTTATAAAATTAAAAAGTACATTTGACTAACTTTAAATAGTTTCAGTTTTTCTACTGACATTTCTTGGTGGAACTGCATTTTTCAATTTGTTTCAACAGAGAGGGAAAACATTTTTGAGAAAGAAATATGGAAGTCTAAACATTTACTCAGTTTATGACCTGTCATTGGCTGGTTTAAGTGACCACATTGTGTAACATTTACTATTCTGCCTATGTTTAAACATCCACATTTCCTTAACTCTTCCATTTCTTGACTTTTGTGAAGTAAAAGAGCTGAAACCTTTATCATGTGGGTGGGATTCATCCGGCTGAACCAATTTACCTACTAGGCAACGCCTGAAAACAATTTTTCAATATTTATACTTATTTTTTTACCAGATGGTTAATTCAACAATGTTTTGAGTATGTCCAAATGCTTGCAGACTGGCTGGATTTCCTCCCTTGCATTTAAAATTGATTGCAATAGAGAAGAAATTATTTTCGAGAACGGAATATGGAAGTCTAGGCATTTACAGGGCATATGACCACAATAAACTTTTTTTTTTCTTAGAACCAGATTGATAAAAAAATAAGGACACACGTTATTTATTTTGGAGTTGCTTTATTCTTTACCTTGCTTATAATGTACAAGGTTTATATTTAAAAAAGGTGGATTTTCCTGCAATTGCATGTCTTTAAATTTATCTTAACTGTTTGGATCAGGAAAGATGGGGATGGGTAGGCCAATCAGAAACTTCTCAGCATTTGCTCATGTGAAAAGGAAACCACTAAAACCTCTTCAGAAGAAGCCGGCCTGTTGGCAGTAGTCAACAGGCTTTCCGTTCACTAGAGGAGTGTTCGGCATTTCGTTCCCTACTTTGGTACTATACTGATCATGTATGATGATATGTTCCCTTCTATATTGATCATGTATGATACTACCTCTCGTGTGAGTTCTTCATTACCTACCAACGATGGGATGTCGCAAAGATCTTCACCCAGGTTTCTGGGTCGCGCCTCCAGCTGTTGTCTTTGAAAACTGAAAAGGGGGCAACGCATCAACAGGTGAGGGACATCTTGAGGAGTTTCATTGTCGTATGGGCAGCTGTCGATCTTGGAGAGTTTTAAACAATACAGGTAACTTATGAACCCACCATGACCTGTGAGCATCTAAAAGAGCTCGTAGCCAGAATAAAAGTCAGACCACGTTTAACCGGGAGCCATCTAAAAATATAACATACGATTCATGCCTAACGCGAATATAGCCATTATTTAACCGCTTTCTGGGTTTTACATTAAATTCAAAACTGAAAGAACTTAAAAGAAAAATGACTGATTGTGTCGTGAAAGCGTGCAAAAACTGTTCGAATAAAAACAATAAGCCTTTAAATTTATAGGTGGGTTCCTAGGTACATGTTTAGGATTTAATTCCAAAATTAAAAATTATTAATATTCAAATCTCGAATTTAAATGGGTACCTAGTTACTTGTTTATGATTGAGTTCCAAAACATAAAATAATTCATTTTCAAATAAAGAATTTGATTTGCAAATTTTAAACTCCGCTTTTATGCTGGGTGTACTAAACGTAAGAAAGCGATTTTCGAAAATGTATTTAATGTCAGTTAATATTATTTTATCACTACTAAAAATCCATTAAAATGAAAATAATGAGTAGAAATGAAAAATAATATAAGAGAAAATTGATAAGGATCTATCAAAACTGAATTTTGTTTGTAATCATTTAAAAAGAAACTTTTGATCACGCAAAAAAAAAACAAAAACCTTAAATTTTGTTCGTGTATGCACTCTCTTCAAATGCAACCCTGGTAGATCGATGAATAAAATATTTTTGCTTTTAGCTTTTTTTACAGATAAAATTGATGATTTTTATATCTACGAACACGCGCAGCGCAAAGATCTACATTTCGCTGAAAACCGCAAGTAAATTGCTAAAACCGTTTAGAAGTAGTTCAGTGACATCACACGTACATAAAACTTATATATATATATAAAGATAGACACGTTATTCGTATGAACAAGCGTGCTGAATTATTTGTACCTATACTATATTGTCCAGAATCTCTCTATTTTTATAAACTCACCTGCCAAAATGTCGTATGATATCCAAAATAAAACACTTACTTTAATCCAAATTTAATTCTACTTTTTTAAAGAATACATGTGACGCGTTTTGTCTTGTTACGACATTATCAAACTTACTTAAATATTTAAAAAGTTTCAAAATACCAACAATAACTGCTGTTTAATGATATAAATACATGATAGTGCTAATGGTTAATAATAAAACAAGAATTCAGGATTTTTATATGGACTAAAAAAAGTAATAGAACATTTAATTATTATTCAGCAAAGTTTCTTGAAAATGTATGAAAAAAATATTTTGATAAAAACAAACTACTTTAAGCGACGTTACTAGTTCATATGAATCAATTGATGATAAGAGAGTTATGGACGATTTTCGGTTTAATTACACGATTGTAATTGTTCTACCGATGTAGAACTAACCAAAAAAAAACGGAAGAGAACTTAGAACAGATAATTTTCAGAAATAAATAAAATGCGGACACAAGAATTAATTTAAAACAAACAAAAAAATTTAGCTTAATTTAATGGTCTATTAACAATAAAAAAAATACTTAAAGCCACGGAACTTCCTCATTCATCTCCCGTAAATGCTTTCACCTATACTTTCCTTGATATCTGCCAGTGAACGTGCTCATTGTTTATTCATATATAATTAAATAATAAAATAGATTGCCCCCAACTGTTAACTATAATAAACTTTCGTTTTTCACATAGACCAGCAAGACTTAATTTTTTGTTTTACAGTCATCATCATGGTTCTTATTATTCATTGAATTTGCCGATTATTTGCATGCAGCGACTTGCAAATTAATACAGTGATGATTTAGATTTATTTTATACCACGGCGCTGATGATCAAGTCCTGTGTTTTGAAAAAGAATTAACAATTTAAAATTCAAATAATGATTAGTTCTTAACTTTTGCTTTAACTCTTTACTCTTGTGTGTAAAATTATTTTTTTTAATTTATTATTGTTTAATATTAGTATTTATGTAAACCACAAAGTAAACTTTTCTTGAAAATCACTTTCTTTTTTTTCTTCTTCTCTTCCTCTTTTTTAAAAACTGCCATTCTCTTAATTCACCTTTCTTTTGTAAAGGTAAATATTAATTTTGTTACAGATGTAATATTTCTTTTTAATATAAAAATACTGCAAATAATAGTATACTTTTCTCGATGTTTTTGTTCTTTTTTCGATATTATCTTTTTTTTTTGTTTTTTCTTTTCACTGGTTTTATTGTTATTATGTAAAAGGTTCATGAAACCGTAAATAGATAAATAAATAAATTGTTTACGTGTTTACGCATGTCATTGAATGTTTCCATTTTTACCCATTACTCACGTTTCATGTGAATAAAATGATGGACAGGTGCCTAAATGTCGCAGTTCATCCTAATTTGCCGAGTAATTAAAGACCAGCTTCTCTGTTTGCCGTCACACCAGTCTTGTAATAAAGCCAGTTGGAACTTAATACGTATATTTTAGCTAAGGATGTACTTTCCATTTCTAAACAATCTTGTAACTAACAAATCTTATTTATTTATTTATTCAGTCAAATATGCATATTACAAAAAAATAATTACGTCTCCCTTACTCTATAAGGCCAAGAATCCTGTGTTGAAGTGGAATACAACACAATGAAAAGTCGAAGCATATTTATTATTAAAGAATACTAAAAATAAAAAATATTACACAAACATATATTTCAATAAACATCTCGACAACACGATTAGTAATACGAGTAAAAACATTTATGCAATGTCTCGCAGCAGTCTCCTACAATGGTATCTTCTCTAAACCAATTCCAAACTTGTACATTTCTCCTGAAAACGTTGGAAAACTAAATATGTTCATCCAGGATATTGAACACTCTTGGGGCCACAAAGGAGAACAGAAAACAATTTTTCTTAACAAACGTCGTACTTGTTTTTGAAATTAAATAGTTCAAATTACAGGAAAACCTCGTACTAGCATTCTGCTGGGATATCTTCTTGAAACTAGACGACCAGAAATATATCAATGACTCTTTTTAAACAAGTTGTCTAACTTCCAGTACCTTAATAGATTAAAACAATGTCTCAGATGGAAACGTCTAGGGACATCAAAGCATCACTTTAAGCATTAATTTTTGTACATTTCTTAGTGAGTTTATGATGTACTTACGAATTGCTTATTTATTATTTTTATTTTCTGTCATTTTTTTAACTTTATTCCATGTATGCTCTTAAAAAATAGTGTTTGATTGACAGTTCAAAAAATATTCCATCTCTGAAGATAAATTTTTGATGTCGATAGTTTTAGGGTAGGATGGTGATGGGTAAGCTTTTATTTTCCTCCAACTTTACATTCAACACTCCAGTATGTTTTTTACACATCTTCATTGTGTTGTAATAAGCTATGTATTATATACAGCAAAAATATTGTGTCATCCTGAAGAATTGAAGGAAAAAAAAAAAAATAAGGACATTAATATGGTAACACCAAATTAACTATATCTTGAGGCAGTTAATATCATCAAAATCATTTTAGTGACCGAGCTCTCTCATCTATGTGTCTTAACCTTTTCAAAAACAGCCCGATAAGGGTTGATGGACGTGAACTGAATTTAATAAAGTGAACCAACTCAATAGACAATAATGTCTACCGAAATACCTCACACGGAGGGAATATCTTGTAGAGGAAATAAATACCAGACGCTCTCTCTCAAAAATATTGATTTTCTAATAATAGACTAATGGCAGGGCTACAAAAGAGATTAAAAACACTAAAGTAAATAACTGACCCAAATGAACCAAATTTTATGGTTAAATGAAAGAAACAGTAAGCACTAAATACCTATCGAGATTTTCTTGTTAAATGAATGTGCGGGAAGAACAGAGAATTAAAATATTTTGGACAAATAAAAGAGTGCAATATTTTGATTATTTATTTTTTAAATCAAATTAGAAAGAATTGAAAATGTTCAAAGAATTTTTTTTAAATACCGAGATTATAATAACAATAAAACACTTTGTACTTACAGCCAATCTGCCAAACAAAATGGATTTTTTACCCTTGAAAATAGACGCACTGTATCTGAATTATGCTATATACATAAATTATTTAATAATAAAGTAGACTCTTTTAACCTACTCTCCAAAATTAATCTTAATGTCCCCTCTCGCGTGACAAGAAATAAGAATTTGTTCCATCTGCCAGTCTGTAGCACTGACTATGCACAACAGTCTTTCCTCTATCGTTCTTGCTTTAACTAAAATGCTTTTTTTTCATCTTTTGATATATTTTACATGTCCCATAATTTATTTAAAAATAAATTAAGACTCCTTATTTCTGGCTGCGATACGATCCCACTTACTAATAATTTATGCTCACACTTACACACACCTCAAAATTTAGTTCTACACTAATACACATAAACACACATCTACACTTACTCTCATACAAATACACATAAACACACCCATTTGTTGTAACACAATTTAACAAAATGTATGATTCTTATTTAGAAATTTTGTTGGCCTGTCTTTAAACTGTATTTTTTTTATGTTACTATATCATTGTCAACTGTTTGTTTCTTTAAAATAAATAAACAAATAAAGCTTTAGCCAGTTTCACTATTAACTACATATTTGAATATTTTAAACGATAATTGAAAGCATTATTTAAAATAGAATTGAAGAAAAATACCGCGATTTTTTTAATGATTTTGGCTGTTTTTTTTCCTTTTACAAACCAAAATTAATTCTGTCTTGTTCAATAAAATTGTTCAGTTCAATCTTCAAATCATTACAATAAATTTTAATGAAATACTTTGTCTTTATATAAGAGCCAGTGTACCTATAGACGGGGTCTACATTCAAGGCGCACGGAGGAAATTCGTTAGTGTGTTGAAACGCTAACCAGATGAGTTTTGGTAAAAATTTGCAGAATATTAATATAATTTATCCGTGAATACCGACTCTCTATTTTTTGTCAAAACTCAACCGGAGAGCGTCAAAACACATTGAAGCATTTCTTCTTTGCGCTTTGAACGTAGACATTGTCAATAAGTTTAGTCAAAATTTTAAAAAGCGTAATCTGCCGATCGAAAAGTAATTATATTTAAGTGACCTATATTATACTTTTAAGTATACTTTTTATCAGAAATGCAATAGAAAATGTTTTTTTTTTATTGTTAAAATAAAAAAAAAAACAAAGTAAATTCTACCGAGGGATTACTTAGATACAATACCGACGCTCTATTTTCAGTTTTGAGTGAAAACATCTGTATGAACCAAGGGAGACGCATACGCCATGGTAC
The DNA here is from genome assembly GCF_059751315.1 of Micrasema longulum. Lineage (NCBI taxonomy): Eukaryota > Metazoa > Arthropoda > Insecta > Trichoptera > Brachycentridae > Micrasema > Micrasema longulum. The sequence continues at coordinate 20,534 of NW_028277700.1, forward strand.
ATAAATCTGCGCACTAAAGTGACGTACCTTCATTATGGCATCATAGTTGAAGATTAATTCTCCCGAGCGATCACAAATATACACCACCGACCCTTTATTTAGAAGTTTTGAGTAGGTACATCGGTATGTACCGAGGTTTCAAATATCCCTTAGTACACACACCGACTAATTATATGTGTCAAACATTTGTTACACTGAGCGGTTTTTGCTTTTATCACGATTTATAACTTTTTTAAATATATCTGAGAGAGCAATTTTTTTTTCTTAAAAGCCTTTTGTAAAATACTGCAGAGAAAAGATAAATTTTGAAGTAAAATAAAATGCATACGTAACTGTCAGTTTTGAAACTAAACGGCTAGATGTAGAGATAATCTGGCTAGATGCTGCTCTATTAACACGAAGCAGCATCTAGCTGTAAAAATATAGCCGATATAAAAATAAATATTTTTTTCTCCTTTTTTTCATTTTTTTCTAAGAGCACGTATCGAGATAAAGGTAGAGCCGCCGGCTTTGTAATGCAACGGTAGATAGAAATAGTCGAAAAAACCACTGCACCATCTTCAAGTACATGTTCAAGCTTACATTTTTTGTTATAATTGAGATTTATTTAAAATTTCAATCATTTTGAAGGAAAATACGAAAGAAAAATATGTTTTATTAAATTTGGATTTGTTTGTGGGATCTTGTTTAAGCGCCGCCTATTGGTTGAATTAGATTATACGACGTTTTAAATGGCGTAATAAAAACACGTATTGACATGTTGGTTTGCAAAACCGATAAAGATACAGATTGTAGAAAAGGAATGTATTCCGTCTCGGTATGTCTTGGTAGTAAGTGTTTGTAATTGGGCAATTATATGTAGCAGAAAATGGCAGCTTTAATAAAAAAACTAGGACTGTTACTAGGAATGGAGGGTGCTGCATATGAAACTTGGGAAGATACACAAGAGCTAGCAGCCAACAGAGAAATGTAAATGCAGTTTGTCGATACCACATATTCCAACTAATAAGCAGACATGAAATGCTGATGATGATGGCAATATTTATTTATAAATTTACACGCCCTGCGGGCTTTTACATTTATTAGAAATACATTCAAGTGCAGCAGTGAAATATAAATATGTACATTAAGTTAAAATTAAAGATAACATAATAACTCAAAGACAGAAAAATAAGTAAAAATAACAAAATGTACCAACATAGGTTTAAAGGTATAAAGTAAAGTATGGGTAAATAAAAATATATACGCATAAAAACACACACATACATACATACATACATAGATTTATAATCATATAAAGATAGACGAAATATGTCAAGTTCGCCAGACTCGCTACCTAGCAAGTGTAGTCTAGGTATTAGTGAATTGTAATAATAATTATGACTGCCAGGAGATTAAAAAAATAATTTTAGCTGCCGAGTATTTCGAACAAGTACTTTTATGCTGATGACACTAGTTAATTCCGGGACGTCCAATACGCCATTTGCTATTTTATATAAATTTAATAAATAATTAGTTATTCTTCTTTTACAAAGAGTTGACATATTGAGTGTACATAATTTATTATCGTGATCAATATTTTTAGTGGGTATATTAGGTTTGTAATTGATGAATCTAAGGAATTAACGTAGTACTCTTTCTAACTTTTAAATATGAACATTGTAATAAGGTGACCAAATTGTTTAATTAAATTCTAAATTACTTCTAACTACAGCAGTAAATAGTACTTCGAAATTTGTGAAAAAATTTAAATCTTTTACAGTTCACTGCAAATATCCGAGACATTCCATCGCCTTATTAGTGATGGTATCAATGTAAGGAATGAACGATAGTTTTTCATCAAGAACTATCCCCAAATCCTTTTTATGTGTAACTCTTCCATGATTGATATTAATGATATTTTACAACACATTGTATTTATTTTCATGTCCCGACTTGTAAAAACTAAAATCCGTGTTAAGTGGCACCTAAGATATCAATATGTTTGCTATTGTTTTATAAGTTATATGAAATAAAGAGTAGAAATAAAATATTCATATATAAATGTCACAAAAATGACTTAAAATTGGAATTTGTAAATTCGGTAATAAATGTACTATTGTTTATGAGATAATGTTATTTTTCATACATTCAAAGTATGAGTTGGTACAAAAGCATATCTTTATTGAGTATAATCACCTTTATGAAAGACGTGGTTTAATTAAATCGATTAATTTAATTACGAGCAAATGATTTCAGACTAATAATTCAAATGTAATTAATGTATTAGGCGTCATCTGCTAGCGAGCAAGCAGTCTTAATTCTCTAGGTTCGATAATAAACATAATGATCAAATTAGTAAACTAGATTGGAATGATTCTGAATAATTAATAATTAGTCTTTATTAAAATAAAACAAAAATCATCTTATTTTCTGTATCCGCTCCCAGTGATTCAAATGGCGCAGCGTTGGTACTCCAATTCTTGTGTATCTTGACAGTTTTATGCCATATAAAAGGTACAGAGATACATTAAAGGTTAGTTTCCAGCCTCTCCGAATCTAAGAAAGGCCACTAGACAGAAACTGTGGACGCTCGACTAACTGGTTCGCGGAAATTGGGTTGTCTTTACTTTGTTTGCCACCGAATCCTTATACAAATGAATGCAATCACCTACCTTGTACTGAGGTTTTGGCACCACAGAATAAGCACTGGTCCGTGGTTTCTTGATTATTTTATGCTTTTATACGACGCAGTGGATTAAATTAATTATTTATCACAAAAATAACTTATTATTAGAGAATATTAAAAGGTGCATGCAATGACAGTTCGGTGGTTTTTTGTTGTACGGTTTTAAATAAGGTATTCTTATGTTGGCCCGGAGACAAAAATGTGGTACCTACCCACAGTAGGAATCGCAAAATCTTAACCTGAGTTTAGTGGGCACCAAAAAAATCTAACGTCTAACCCATCCACAAGAAATATGGCGTAACCAGAAGGTATCTAGGGTACCCAAGGTAGCATATTTTTTTAATAACTTTTTGCCAACCATCATATTTATTTCATTTTTCGTATACCCTAACCTTTAATGGAAAGAATATATCTAAACTATTAAAATTCCATAAATGAAGAACTTCAGCCCTACGGGAAATTGGATAGAAAAAATGTTTTCTGACGCGCGGTAAAAATTGGAGAATTAAATTTTACTGCAAAGTTTCCTTAAAATTAAGGAAAAAATATTTTAATAAAAAGTAATTACTTTGAACGACGTCACTAATTCATATAAATGAACCAATCAGAAAGTTATGGAAAATTTCCGGTTTGCTCACTGTCAATGGACCGATGAGCAGAACTGATCGAGAATAAGCGGAAGAGAACCGCTGACGTCACACGCGGAGTTATTTCAGAAATTAAAAACTTTATACATTCATAATGCTGATAAAACAATATATACAAAATTGAAAAAAAGTTTTTGGCTTAGTTTAATAATCTACTAACAAATGAAAAAAACTGAACTTTCTCATAAAAGATTTACATTAGTCTTTACTTTTCCTCAGTGTAAACTTCAAAAATTACAACTCATTGCTCTATAATTTAATTCTTTATTATGTTGATCAGTTTGCTCGAATGAATTTTGCTATTTGGTCACTTTTTTCAGCCATAACCACAAAAATCCGCATGCGTGCTTTACATTTCAAATGCATTCCCCCTCTTCTTCCCGATAAAAGTCAACGCTAACGGGTGGGGCAACGTTAAATCAGTGCTGTTCAACGCGTCACAGCGAGAGCATCACGATATCATACAGCATCCTCTCACAACAGTATTTTATGAAAAAACCAATGAATTAGGGAGGAAACTCGAAACATCATGAAACAGATTTATAAACACTATCATGCCAAAGTGCCATATTTATTTTATTTTGAATACCTCAGGAACTCGGGGACTCTTATAAGTTCAGCCCCAGAAAGGTTGAAATATGTATTCTGCGTTATTTCTGCCAGGAATCAAACCTAGTACCTTAAGCGAGGAAGGTGAATGCGCACAATTCACCACTAGTTGGTCTTATCTCTAATCGATTAATTTGTCCCTTTGAAACTACTCGTCCCGGGTTCTGGTTCTTTTTTTAAACCAAGACTATTTTTTCATTCATCCGTACACTGAAAATAGAACAAATGCAAATCAACATAACAAAACAATAAAAATTGCAAAAATGTATCACACCAATATATTTAATCTTCGTCTTCAGATAGACAAAGCCATTTTAGATGGGACGGAGACTAGAAATTTATGATCTAATATTATGGTATAAGTAACCTGAAAATAAATTATCAATAAATTGATTTTGAATCGGATTGTAGTTCCGTGGCTAGTGTCTCGGACTCACGGCTCAAAGGTTCGTGGTTTGAACCCCATTCTACCCTAACTTGGTTCCTATTTTCTAATGGTTAGTTTTTTACAACTTCGTCAAAAATGGCCCCCAAAGTTAAATAATTGGGTTAATCATAAAAACGGAAACATTCCTTTTTTTTCAATTAAATAAAATCTTTTTACATTTCCGATAAATATTTCTTGAATTGCTAATTGTGGAGTCTGTCATGGTTAATCTAAAAAAAATGTAAAATGTAAAAGAATACTTATATACAATAAAAATAACCTCGAAATTTTATCTGTTTTTATTTTCATTCGTCAACCTGTCAATGTCATGAGCGTGGGAGGTGCGGTGCAGTGGGCGTGAAAGGAGTTTAAACAACAATTTTGTATCGTACATGCCTCTATTTTATTTATATATATGGCATTACCAACATTAACGTCTATTTCCTTCTAAAATAAACGGATTTCTAGTGCATTCATGTTACTGAATTTGTTGCTAACTTACAAAACTGTCGTTTTTGCGAAATCAAATTTTGTAAATTAAATTTATGAATTATTCATTGATTATTAGCGCTATTATATACTCTAAAAGAGTTTTTAAAAACTCATTTATATTATAAGTACAGCATGTTAAATCTAATCTTGCCGCTGAGTGAAAATTACCGTTGATTCAAATAATTGTTGAACAGATGAGTAAGCGTTTTCTCAAAGCAGACCTGAGATCGAATTATCCGATTATCCACTACTTTACTGTGATTAATATTGTATGTTGTTGTGTTATTCTTGCTTTGATCTAAATCACGTTTGTTGTTATTTGTATTTGGTTTTCAAGATTCAAGAGGTAATCGGATAATCTTCTCAAACACATTTTGTGCACGTTTCAAAAAAAAAGTAATTACTTATCCAAGAAAAAATTCACGAAGAAAACATGTATTTTTTCAGAGATGATATTATACACATATATTAAATCAACATTAAAATAATACATAGGTCCACTTTAATTGAATTTTAATAATTCTATGTTTATTATGTTAGAATCCGATAAAATCATTCCCTCGTAGTACATCGGTCAGAAAATGTTGGCTACACTACGTGACCACAATGGCGTGGCGCACGGAACGCACCGCGCGATTTACTACGCGGGTTGTGGAAAGTCTAACTAGTTTTTAAAAAAAGGATAAAAAACTTCTGATTTTTCGGACGAAAGGGTTATTTATTGTTTACTGTGCTTTTTACGTACAAGGTTAATATTTCGTAAACATGGATTTTGCATAAGCCATTATTTTATCCTTAAGTGTTGGAATCATTGGGGACATTCTATACTGGTAGTGGGTTAATCAGGAACTTCCTAAAATCAGGAAATCCAATCAAAACCTGAGCTCAATCAGGGAGATTGTTTCGTATCCTTTGCATGACCTGACACCTATTTTTGTTTAGATGGAGTAAAGTTCTAATAATATGACAAGATTTGGCACAATAATGAATGTCCAAGAAATTGAGCAAGATCTTGTACTATTTTCTGATCAATGTAATAAGAGTTTTAAAAAAGGAAAATTCAACATTTTTAGGCACTTAAGGTTGAAAAAAAAAGCACTGACATTGTGAATGTGCAATTAAAAATAACGGGGATTAAAAATGCCAACTGAAGTTGGTAAATTTTACGAAATTTTAATTTATTTATGTAATAATTTTACTTTTCGCACATGCTGCATAGGTCAATGTATTGGTACCATTAATAATTTTGTACATGTTGTTAAAAAATAATATGGGTGCTCAAACAAAGGCACAAATATAAATGTTACATAGTATGTAAAGTGATCACTAAAAACAGTCAATCACAAGAGATGAGCCCAAAAAATTTAATAGTTCAAAATGATCTTACTCAAATATACTATCCATCTCTGTAATTTTGTCATTTATATTTCGTATTTTACAGATGTTGGGCTATTAGGAACTGACCGATGTAGAAGTGCCAAATAGCCCACAACAGTGTTTTGTTTCTCGGTTCATCTAGATAGTACTTATGTATAATGTGTGCTTCATTATTGATCTTATTGTGTATTTTTTTAAACAATTATTTATTTATATATTTATTTATTAACTAGCGGACCCGACAAACGTTGTCCTGCCCGAACGTTGGCTTGCCGGCTGTAAGCTGGTATAACAAACGTTATTTCGTAAATAAGGACACGTTTTATTTATTTTGGACTTTTTTGAGCTATTTAAAGATTCGTTAAAAATAATCTGATGTGATTGGCTGAGAGTCCTTGTCCTACTCAAATTATAATTGTGCAAAAATCACTGCTCTATAAAATCCAGGGAGAAAATACGGGAAAACGTGTTAACGAAGAAAAGTCAGATCGCGTTTTACCCGTTCCTTCTAAAATTATGACACTGAACTCATGCCCTACGCAAATTTAGTTATTTTAAAACCGCCAGCAACGTTTTGACGTGATCTTGGCATTTAATTTGGAACAAAAATATATGAAAAGAAAAATGCCCGATTGTGTCGTGAAAGCATGAAAAAACTGTTCGGATAAAAGGAAAAAGACTTTTCATTGATGAGTAGGTACCTAGGTACTTGTTTATGGTTGAATTACAAAACATTGAAAAATATGTTTTCAAATTATTTCGGAAATATAAAACTCTGCGCTACTTACCAACAGTGGTTCATTTTGTATAAGAATCCGTTTTTCAAAAATGTATCAAATGTTGGTTTAAATTATTTGATCATTACGAAAAATCCATTCAAAATAAATTATTATGTACATTTTAAGAGATTGTTAGGAAGTTCATCAATTCAGTATCCATTAAAAATAACATATGTTGGTAAACGTCAAAACACAAAAATGTTTTACTAAAAGAACAACACCCTTTAAATTTTTCAATATATGTCGAATGCAACTCCGGAAATTCGATGAAAAACACATATTCGCTCATAAATTTCTTTCTGAAAAGCATATTGATGATATTATTATTTAAAAACCTAATTCACGTGGCTATGCTTCGTAGGTTAAAAAAAGCATTTGATAGTCCGCACAGACCTACACTTTGGAAAATACTAGAATCATATCATAGAATCGTTGCAGTTGGTTAGACGGCCGACTGTGAAACTGGCGTCGCGGGTTCGATTCCCGCCAGTTGTAAGAAAAAAATCCATTAAAGATTTTCTTCTTAATTGGTCTGGGTGTTGTGGTGAATTTTTCACTACCTCCTTCCATATCCCCTCTTTTCCACCAGCGGGTTATTCCCTTCAAAAAAAATAAAAAAATACGGGTTCCCTATAAAACTTGTCGAACTTATCAAAGCCCTTCACTCAAGTAGCAAATGCCGAATCAAAATCAACGATGTTGTTACATATTGGTTTGAGGTCACCACCGGAGTTCTTCAAGGTTGCGTTTTTGCACCGTTTCTTTTTATAATCCTTATGGACTTTATCCTACGGAAGTCAATTCTACTTGATCGAGGTACATCCATGTCTCCCTCACAAAAACTCTGCGACCTAAAGTATTCCGATTATGTGGTTATAACATGAGTCCTTAGGTCACTGTAGATAGCCTAAATAGGTTCTCTACATACATATTTAAAATAAATACTGCAAAAACCCATGTACTGTGTAACACTTCATGCTTTGATGCTCAAAATCCTCTAAATCTTTCAAACTAAATCATCGAAATGGTCGATAGCTTCAAATACCTGGGAGTTTATGTAACAGAAAATGGCAGCTTTCAAAAATAACTTTGAGTGCGTCTAGGAATAGCAGGCGACACTTTCAACAGTATGAAGGCTGTCTGGAAATGGAATATTTACTCGGTGAAAACCATATGCCGCCTATATAACGCCTGCATAACACATTTTTTCCTCTATGGCTCACTAGGCCAAAAACAGCAAAACACTTTTAAAAGTTTTGAGAATAGGTGTTTCAGATGAATCTTGAGTGTGCGGTGGTTTGACTTTTTGCGGAATGAAGTAATAAAAGAACGGACGCAGCAAACTCCGGTGACAACTTTCATCAAGCGGAGGTGATACGGTTTTCTATGCCATGTACTGCGGATGTCTCCTTAGAACCTTAACCACGCTTGCTTACTTTAGAAGGCATCAGGTTCTCGACGTCCTGGACGTCCATTGCTGACTGTTTGTCGGCAGTTCATGTTAGAGCTACAAGACGCAAACCTGACTTGGGAGGATGCAAAGGAGCTGACAGCCGACAGAGATGCCTGGAGGATCTTTGTGGATACCAAATGCTCCAGCAATGGAGCGGACATGAAATGATGATGATGAATTACGTAAATTACGTTAACATATTACAAAAAAGATGAAGAACATTTAAGATCAGGTAATATGGAATTCTAGGCATCTACAGGGCTTATGACCTGTCATTGGCTGGTTTAAGTGGCCACTTTACACACTGTGTAACATTCACTATTCTGCCCATATTCGAACATCTTTATTTCTTCAATCCTTTTATCTGTTGATGTTTACAACCAAAAAACAGACAGGTCAAAGTTTGACATTCAAAAAAAGAAATATTCATTCAATATGTTTCACATTCCTTTCTTAATTATTATAGTTAACTTATTATTTTAGCAAAAAACATACTTTTTTAGCTTTAATTTTAGAAGTGAGAAAATACATCAATAAATATAAATATATCAGAAAGCTGTATTACAAAATATTTTCATCGATGTGGAAGGAAGACTTATAATACTTTCTTGCTTACCTTTTCATGCATCCTTTAGACCTTTTGATATATAAATAATAGCAGACAGATATTGCTTTCTAGTGTTTGTTTACGGGTGGCAGATGGCGTTTAGGCACAAAACAGCGTTTATATAAAATGTTTAGGAAGATACAGAATAAAAATACACCCTCCCTTTCTATCGACACCCTCTTATAGAACGTGGTGAGCTATTTATGTAACATAATGACATAAGGCGTCAGGAGTTGAAAACAGATTCAAGTAATGTTAATGTCAAATAACTCCGTATTTGGGTTTGGTAAAATCACTATAATAAATTTGATTTCCAGACTGGTTTTAGAACATGACTGTACTTTTTCAAGGCTTAAAAATAAACTAAATATAAAATATTTTTAATCTCAACACAGCTACTACTAAGTTGCAATCGGGTGAATAAAATATATTTGCTGATTGATGTGTTAGGTAAACTGAGCCGCTTTAGTATGGCTAAAAAAAATTATTTGTTGGATTATGTACAAAACAGTTATGAGAAAATTCAAACTACTTATAATATTGTAGAAAAAAATAGTCAACTAAAATTTTCTTAGGTTCAGCCGTTAAAATTTATGAAAATAATGAAAATTGTAAAAATCGCTGATGACAGAAAATGTTATAAGCATTTCATATTTCAACAAATTGAAATCAAAATCACAATTGCATAATACACAATTGTAAAATCAGTTGAATTATTCTGCCATAAATATCTGCATTGTTTTAATATTCGGCATGTCTTTCTGGACTTTTCAAAGACCGTCACTTTTGTTCTTCCCGCACACGGTTTCGGCTTGTATGTGACAATTAAATAAAGTAAATTTTATAAAATGAATTTATACGTCTTTATGATTCATGCCAAAAGTTTATTATTCATAAGATTATTTTATACATAGAGGGTTTGTAATGACTGTCTTCCTTTAATATAAAATGAATCAATGTAAGTCGATTTATTTTTATTTTTGGTTTCTTGAATGGACATAATTCATAACTCGTCGGTAATTACCGACAGTCCTATCAGATGGACATACTTGGTGACAGAAGCGAGTGGCGTCCCTCTTCAGGAGGTCTCTAGAAGAGCTGAAGACAGAAGCGGGTGGAGGCGGATCCTGACGATGTGCTTGCCTATTGCCAACGTGACCACGACTGCTCTGCCAAGAGAAAACGACCAAGAAGAATTTCTGACAAAAGCGGCTATTGTGATCTTGCTGCTGGATCACAACCAATATGCCTGTATAACGCACAATAAGTTTTTCTGGGTTATTATGCCGTGTGTCGTTCGTACTCTCTACCGACGTTTCGGATCGCGTTACAGCGTCCATCATCAGGGTTGATGTTGATGTTTTTATGCCTGTATAAATTTACTAAAAATATATTTACTCAACATTTTTCATCTCTGGTTGAATAAGGATACTGAATATATATCAAATACTTGTCGTATTTTGCACGCAAACTTTTATTTGATGCTTTGTGTTATCATTTCGCTATTAAAACAGAAAATATATTTTTTAAATAAAACTCTAATTCCAATTTCATAATAAAATGTTATTGGACTCAAATCAGTATTTGATTTCAATATAAAAATGGAAAGTGGAGTCGCATAAAATAAATGCTAACATAAATAAATAAAACGAACATGCTACTATTAAATTAACAAACAAATGAACAAACAATAACACTGTTTCCCCTCAGGAGTAGGCAGAGAGTTTTCTTTACATTTATACATCTTCTAATGCTAGTCTGCCGATTATTCCACTTTTGACATGTCCAACTTCAAGTATTTGCAAGATTTGGTCTTTCTTGTTTCCTAAATCTATATACATTCTTATCGTTAATATTTTAAGCCGTTCTTTTACCGCCCATTCGTTTGAATTGCCAAACAAATGAAAAAGACCTTTTAAGGTTTTTTTTATAATGCTTAAATTATTAAGTGTGTGAAAAAATAAATAAGTTACTAATTTTTTAAATACCTTTTCAAAAAAACATAATACACCCACAACCATTTAAACAAACTAGCACTCAACATTAAAATTATTATTTTAAATTTGGACTGTACATACGAGTTTTAAAGAGCAGAATCATACGTACTTTCTTTTTTTAAATATATTATTTCTCATAAATACACGAAATTATTTTATTTTTTGATTTCCAACTAAAATGACTTAATCCAATCAAAAAAAAATTATCGTACAATGATAATCTGTATGTTTTTATAAAAAAATAACAATTTACTAAAAGCTGCCAAAAAGTTAATTATTCAAATAATTTAAATGAAATATCTGTATTTTTGTAACAGAAACAACCCAGATTATCTCTAACATAAACGGAATATTGAATTTTCTGCAAATCGAACAAAATGCTCGTGTTAATTATTCAGCCGAACAAAACGTTTATTTTGAATTCCATAAACTATTAATTATATAAAAATACACAGTTCATTACGCAAATAGTCGATGAGTGGCACAGTTTCTATTAACTCAAATAAATTAATAGTACTCCGACTATTCAATAGATCAATAAATTTGTTTGGGTCTTTTTAATTAAAAAAAAAAGCTTTATTTAAAGGCATGTCAGCAGGTGGGAAAGAAGGAATATGGAAAGAAGTTATGAAAAATACACCACAACACCAAGAACAATTTAAAAAAATTATATTTCTTGAATTTTTCTCTTGCATCTAGCGGGAATCGAACCCGCGACGCCAGTTTCCTTATTGGCCGTTCTTATAACTGCACCATGGCGCCTGATGGATTTTCTGAAACTTTATAACTATTATCGCGCGGATTTTTTTTAAAATCTATTACCTGACAAAACTCACCTAATACTTGTCCTTTGCATGGCACTTTCTCGGTTAGCAAACAAACATGGAGATAATATAATTTTTTTAATTTATCCTCATTAAAATCATTATCGATGCTTTTTTAACATCTCTGTTCTAAAATATAATTGTTTACTATGTGTGGCCTATCTCCGGTGCTGATAACTTTAATAAAAATGATATATGATAATAATCTTAAATCCGAGTCATCTTAAAAAAAACATTTCGTTATCCAAGTGACTTGCTCTTCAAAGAATTCAGAGTACTGAATATTATTCAACAGTATATATTGAGAACGGTAGTGGTTACACACATAAATAGAGACATTTACCCAAGCGTCAACCACAACCATAATACAAGATGCTCTAATAGGGATCTGATACTAAGTGAAAGGGTCAACACTGTTCTGGCATCGAGACAACACTATTACGTAGGCAAAAAGGTCCATAACCTTTTGCCAGAATCGTGGAAAGACGGGAGTGTTGTCAAGTTACGGAAGGTATTGACCTCGCTCTTTCATGACATTAGTCGTAGGGAGTCAGAAAAGTTTATGCATGCCACGGATTGGAGAACTTACTGGATGTCAAAAATAAAATATAAAAAATAAGGAATAATTATAAAAAAAAAATATTTATAGACGACAACCATGAAGTTTCGCATAAATAAATTGTCTGTGTTTTTATGAATGTATGTATGTGTATGCGCATGGGTGTATGTACGTGTGTGTGTATGTACATGTGTATATATGTGTATATTTATATATATGTGTGTATATATGTGTATGTCTGTATGTATATGAATCAAAATGTGTATCCGAATAAGTTTATATTTTGTTTGTCTGTGCTCTATATTAATTTGTTAACTATTATAATATATTAAAATGTAATTGCCTAGCTTGGAACGGGGTTTGTACCCTTGTTAGCTGGGCAAAGTAAACATGGAATTGTATTTTGATAAAGAGTGTGAATAAATAAATAAATAAATAAAAATAAAAATACGTTATAGAGTGTGTGCTGGCAATAAAGCGTCCAGGAGGCGTCTGGTGATGTCCACATACTCAACTGAGAAGCGGATGTGGAAAAGAAGAAGAATAAGATTTTGTGTTGTATGCTAAATGTATGAAAAAATTATTTATTAAGCTTTACATTCCAGATTCGAAGAAAAATGTTTGGGTGCATATACTCGTATATATGTATTTATATATTTGAATACACCTTCACTCGTTTGTAGCTGATTTAGGAATATCTGCTACGGTTTGAATGGATGAAGGCCATTATATACAAAAAAATATATATTTATAATTTGTTATTGAAGCTAATTTTTCGTGATTTGAATAGTAGTTGTACAAAATTTTAATGTGAAGGAGGCAGAAACATAATATTGTTAAAAAATGATTTTTATTTTGTGACATCTACAGAAATAATTTATTTAATCATTTCAATTAAAAAATTTATTTTATTTATTTATGTACATGTACATTACAAAATGGAATATCTTAATTTTAACATATAGTAATAATTTTAATATCATGGTTAAATTACGTATATTTATAAATAACACACAAGTATACATAATATCTTGACAAGAATATGTTATAAAAGTAAGAGAATCTTGTTACGTAAATTATGCAGTTTTCCTTATTTTTGACACATTGTAACTTATGTTTTTTGCAAGCAGTGGCGTCAATTAGGTTTTTTTTAGAAACACGCGTTTCTGAAAAAATAAATAACGAAAACACTTAATTAATGATAAATTTTGAAATAGATCTTCATTATCAAGTTTGAAAATTAATCAAATATCAACACAACAAAACCTATAATCAATATAATCATAAAACTAATTTAATCAAAATTATTCTTGGTAAAAGAGATAGCTGGTTTAATCAACTCAGTAATTAAGGGATGAGTATCCGGGTCAGATCTGAAAGGAACGCAAGTGTTTCAAACCTTGAATAACGGAGTGGGATTAGATAGTATTTGAGCGCCTTCAAATTGACAGTAGATATGAAATGATTAGCTCTAATATGAAACAGCGTTTAATTAAGTGTAAATTTGAAGAATTAATTAGGAACTTTATTAAAGGTATTTCAAGTATATTTGTATAAGATTCAAGAATTTTTTTAAATCTGTGGATTTAAGGTATTCGTATAAGTAATAAAAGAAAATTATTTAATAAAATTTTCTTCGTTAAATGATTGAATTAAAAAAAATTATATATGATATAAAAATAAAAATTGTAAAAAAAACAGTTTAAAAATATTTATGTTAAGAATTAGTGGTTGATCGATACGTTTAAAAAAATGTTTTCATTTAGTTTATAACTTACAAATTTTGAAGCAAATATGACGAAACGTATAATTTTATTAATGAAAAAGCCAACAAGTATTTATAAAAATATAAGAGACATATGAAATATCTCTTAATTTCGGTAACAAAATATAATACGTAATGTAAAATATATAATCTTTCCCAATTTGTTGTGTTATATTATTAAGAATGAAAATTACGAATATAGCTGACCATATAGTATACTTTCATTATGTGCCTACATACTGTACTGCACGATGTGCACAATGTGCAGTGCACATATATGTAAATAAACTCCGGACTCAAGGCACATCGGAACTTGAATTTGATAAGTTTAAATACTTAATAAGTGTTTTCGTTAAAAAAAAATTCACTTCAAAGCGGTATCCATAATCAAACTCTCTTGAAAAACCAGAAATTGAATCAGAACAAAAAAAAAGGTTCTGATTCAATTTCTGGTGTATTTTGACCATTTAAATAGAATCTGCCTGCTAAAAAAAGTTATAGGGAAATCCTTTTAAAAACAGGAAAAAATTACATTGTAGTATTTGTCATAGTGAAAAAATATGAAGTTAACGAAATTTACGATGAAATTATTTTTTTGTATTTAGTTTTATTTAAAAAGGTAAAATATAAACAGAAAAATAATGAAACCCATTAAACCGTGAAACTAGCTTGTCAGCAGGTTTCGTATTTTTCCTTTACTAAGAAAAACGTAAGAGAAATTTTATATATTTTTAAAAGTAATATAAACATTATTAAGAACTAAAAGCATACGTATTTTTACACAAAATTATATACAAAAAAATAAATATATGATTTTTAACATAATTTATTTTTTAAATTTAATTTAGAAAATCATTTATGTTAACGTTCAAATTTTACTAATATACCTACGTACATATTTTTTATAAATATATGAACATCTTATTTTTTCCAATTAATTTCTGAAATGATTAATGATTTGTAAACGTATTTTTGAAATTATAACGTATTAAGAAGTTTTATATAATATTAAACTAATTTTACTTTTGCGTACAATCACTTAAATTTTGACCAATACTTATGTTACTTACTTAAGCGATCTACTAGAATGGTACCTTCGGGACCTTACTTTATTTATAGCTGGGTCGGGAATATTTTTGATTGTGAGAAAATTCCGTTGTTCAACGCATTTTATTACTACCATTAAGGGGGAATGGTAAGCTAAACAATGTACTAAGGAAGTTAATGAATGCCTTACAAATGAAAAAAGAATGTAAGCTTATTTCTTTGAGATTATTTTTTTGTCCGCATAGAAAGCTTTTGTATTAGGCCAGTCACCTACAATAGTATTTACCAAAGTTAAAAAGGAAGTCAACAGTTAATTTAAATTTTGCTACAATTGTTGCAACTTTTTTAAAGTAATTGTGAAATCAAGGAGTAAAATACAATAAATTTTTTCATGAACTATTCTATCATATTCCTAATGATTAATGAATTTGAAAACAAAACAGATTTCAACAAACTGGTTAAAACAAAATGACGATATTTAAAATGTATCATCTAGTATTAGGAAATTAAGAAAAAATACGATTTTAACAGAAGAAAAACGGAATAAAGACATAAGTGGCTAATGCTTGAGTAAATTCTGTGGCCTTGCGAAGAGTTTTGTATAAATTTCTTAGGAAGCAAGCTTTATATTTTGAAAATACAGAATAAATGCGTTTTATTTTGAACTTAAAAATTCACGAAAAGACCTAGATACTCAATAAAAAAAAAATTGATAAAATAATATAGGATAGAATTCATAAGTTAAATATACCTTGATAAGAAAAAGCTTGTTTAGCTTTGAAACCGGTCGGTAGAAAAAAAAAGTTGTTAAAAACAAAGTTGTTTTATTTATTTTATTATAATAAGAACTATAAAACAAGTGCTTCATATACAAAATTCAAATAAAATAACAAAAAAAAAAAAAAAAACAGTGTGCGTAAATAAATTTCTTCCATTTATTACAGTTTATAGAAGTTTATTATGAAACACATCATATTCAGTAATACATTAAAAAAATTAGCTGAATTTTATGAACTAACATATTATAATTTATGTGACTGGGTCAATAAAGAAAGCAATAGATCCGTGTGTGGAATAGAACCAGAACCATGACGAGGGTGTTATATTTGATGGCTACTTTTGGGTAAAAATCTTTCTCATAAACCAACAAATAAGATATCACAAGCTCTGTAAATGCCTACACTTTTATATTTCTTCCTTCAAATATTTTCTATCTCTTATAAAACAGCACCTATGTCAATCTGTTGAGTTCCTTCTGGGGTGCAATCCAGTACTTGTCTGCAAATATTTGGTAAACTCAAAATAGTGTTTGTATATTTAACTGTACTAAATAAAGCTTTGTTCATATTTATTCCTACGTTTTGCGTTGATTGTCTGATTCATTTCTCGTAACATATTTTAAAAGGGGAAAAATAAGACATAACCAGTCTAGACAAATTCCTTTCGTTAGGGTGTTCCGCCCTTGGTTAATGCTTTCTAGAGCCTACCTCCCCTAAGTGAGACGGAACGATGTGCAAATGAGAGCATAACTGGGTGGAAGAGAGGATTCAACCCTTACACAGAAGGGTTGCTGGGAAACTAGGCAGATTTTATGTTTTCTTCAATTAGTTCATATTATTTAATGAAGGAAAGCTTTATATAGGTGCGAAGGTTTTCACGGTCACTGTTATCAATATTATGTATCTTTTTTGGGTGATACCGTGTATGTTGGATTTGATCCGACGTTTCGGCTACCATTGCAGGAGCCATCTTCAGGGAAAACTGTGTGTTTTATAGAGAAATGTATGTGTTTAAGTACTAGTAATTTGTACCGTGTCACAGTCAGCAGTAGGCACATTTCTTGTTTTGTAGGAAAGAATAATTATGTTTATGTACTAGTAATTTGTACTGTGTCGCAGCCGGCAGTAGGCACATTTCTATTCGTTTTTGTCATATGTAGTGCTGGGAACCATGTTGAATTTAATTTAAGCCCGTCGTCTTTGTTTATATTATTTGGATGTCTGTGTATTTCAATTGCCTCTTTTATTATTCGTGCACTATAATTACTAGGTTTATGTAGAATTTTTGGTTCAAAGGCGAAAAAATGTCCTGTGTCTATAAAGTGTTCCGCTATTGCGGATTTGTCTGGATGTCCAAGTTTACACGCTCTTTTGTGTTCGTCAATTCTCATCTTTGCTGTGCGCCCTGTTTGTCCAATATACACTTTTTCACATCCTTGGCAACTTAGTTTGTACACGGCTTCAGTTTCCAAAGGATTTTTATCTTTTGGTTTTACTAAATGGTCTTTTATTTTTCCCACAGTCCCAAACGTTGTTGCAATATTTTGTTTCTTCAGCACTTTGGCTATCCTGTCAGTTACATTCTGTACATATGGTAGGTATGCAGTCCCTCTGGTAATATCTTCTTCCTTGTTCTTCTTTGTCCCATGCGATTTAATAATGTTGTCAATTTGTTTCTTCTTATATCCATTATGCTCCAATGCATGTGAAATTTTGTTGAACTCTTCGCCCTTTTCGGAATCTTCGCATATTCGAGTCGCTCTTGTTAGAAGTGTATTTATTAATCCTCGTTTTTGGGCTGGATGATGATGTGAATCAGCGTGTAAGTATCGATTCGTATGTGTTGGTTTTCTATATACCGTATGCCCAAGACTGCCGTTAGGTTTTCTTTTTACTTCTACATCCAAGAATGGAAGAGAGTCGTTCGTTTGTAATTCCATTGTAAACTTTATCAGAGGATGTAATGCATTTAAATGATCTAGAAAGGTATTTAATTCATTCATCCCATGTGGCCAGACTGCAAAGATATCGTCTACGTATCTCAGCCAGACTTTCGGTATAAGAGTTGCTGTATCCAATGCTGTATCTTCAAATTTTTCCATGAAGAAATTTGCTATCACTGGCGAAAGTGGAGAACCCATGGCCACTCCTTCTATTTGTTCATAAATTTCACCTTGAAATGAAAAATAGCCACTTTTAAGGCAATGTTCAAACATATCGCACATGTCTTTTTCATAAATTTCACTCAGAAGAGCCATCGAGTCTCCCATTGGTACATTAGTAAACAGCGATACTACGTCAAAGCTTACTAAAATGTCCTTTTCTGTCACAGATATGTTGTTAAGAAGGCTTACAAAATGAGCCGAATCTTTTACAAACGAGTTGGTCTTTCCAGTATGTGATTGCAACTGTTTCGATAAATACTGCGCCAGTTTGTAAGTTGGAGCTCCTATATTGCTAACTATAGGTCTAAGGGGCATATCCTTTTTGTGTATCTTGGGAAGGCCATATATCGAGGGTGTCCTTGAGGCTTTCACAAATAGTGTCTGTTGCACTTCTTTGGGTATTTTTGATGTTTTCACTAATTCTCTCGTTTTTCTATCAAATTTATCGGTTGGGTTCCTTTTTAGTTTCCTGTATGTAGATGTTTCTACTAGTACGCGCATTTTCTGTATATAATCCGTTTTGTTTAATATTACAGTTGTATTGCCCTTATCTGCTGGTAATATAACAATGTCTGAATTTCTTCGTAATTCTTTTAGGGCTTGTCGTTGAGATGTTGACAAGTTCGATATTGGAGGCTTCGCTCGTCGTAGAATGATACTCGTATCTTGGCGATACGAGTATCATTCTACGACGAGCGAAGCCTCCAATATCGAACTTGTCAACATCTCAACGACAAGCCCTAAAAGAATTACGAAGAAATTCAGACATTGTTATATTACCAGCAGATAAGGGCAATACAACTGTAATATTAAACAAAACGGATTATATACAGAAAATGCGCGTACTAGTAGAAACATCTACATACAGGAAACTAAAAAGGAACCCAACCGATAAATTTGATAGAAAAACGAGAGAATTAGTGAAAACATCAAAAATACCCAAAGAAGTGCAACAGACACTATTTGTGAAAGCCTCAAGGACACCCTCGATATATGGCCTTCCCAAGATACACAAAAAGGATATGCCCCTTAGACCTATAGTTAGCAATATAGGAGCTCCAACTTACAAACTGGCGCAGTATTTATCGAAACAGTTGCAATCACATACTGGAAAGACCAACTCGTTTGTAAAAGATTCGGCTCATTTTGTAAGCCTTCTTAACAACATATCTGTGACAGAAAAGGACATTTTAGTAAGCTTTGACGTAGTATCGCTGTTTACTAATGTACCAATGGGAGACTCGATGGCTCTTCTGAGTGAAATTTATGAAAAAGACATGTGCGATATGTTTGAACATTGCCTTAAAAGTGGCTATTTTTCATTTCAAGGTGAAATTTATGAACAAATAGAAGGAGTGGCCATGGGTTCTCCACTTTCGCCAGTGATAGCAAATTTCTTCATGGAAAAATTTGAAGATACAGCATTGGATACAGCAACTCTTATACCGAAAGTCTGGCTGAGATACGTAGACGATATCTTTGCAGTCTGGCCACATGGGATGAATGAATTAAATACCTTTCTAGATCATTTAAATGCATTACATCCTCTGATAAAGTTTACAATGGAATTACAAACGAACGACTCTCTTCCATTCTTGGATGTAGAAGTAAAAAGAAAACCTAACGGCAGTCTTGGGCATACGGTATATAGAAAACCAACACATACGAATCGATACTTACACGCTGATTCACATCATCATCCAGCCCAAAAACGAGGATTAATAAATACACTTCTAACAAGAGCGACTCGAATATGCGAAGATTCCGAAAAGGGCGAAGAGTTCAACAAAATTTCACATGCATTGGAGCATAATGGATATAAGAAGAAACAAATTGACAACATTATTAAATCGCATGGGACAAAGAAGAACAAGGAAGAAGATATTACCAGAGGGACTGCATACCTACCATATGTACAGAATGTAACTGACAGGATAGCCAAAGTGCTGAAGAAACAAAATATTGCAACAACGTTTGGGACTGTGGGAAAAATAAAAGACCATTTAGTAAAACCAAAAGATAAAAATCCTTTGGAAACTGAAGCCGTGTACAAACTAAGTTGCCAAGGATGTGAAAAAGTGTATATTGGACAAACAGGGCGCACAGCAAAGATGAGAATTGACGAACACAAAAGAGCGTGTAAACTTGGACATCCAGACAAATCCGCAATAGCGGAACACTTTATAGACACAGGACATTTTTTCGCCTTTGAACCAAAAATTCTACATAAACCTAGTAATTATAGTGCACGAATAATAAAAGAGGCAATTGAAATACACAGACATCCAAATAATATAAACAAAGACGACGGGCTTAAATTAAATTCAACATGGTTCCCAGCACTACATATGACAAAAACGAATAGAAATGTGCCTACTGCCGGCTGCGACACAGTACAAATTACTAGTACATAAACATAATTATTCTTTCCTACAAAACAAGAAATGTGCCTACTGCTGACTGTGACACGGTACAAATTACTAGTACTTAAACACATACATTTCTCTATAAAACACACAGTTTTCCCTGAAGATGGCTCCTGCAATGGTAGCCGAAACGTCGGATCAAATCCAACATACACGGTATCACCCAAAAAAGATACATAATATTGAAAGCTTTATATGTTAATTCCTTAAGCTGATTTTAGAATAGAAGGCTAAACATAAGGCTTTACAATGGAAAAGAGAAATATATGTAAATGAAACGCCAAGTTTAACGTATTTGAAGAATTTACTTTGAAATAATATAACCTTGTATTATGTTTGAATAAAATCAATCTAATGAATTTATTTAATTTGCCTACCAGTTTAAAAAGACGAACACAGACATAGTGTAATTAAAACATTTTCTCACAATACACACCGGTACTTTTCTTGTAGCGTAACGTTTAATCATGATCGAAGTCCGAAGTTTTAGACATTCCATCTGTTACTGTTACGACGATTCGGCTACCACAGCAGAAGACATCTTTATGATAAACTAAATGATATAACAATACTAAAATTTTCGAATCATGCACTGTGTTATAAAATAATGCATTTTTGTGAATACTCGACTAAATGAATAAAAAGTACTAAAATATTAGCAAATAATATTTGACAAAACGATGATATTGGTGTTTAATAATATTAATTCTAAAAAAACACAGAATTATGAAAAAAGCCAACATGGCGGCCTATGTGGTGTAGTGGTCAAGCCGCTTGACTCAGAGATGAAATATTTCAGGTTTGATAAAATGCAATTTTTCGGAAGTCTAGGTGTTACGTGATGTGATTCACCATTTTTTTTAATGCACCACAAATTGGGCCTCCTGGCGAGATGTGGTGCAAAAAAATAAATTAATTAAAATAATTAAAAACTGATTTGATCATTACACCAAAGAAAGAGTAAAAATCAAACTCCCATTTTAAAAAGAAGGCAATATCGCAAAATTACATTTTGTAGTAAGAAGTAAAAAAATTTAAGACAGGAAAAAACATTTCAAAATTCAATCTGAAGTCAATATGTTTCTTTTTTGGGTGATAACGTGTGTGTTGGATTTGTTCCGACGTTTCCAAATTCAATCTGAAGGTTACAAAATATATGTGAAACAACTTATTAATGAAATATATGTGAATTGTTATTATAAGAACACACATTTGAATATATCTATGTGTGCCCTACTTCAAGATTCAAAACAATTTTTTTTAAATAAAAGTGAACATTTAAATAAGAAATTCATTCTCATCTAGAAAAATAAAAGGCATTTTTGTTTCCATAGTGGAGTAGTCGCGCAATCTCATTGCATCCATTCTAATTTAAAAAAAAGAAACTGTCAAGTATAAGCATGCAATTAAGCTTTCTTTTATATATCTGTAATTAAGAGATTTGATGTGTAGTCACCACGGCGAGGTACGGCGTACTTTGTAAATAATGCAAGAATTATAATTTTATCCGGCGTTTTCTAGGGGTTGAAATTATTCTACAAAATTCCACATTTATCAAAACAGTATTTTTTTGTTCATATTTACGTAAACGCAGTACACTTTTGGTTTTATTTATTGTTTTACCTCGTATTTCAAAAAAAAATCAGGAGAAGTCAGTAAAGTCAGTATATTTAAAAATTCCCAAAACATAAAATTAACTATACGATTTAGTTATAAGGCGTTAATCTTGCTTTGTTCCTTTGTTGGTGTGAATACGTACTTTTAAAATAAATATAAAATATTGCTCAAGTCTCGAATTGAAATAATGTAATTCTTGTAAATGTATTTCACATGATCCGAATTTCCTGTGACAGAGAGGGAAAACACTTTTGAGAAGCAAAAATAAACGCTGTAAGTTGACAGGGCTGATGACCTGTAATTAGCTGTTTAAGTGGCAAAAATTGAAAATTTTACACAGTGTGTAAAATGGTCACTTAATGACAGGTCACAAGCCTTGAAAATGCCTGACCTTAATATTTCCTTCTTAATAATGTTTTCTCTCTCAGTAGCAAAAAATTTGGATCTAAATAACTCCTTAGGGAAGAAATCCAACCTATGTGCAAGCATTTGGACATACTCAAAACATTATAATTCATATGTTTCATATTTTGTAGAATATAATTTATAAATAAAAAATAAAATAAAAAAATTCAAATCGATACTTAAAGAGTTGCTTAGTTTAGGATTTCAGGTGTAAAAAAAATATAAAATATGGAGTGATATTTCGTTTTTGCCTCAGTGAAAATGGAAAAGATATTAAATCACTGTATTATTTTAATTACTTCATTAATTGTGTGATGCAACAAAACTCTTTATAAATCGCTTCCAACTCACGTTAGACCATTAATGCAGCGGGCATATTGATGCAGCGGTGTGCAATTTGTTTATGCAAATGCAGTTCTAGTGAGAGTATATCTCAAAGAGAAAAATGCTACGCTAGCTTGTATTATACTAACAGGTAGACTAACATTATGCATTCATACCTATATGAGTATGTGTGGATTTCCAAGCGACACGAATGCGTATTCCAAAGCTCGTTTGCGGCAAAAGAGAAAAACTAAATTTTCTCACGAACCGAGGAATTTTGATGTGTAACTAGATTTATTTATTTATTTTATTTATTTACGTATTTCACAGTTCTTAAATGGACAGAGGTTCTTTGTTTAAGGTCCCGACTAGCTAGGAAATTCCTGTGTTTAGAAGGACATTCTTTTACATTTTATTTAATAAAATGTCATTGTTATTTATGAATAGTAAATAATTGAAAACTTGTAATATACTAATTAATTAAACCTACGTTGGTGTGTGGTTCAGTGATTATATTGTAGGTGATCTCACATGAGTTCTTATCAGCAAATCTTCTGGTACTCCCCAAAATTTAAAATGTGTTTTTTCCTGCAATTTTTTTCGTTACCACTATAGTCTTGGGATAAAATCTAAGTTTCAAGTGTACATATACATTTTAAAAATGTTGATCATCAATATGTTATTGAATAATTATTACATATTAGATTATATTAAGGCATTCGTGTATTATAATGATTTAGTATTTTAAGACCAAATAAAAAAAAGAGTTACTTGCAATAATCCGATGAAAATATTTTTCTGCATTTTGTGAGAAGTCTTTCGTTTATTCATAGTTTCTGGAGAATGAAGACATTTGTGTGTCTTGGAGTCCGCGGAATATGTAGTTTCTATCCCTAGCAACACATTCCTAATTCCATTAATATATTGAGTTGATAATGTAAGTCTCCGTGGTATGATTGCTGGAAAGGATTTCTAACATAAAGAGTGGTTTCGCCGAAAAACTGGGAGGAAAAAATATTTATTACTACCCCTAAATAATCATAATATGCCTATGCACTAAATGTTTTATTAGTTACTTGTCAAATAAGGGGTAATTGGTTCAGGTCATATAAATACATGGTTTTCTAAGGTGGTTGATAGGTTTCCTCATTTATGTTTTTTTTTAAATCTGATAAGTCCACATATTATTCACTACACATTGTCACATAAATACAATACTCACATACATATAATACTTACATTTATACAATACTCACACTCCCATACACATATACACACACCCTCACACCCAATATAATAGATATATATATATATATAAATATATACTCACCCTGACGAACAATTACAGTAGTAAAACTCATACACTAAAACAAGTACTTAGCATAAATATAATAATGTTTTAATAATAGTTATCATCATAATGTAATTGAGACACATTGTGTATATTTGTCTACCGTCAAATTGAAACCATTGTAAAAATTCAATAATGTGTTTTGTTTTTATAATCAGAAAAAATAAATAAAAATAAAATAAAAATAAAAAATGTTAAGTATTTACGTATAAATTTTAATCCATCAAAAAAATAATTCTCATTCCAATAAAATACATAAATAATAAAAAGCAAATGTTATACAATATTGATTTAAAAAACATAGCATACACAATGTAGTAAGGGAAACGTTTCCAAAATGATATCCCTCCAAGGGAGAATTGATAGTTAATGCATAAAAAAATGTTTTTTTAAAAACTTCGACTAGTTTTGAAAAGTCTAATCTTGTTTCTATCTACCACAATTCATTAAATCGTGTTATTATTCAACATGTTATTTCTATACGAATTTTAGCAAAACCTTAACAAAGCATCATTTTACCCTACCACCTACCACATGTACAAAATGACCCCTTGAGGATCATTTCACAGAATAATTCAGAAGTTATTGTTACTAATAAAACAACTAATTTTTTTATAAATTATAAAGGGGATAGATATTTTTTGTAACATTGTATGTGCAGTATAAAAAATGTGCTGTATTACAACTTTATATGACGTTAAAAATGACTTACTTAGATAAGACAGGTGAAAATTATATTTTTTTACGCACAATCGTTCTCACTGCTCGCGTTTCTCCGCCATTGCTGTCAAATGTTGTTGTGTATATGTTTATATAATTCAACAATACATGGCATTTGTTGCTTTGCTTAAGTCTCAAGGAGATGTTTTACCTCGAGGGATCATTTTGTACACGTTTCCCCTACATACATTTATAAGAGTGTTTATGAATAAAAAACTATTCACCCAAAACTCCTCCTACGTATTCGTCACTTTCACTATCAGATGACTATCATTTTGAGGAAGGTAACTACCCAATGCGCAATAAGGAGGTATTGAGTTGTTGAAGGAATGAAGATATTGAGGTATTTGAGGAAGTATGATTACAACAATGTTTGATTATGTCCAAATGCTTGCAGACTGGCTGGATTTCCTCCCTAGGGAGTTGTTCATATTTAAATTTATTTCATTTCAGATTTCAGGCGTTGCCTAGTAGGAGATTTGGTTCAGCCGGATGAATCTCACCTACGTGATAAAGGTTTTAGCTCTTTTACTTCACGAAAGTCAACAGATGGAAGAGTTGAGGAAATGAGGATGTTCAAACAAGGGCAGAATGGTGAATGTTACACAGTGTGTAAAGTGGCCACTTAAACCAGCCAATGACAGGTCATAAACCCTGTAAATGCCTAGACTTCCATATTCCCTTCTCAAAAATGTTTTTTCTTTCTGTTGAAAAAGAAGTATGATTAATTTTGTAACTTTTGGAAACCTTTCTAAGGAAATTGATTAAGGATTCGACGTATTGCTCTAAAGCATAATCAATAAATCTTTATTCGAAGCAATATTGTTTATTTCCTGGTATTCTGCTCTCAAAATATTCATTATTTTTAAAATGAGTTTCTTGTGTTTTTCTTGAGGACTGACGGCTCTACTGCTGTTGTTAGTTCACTAACAGTTTGCGACTGAACAAAGACTTTTTTTTTGGTTCTTTTCTTTGATTAGTCAGCATTTATACTGACTGGCATCAGATGATAGTTGATGGTGTTAAAGTTTCAATGGTAGTAACAATTTATGTTCTCGTCGTCCAAACAGTCATTATTATTTTTTTTAAACTTTTTTTTTCATTGTACTGATAGATAATTTTTATTTTTTGTCAAATTAAAAAGAAATGCTCACAGTTTTCGACGAAATATGTTTTATTAATTTGCCAAAGAATTATTAAAATTCGATTAAATAATACTGACAAGTATAGAGTTAGGTACATGTACGTACATTGTCAATGCTTGACCCATTCTTTACAGAATTATTTTTTTTACACGTGGTCTGCAGTTTATTGGCCGTTTGTCAGCCTCATGGTGTAATATTCAGCGCGTTTGAGCATGCAAGAGGTCTCGGGTGCGATTCTGGACATGGTTGACATGAAATATCTTTTTTTTAAATGATATTTTTCATACCAGCATATTTTATAGTCCCTGGACTGATATATGAAGCGTAAGACTGATCATTTTACCTTCATCTAAAAATATTTTTTAAAAACTACCATTTCGGGCAAGAGTTTTTTTACATTATTATACAACTGAGTTTTGTAGCTTACTCACACAACAAATCCGGGAATCATTAGTAAACGTTAGTTATAAGCTTTTCAATTCGCAAACAAAGAAAAATAAAGTTTTTTTCACAAGTTAGTATTTTTTTACTTCTTATTTAAACTTTAAGATTTTTATTTAAAAAAAAATTATGTTCATTTTTAAAAAAATTAAACCCATTAATAAAAACGTAGAAAAAGTGAAAACAAAAAGCACAAGATGTGCACTTAATGTAAAGTGCAAATGAATTTACTTGAAACCTATCATTTGAACCTTGATAAGTCATGGTCATGGAATTTTTGGCACAAACTAATAGAAATACAACTTCTAAGGGGTTGTTTACAATGTGATATCATGAGTTTCTGGAGACATTAAATTAATGTTGTTCTCCTAGATTGTTCTAGGTGAAACACAGCGGTAAGGTTTGATTTTTTCTGAAACCTGGGCTGTTTTATTAGTTAAAACCACGGTTAAAACCTTATCACTACACATTTACTTTCTTTTTTTACTATTTTTTTTTACTAACATGAAGATAAATATTTTAAGACTAATTATATCAATAACTTCTATCCTTCAAACAAGTAATAAATAACAATGTTTTAAATTTGTTCAAATGCTTGCAGACTGGCTAGATTTTTTCAATATTCGTTGCAATATAGATTTAATGGATCTTTAGGGCCTGTGTAATTTTACAAACAGCATTTCAGTCTTTATTTATGCAAAACGAAAAATGCGTATCGTCTTCAGAAGTTTGAAATTCTGAAATGAAAAATTGTAAATATTTTTTTTTGTAAAACAGTTTTCATTTTTTTATCAAATACCTTGATTATGTAAACGGGGTCTACAATTTTAACCATTTATGTGCTCAGTAGCTGCAAAACTTATTGTCATCAAACACCTATTTCCATAAATTCATTTTTTTTTAGTTTTTTGAAAAATCATCAAAACACTCAATTTCATTGTCAAATATACAAATAATAGGGGCTAGATTTCTTACCGTCTATGAAATGTTTAGCTGCAAGACATGCTGGTCTATTTTTTTATTTTACAGCGCCCTTAAAGTGATTTGAGAAAAATGGTGGTATACAAATTATTTATTTTTATTTATTTTTTATTTTATTTATTTGGATAACCAACACCTATAATTATCTCATATTTTTATAACAAAACAAATAACAAATAAGCCAATTACAGGTTTTCACAAGTAGCATCACAGTAAGTTAAAAAAGATTCTCGAACATAAAACAAATAGTAATTAAATGTTAATTTAAAAGAAAAGAAAAAATACTACGAGTTATTTCGAAAGCAAACGCCGTACGTCATTAAGATTATTTGCAAATAAATCTATGTAAAATGATTTATTTATTACATTAAAATTTTTAAAATTTCGCCATAAATATGAATTTTGCCTATAATTAGATGAAACAAGAGGTATGTGAAGAAGAGGGTTATTTCTTAAAACTTTGGAAGGAACATTGATAGAAAGTTTGCAAAGTAGTTCAGGACAGACAATTGAACCAGATGCAATTTTAAGTAAATAAATTATATCCGCTATTTCACGACATTTTTGCAGAGGCAGTAGGTGATGTTTTTTACATATATGAATATACTGGTCAGATTTAAACTCAAGTTTCAACCGGAAACACATGAATTTTTTCAATGCGTGATATCTGCACATTGTACATAGGATTCCATATTTGTGATGCATATTCTAAGTTGCTTCGCACTAATGTACAGTAAAGGATTTTAAGTGCCTTTGCCATAGTGAACGACGTAGAGCTACGCATAACAAAGCCAAGCGCACGCGATGACTGTTTTATGATGCTGTTAACATGGGCGTCAGAAAGTAATTTACAATCATGGAAGACACCTAGATCCTTTACACGTAATGAGCGTTGGAGGTTTTGACCCTTAAGCACATAGTTAGTACGTAAAAAGTTTACTTTGAGACTAAATGTAATAACTGAACACTTAGAAGGATAAAGGTCCAAGCAGTTGGAGCTTCAGTAATCCTCTAGACGGTCAAGGTCGAGATTATCTAAGTATAGTAATACTTTAAGAATAAATAACTACAACTTTAGTACTTTAATGCTTATACGTATGGAAAAAATATTTTAGTTGATGACTCCTGAAAAAAAAAAAAAATGTGTGAATTTGTTCGAATTTTGTTTCCAGTTTTTCTTTTTATACCAAAGAACGATACACAACATTTAGAAATTAAGGGCATTCGCAGAGCACACCTGATATTATCCTCAGAACTTCCAGAAGTGACGCGACCCGTGATCAGCTACGTGTGAAAGCGTCGTGCCGCCAAGCACCGACTACGCTCTAGGACGCCGCGCCTTGTCAAAGGCACTGTAGCGGCGTCGGCGTCGGTTTCCCCCTAGGCTTTTCAACCGCTTTAATTGCAATTCAGTTTGATACTGAAACTAATGGCGTTTCGTAGATCTAATTCAAATTTGTTTTTGCTTTAAGGCGTTGACAGAGCTTAATGAATGTTTATTTGTGAATAGTATATTGCAGCGTGAAAGTTATCCAAATACGCGATTCTGGAATTAAAGGTTATATTTTCATGTAATTAAAAACACTTTAAGCCGGTTCAATGAAATTTTCAATTTTATAAGACAAGGTATTTAACAAAGTATTGTACATTAGACATAATCCAGAGAAATCCATTACATAAGTATGAATGAAGTAGATAAAGAATTTGTAATTTTTGTCAATAAACCTTTATTATTTTTACTATCATTATTATTGCATTCCCGTGAGTTATTTATTTATGCATTTAATGCACAAAATGCACAATTTGATCATAGAGCACAATTGTTTTTTTTTTTTTTACTGAAAAAAAAAAATTTGCGTTCTTATGATTTACCCAAATATTAAATTTTAAGGGCCATTTTCAATGAGTTGTAAATAACTCACTATTAGAAAATGGGAATCAAGTTGGGGTAGAGTGAGATTCCAACCACAGACCTTTGATCCGTGAGTCCAAGACACTAGCCACGGGACCACAACCCGATTGTATTTTTTTTATGTCCCGACTTGTTAGAAAATTCCGTGTTAAGTCGGGACTCTTCTACATATAAACCATAAACACTTATTAACATATAAAACAACATACGAAGAAATCAAAACAATGTCAACAAAATAATAATAGAAAAGTATAAATAATTAAATAATTAGTTACTTTAACTTAATCCGGGACTAAAAAAAATCAACATTTTTGAAAAAAAAAACATAGTTAAAACAACAAAAAAACAAAGCAAGTTTAGCACCTTAACAACGAAATACGAGTGTAACTCATACATAAGCCCTTCGCCTTTTCTTACACAAACAAAATAAATCTTTAATTAAGTGAGATAAGGACGAAGACGATACAACCATAATGGCAGTGACGATTAGAACATATCTGTCCCAGTTATCCTGAGAAACATCTGGACGCCCAAGGAATGTCGTATGGTACAATAAACACTTGTGGATGGTGGGCAAGATTCGGATAAATAAAACGTGTGTGAGGCTAATCATGGTGTATGCAGTAGAGACAAAGACAGATACAATAATCTAAAAAATAAACAAAAACTGAATGGAAAAACTAAGGAACTGCTAAGAACGTCAGAGATAAAAGTGCTAAGGGCAATCGCAGGGAAAACCCCAAGAGGCAGAATCTGGAGTGAAGAAGTTAAACAGACTTACGATACCCAGAGCATAGTTGATAGATTTTGGAGAAAATATGTCAAAAGAGTGGACAGCTCCAGAATCCACTATACCAGGGCCTACTTCTTCCCAGCTGTTCGCCGTCTGCCCAAAAAACCACAAAAGAGGGGAAGGACAGCTGAAACTCAAAGTCTTAGGAGTTAGCTTCTAGCATATAGCATTGATGAACAGCAAGAAGAAGAAGAATAAAATGAAGAAGCAGCTTTCAGAAATATTTTTCTCAGAGATTTTCCAAGAAAAGGACCTTGAGCCATGCCTTGCGATCTATGCATTATTCTCTTTAATTTTGGTCGGTAGTTTCGTTTACAAAATAAAAGATTAAGATATGAACATATTACAAACGACATATTGCATCTAAGTGAAGGATATTTGTTAGTCAAGGTATTTTTAGGGCCTACGACCTATCATTGGCTGGCTTTAGTCACCACTTTACACACTGTGAAATATTCATCATTCAGCTTATGTTTAAAAAATCACTGCTCTAGTTCCATAATCCGGGGAAAATTACGAAAATGCGTTTGCACGAAGAAATCCTCTTGACTTTGTGGAGAAACGCTTTAATTAATATTGGCAAATTTTTGTGTACAACAACATACCTACCGACTTTTAACTATCGGTATATGCAATATTCCAACAGTTGATGCGACAAGATTAAACATTTTGCTCAATGTGCGCTGGCGATAGCTTTAAGTTGCATGTATTCTATCACCACTTTTCTGAAAACTTTTTTAGCTAAATTTGAAAACTGTACAACGTTCGAAAAAAATCTTTTTTTGACACTCATCTTTTATATCCTGTACCCTTCATTTAAATGTAATACGTATAAAAAGATATGTTTAATTGTATCGGCGCTATGGTTAATAATGGATTCTGACACGCGAAGCAAGTCATGCAATATGAAGATGAAGATATCAACAAAAGCTTGGGTCAGCCTCCACGTGACTAGAAAGATACGCCTCCTCCAGGTGACCTAGTTTCCATGTTATTTTATTCGTTTTACTTCCTTTGGCATAAATTACTAAATTCTTATATTTGAGAGATTTTTTAATTAATGAGGAATAAGTTTTAGTAAAACTTAATCAAACAAAACAAAACAAGTCAAACTATAGAGGTGTTTGAAAGGCCACAAAAATTACGGGTCGACGACATTGACTCGAAAGCTGGTAAAACATGGATAATAATAGCGGGAGATAGAAAGGGGTGGAGACGTTTAAAAGAGGCATTTATTCAGAAGTGGAGAAAAAAAGGCTGAAGAAAAAGATACCATTTTAAATATAAACATTTTTTTTTTAATACTGTAGTAACGAAACTTCTTGATGTAGGTTTTGCAGTGCGGATGAGGATACACTTTAGACACATTTTATGTGAATCTGGTGCTATACATTATAAAAAGAGCCTCATCCTCGGGGGACTACTAGTTAACCATGAGAATGTTTAAAAGCTCGCCTCGTACCCAGTCGTCCGATACTTTACGGATCTGGGCTTAGAGGGGGAGATAAAAAAAGATGTAAAGTCTCGCCTTCCACACAGCTCTTTATAGACCTGGGCTCAGAGGGCAAAAGCTATTCACAAGACCCCGTCACAATAGATCTTCAGAAGTCGCATTGACAGCTTGCATAGCACTGACCCCCATCACAAAAAATATGAATTAAAATAGCAGTGTAAGAAATCCTCAAACTTCAAAAGTAAGAGCCAAATGCACGTTGAACGAAACACGTAATATTCACGAAAAAGTCACCAGATGTCACCAATGAGGAAACATTATAAAATATCACGCCTCCTTTGACTAAATATTTACAACTTTGAAAATTGTTGAATTGTGGAATTCACAAATATAAATCAATTTCGTAAGCAATAGTCTGCAATGTGGCCACATAAACTAGCCAACTTGGTCATTAGACCCGGAATTTCATACTCTGTAGCGAAGTTGGTAAAACAGCCAACTGTGAAACTGGTGTCGCGGATTTGATTCTCGCCAGTAGAAAGAAAATAATTATTAAAATATTTTTTTCTCTATCGGTATTTGTAATTTTCATAGCTCTCTTCCACATACTCACTTTCCTATCTGCTGACAAGTATCTAAAATAGAGACAAAAAGTTTATTCCAAGAAAAAAAAAAATATTTATTTTGTAATACGTTTTTTTAAACAACTTTCTAGGGGATAAAATTCAATTATTGACTAACTCAAATTAATTAATTCACCCCACTATTTAACAATTAAGGTTTTACCGTTACCAAAGTCAAAATGGAAAAGGATTTTTGTGAGTAAATATTTGCAGAATAATGCAAAATAATTATTTTCTCGTATCAAAAGTAAAAACTAATTCATTTTAGCTAAAGGATTAACACTTACCGAAGAATTTCATGCAAAGTTACGTACCGTGTTTCATGTGAACAACATTAGGAAGTTATGTAAACCTCCACGATAAACCTTTAAAGTAAAAGTCTTCAGTAGAGTAAACATGAAAATAAAAGTTTTTTTTTTACCCAGGCTTTAAGTTGAAAGCGACCGAAGGTTCCATGTGCATGAGCAAATGATGCAAAAAATTTGTAATCAAGATGAGCTTTAATTTAAAAAAATAGAAATACATGGATCATGACCACGTTTTCTATGTGAAAATGTATTACTCCTCAGAACGAGTGCTTTTGACTTTATGGCTACAGTCAGATAAAAGCATGAAAAATGAACTCAAGTGAAAAACCGACTCGTAGTCGAGTGATTGGTGCGTTTGTACACCATGCTCGAGGTCTTAGGCACGATCCTTGAAATTATTGTGGAGAATTTTTGATTTATGAAACAGTTTTGTATAATGGTTAGCGCGTTTGCGAAATATTTGATTTAAAATGACGATTATTTCCGATAAAGTAAAATATTTATTTTCACAAAGACTAAACAAACATCACTCTGTCATATTTAAAATGTACACTAAAAATGCATTACGTAACTTAGTAGACATTATAATAATTAATATGTACATCTCCCCTCCCCTCTTTATCCTCTCTCCAAGCATCCTTATCGTAATTCCGCCTAATTTACAATAACTTAATGTTCTTTTAAAAAAATACATTTTCTTTGATTATCGAAAAATATATACGAGTACATAAAAAGAACATTTTTATATGTATAAACTTATCTGTATGTAATATATTTCCTTTATAAACTTTGTCTACATTGTGGAAACATGTAAAACCCTGGAATTACATCTGAAGCGTTAGATATCACATTACATTAAAAACATCTTTTTGAATTGTTTTATGTTTTTAAATTTAAAATTCGATATTTCAAAAAAAAACATTTAATGGTTTTTAAAAGTATATCACAGTTAAGCCCTGAAAAACCCAGTGTAAAAATATTTACCCACATTTATTTAAATAATATTTTATTGATGTTTTAATTTTATTAAATGTCGATTCAAAACAAATTTGTATTCAAATCCATTAACAATTTTTGCTTTGAGTTATTAAAGTATTTTCTGACTGAAACATACATGTGTAGCAATCGAATCAAATAATATCGTGGGGTGTCAAATATTTATCTGATAAATGGTCCCTTATACCAAAAGAAAATTGACATCAACCAAACATGTTTTTCTAACTGACAGATTTCTCACTATTAATATTGCAAAAAGGCATTCTGATATTTGTCGTAGCAAACAAACAATATCCAGAAAACCCTCGTCTTCATTTGTTTGTTTTTTGTAGACAACAATATTTTGTTGGATAAATGTGGCTTATACTTTCATCATCAATTTGTTTATTCTGTACAAAATATTTTTACTAATACTCATAAGTTAGATGAAGGAAAAAAAGTTATTATTTAGATAAATCTCCACCAACAAGGTACAAAAAGCGGTTGATAAATAAATAAATATAATAAGATCCTATAATTTTTCAAAATTAACCCTTTTTTAATAAGTACTCATATTCTCAGGTACACCTGTTTTTCTTTCAAATAAATATTAAAAAAAGACTTTGGGATATCATAATCACTAAAAATACGACATATCAGTAACTTATTTAATATATTACATAAAATAAAATCACTTTGTTTTTATGTACCACTTTTATTTTTTAAATTTGACAACTAACTAGTTTCGGCAATACTATTCCTTCTTCAGGGTTAATTACAAACTAACATAACATTTAAAAAAAAACACAGTAAAGGTAGAGTGGGCGTGGCTACGGGGGTAGAGAAGAGAGGGGTTTGTGTTTGGATTAAGGGAGAGGGAACATATTTAAAATGGGACTATTACTAAGATTTATTTGATTATTAATAATATTTAAATTTTTATTTACAGCCTTTCTAACCTCCAATATTTCAAAGTAATCAAGTGCATATCTTTTTTTGTTTGTATGTAGAATTTCAATGCCATCTTCAAAGTTGAATGAGTGACTATTTGTTAGGATATGGTCAGCAAACTCAGAAAAAATATTGTTTTTAAGACATTTCATATGTTTTTAACTCTAGTTTTAAAAGTACGTGATGTTTTTCCTGTATGAAATGACTTGCAGTCATGGCACATCAACATGTAAATGCCTGATCGATCTAATTTATCAGTTCTTTGTTTAGTGTTTTTAAGTATACTTCCTTTATATTATTGGTTGTGTAAAATGCTGGTTTTATGTCATCCAGTAAATCTTTTGAAATTTTATTTGAAAAATTTTTAATGTTTAAAAATCTTCTCCACCGTCTATATATTCCAAATGAATGAAATTTCAATTCAAGCGTTTTATTACAAAAATATGTATGTAGATATAATAAACATGTATATGATAAAAAGATTTGTTCTATTTTAAGTGTCGAAGTACAATATGCTCAATGGATATATGTATATATATAAAGAAACATATTTAATTAAATAAGGAAGGTGCATACTGAAATATTTTCAGTGGTTTTAAACAAAAGAATTAAGTAAGCAATAGAAGTTTAGGTAAGTAAAATATAAAAAAAACGGTGATTTTTGCAGTATTAAAGTGCAAGTTTTTTTATTTTATCGCCGCAAGGATTTTTTCTAAAACCCGAAAAAGAAAAACGAAACATATCAATTTCTTCATACTCGTTTCCGAGCTGCAGTAGTTTTTTGTTTACCTTCGTAAAAAAATAAACATATAGAGTATCATTCCATTGTAATTTGTTTTTATATGTTTTTTTTTTATCTTTATTTATATATTATGCATCTACACCCTAGATTTGCGTATTCTAGATTAAGTATACCCATGAACAGGCTATGCCTATGTGGGATTTTTTGTTTTCATGAAACGTGACATATTATGTTATAAAAAAATAACCAAATGTAAACGACAAAAATGTAAAAGAAAAATTTTAAAAAATTAAAAAAATGAAAGAAGATATTCTGTTCTACAAGATATTTTATGCTTTTATGTAAATATTTTTATTTTATTACAAGCGAATGTCAAGAAGATTAAAGTGAGCATTTTCGACTGTTCCTTCTGTTCGTATTAAATCAAGAAAATAAAGCTGTTTGCGATATTTTCGCCGGGTACGGTGACGAAACTACCCTGTCTTTTTTTAATTATACAAAAAAAGAAAAAAAAAGAAGAAAAGAAAACGGACTTTAGGTTAACACCCAATATGTATGCGTATTCTTCATCCGCCTGGATACTAACCAAAACGACAGAAAATACACACAGAAAATTATAGGTAGTATTTACTACTACTACTACCATTACGCCATTTCCCCGTAGGGGTAGGCAGAGAGAATGAACCGCCACACACGTCTATCCTGGCACACAGTCCTAGCCTCTTCCACATTCATACACCTTGTCATACATGCCCTTCGGTTCTGTCTGCTTTTGACATGACCAGACTTAAGATTCTGGTTTATCTGATCATGTCACGTCTTCCTTGGTCGTCCTCGTCTAACGTTGCCGTTCATTTTCGCCATATATACTTGTTTTACCATTCTTTCGTCGTCCATTCGTTCTACGTGACCAAACCATCTCAGAGACCCTTTATTTATCTTATCAATTATACTTGTCTCAGATTTACACTTTCATCATTCGTAACTAAGTCTAAGTCTAAGTCTAACTCGTCTAAGATATCACATTTGAACCGCGTTCACTCGGCTTTCATTCTTCTTCTGCCAGTTCCATGTTTCACTTCCATACATAAGTGTTGGGACTAAAACTCCGTTGTGTACTGCCAGTTTAGCTTCGATTGACATACGAGTATTATAAAAAAATAAAAAAATAGGTAGTCTTTCATATTTATTTATTTTATTTATTTATTTACATACATTGGTTTATTGCACATTATTTGAGACATTAGTCTCAACTCCATTGGACTTAAAGTCCTGTGTTGATATGGGC
Organism: Micrasema longulum; assembly: GCF_059751315.1. Lineage (NCBI taxonomy): Eukaryota > Metazoa > Arthropoda > Insecta > Trichoptera > Brachycentridae > Micrasema > Micrasema longulum. The sequence continues at coordinate 57,184 of NW_028277700.1, forward strand.
CGAGCAATTATTTGACACAGACACGTGAGTATATAACCACAAATATGGGATCAGAAACACAAAAATCATCTATAAAAACACAATATGGCACTTAAATATGGTAAACAATAAACTCAAACGTTCGGAAAATCATCAAGGAATTTTTCACTCCAATCAATATTATACTCGCATCTTCTCCAATAAGATATACCTATATGTTGAGCTCATGAATAAAAAAATATTGTTCCGAAAAAATAACCCAAAAATGTCCCCTTGCTGACCCCAGTGAGTAAATAATATAGTAGGGAGAACAAAATGGAATTATCAAGAAGAAAAAATATTTCACATAACGCCCTTATTTCCGTAACTATCTTGTTATTCCTGTGTTGAGCACATTACTGGAATAATGTAGTGTTTACGACTTTCTTCCTGTAATATGTCTTAATGGTTTGGTCATTGGTTTGGTCTTTGGTTTTCACAGAGCAAATGTTTTTTTTCTTTTTTTAATAAAGTTCTTTTGAAAACTATTTTAGAGCTTATTCAAACATTTGTAGACATGGACTGAATTCACTCCACTAGGAAATTATCGATATTATATACAACATACATTCAAAACATTTCTTACTTGAATATATAGTTCGGATGTCTTGGCACAAAATTAGCTGATTCAAATGCACTTCGTGTTTATATTATATCTGTTGGATGCTCGATACCTTTGATCTCGGGACTGTAAACAAGGCCTACCCTCTCGCGAAACGCTTGTTCGAAGAAAACAGGGAACGTTTAATTTTAGGTAAACTAATTGACATTATGGTTTTGAGTGTCAAACCTGGAATTGATGAAAAGAGTGAGGACTTACGATTTCCTCCCTTTGGCACTGGTCCAGAAAGACACCGTTATCGTTTGCACTGGTCATTTTGCACGTTTTCTTGTATGTTGGTGATTCGAAATCACTGTCACGCTCGCGGTACGGTTTTCGTTGTTGTGTTTTATTGTTGTGTTGTCACGCGTTGCTTTCTTGACTCGCCGTCAGGGAGGAGTAGGTACATTGGGATTCAAAACAAGGACCACCGGAATCAAAGGAAGGAATGGTTTGAGACTTGAATAAAAGAAAATGAATCCAAAACAATATCTGCATATTTATTTAACTTGTACGGGGAGCACAAAATGAAAAGAGTACTGAAAGCCTGGAAAGGAGGGTTCAAAATTGGTGGTTGCCTAATAGACAACCTCAAATTTGCACATCCACATAATTTAAAGACGAGTAGAAAATGGTAGATATATTGGTTCGAGTAGCAAAAGAAAGTTGCAAATTTGGGTTGAAAATAAACAGAACCAAAACAAAGCTCATGATTGTTGACAGAATCAATATGCCGTAACCATAAAAAAGACTTCAAAACTTTAAAAAATTACAAGATTTCGTTTATTTAGCCTCATTTATCTCTGCGGGCGATGCATGGGCATCAGAAATTAAAAGACGCATCCTGATCGCAAAAATGACATGACTCGATTGACCAAAATTTGGCAAGATTGGGGCATCTTGACAAAACGTTCATAATGCGTACGTTTGTGTTCCTAAGATTCTAATATGGCGCAAAAACGTGGACAGTTAAAACATGTGAGCAGGAGAGAATATATGCCTTCGAGATGTGGTGTTGGCGTTGAATGCTGAACATTTTATCGACAGCCAGAAGAACAAATATCTGCATACTGGAGGAACTCAACGTTAAAGTTCGCCCATCGATCATATGCTGCCAACGTATTCTGCAGTTTTTCGGACACAAATCTAGACGTGACCGAGAAAATCTAGAAAAAATAATAATCACGAGAAATGTGCCAGGACGAAGAAGCAGAGGCAGAGTTGCAGATGGATCAAGCAAGTAAAAACAATGTCACGGGTGACCATACATGAAGCTTTGGATAGGGCGCAGAGCCCATTCAATGTCATCGTCGTGCTCAGATCGAAATCGTGCAAAAATTACTGCTCTAGTGCAATATTCAAGGAATTGAATATGGGAATACGTGTTTATGAAGAAAAATCAGACCACGTTTAACCCTGAACCCTCTAAAATTATGATAATCAATTCATGCTCAACGCGAATTTAGTCATTCTTGAACCGCCAGCCGGGTTTTGCATAAGCTTGACATTTAATTTAAAACCAAAATAAATAAGAATAAAAATGACTGATTGTGCCGTGAAAGCGTGCAAAAACTGTTTGGTTAAAAGGAAAAAGTTTTTTTCATTTATACATGGGTACTCAGGTACTTGTTTATGATTTAATTCGCAAACTAAAAATAATAATTATTCAAACTACTAGGTACTTGTTTATGGTTAAATTCCAAAACATTAAAATAATTAATATTCAAATATGTACTTTTTTTTGCAAATGTCAAACTCTGCTTTTCTACCATAAAGGATGCACTTTAGGTAGAAATGCGATTATTAAAAATGTATGAAATGTCTGTAAATATTATCATTACTAAAAATCCATTTAAAAAAAATGGAAGGGTAGAAATTATAAGGAGTGTAAAGAAAAAATCTGATTGGGATCCATAAATGGCGAAGCTGTGTGTAAACATTGAATAACAAACTTTTTGTACACACAAAAAAAAGCATCCTTAAATTTTTTTGTAAGTGCATTCTCATCAAATGCAACACTGATGGGTCGATGAATAAAACATTAATGCCCCTTCCTATTTTTACAGATAAGATTGAAGACTTCTATTATATATCTACAGACACGCGCAGCGCAAATATCTACATTTTGCTAAAAACCGCACGTAAATCGGTTAAGCTGTTTAGGAGAAGTTAATTGACATCAGACGTACAGACAAATAATATTATGTAAAGATAATAAAACTACCTGTTGCTTAGTTTAGTATGGTTTATTTTTGATTCTAAGCATACACCTAAAATTCATATTTATGTTGAATACTAATGGTGTCTGTTTGAGTTCGTAGACTCTTTATAAACAATGTGACCGGTGTGTACGTACACATTAAAACATTTGAGCTTACATTAGATTGAAGAGACTGTCAATAGCTAGTCAGTAAAAATAAACGAAGAAAGTAAATATTTCAAACTAATTGAGGAGGTTAAAACCAGCTGTTTATTTTTATTATAGGTAAACGTAAAGTTTAAAGGTTAATAGAAATATATACAAGTTTATTTACTGTTTCCAATCAATGTTTCTGGAGTATTTATAAAAGTTATTACGCTGTTAGTTTTTAAACACGAAGGTACGAGTTTATTTCCTCAAAATTCAAATTAATATTTAATGAGTTGTGAGTAAGCTTGTGTCAAATCGTATTGTGTCAAATTATTTTGTATTCGGTGTGCATTTTTAATCAATGTCCTTTGAAATTTTTCTATTTTTCAAATGCAAAGCGATTGATGTTTGCATAGATTTTTTTTGTATCCCGATGGATGAAAAATACGGTTTGGAAGAATTTAACATTTGCGAAATAAAACCAGAATCCTGAACAAGATTAATAATATAGCAGTAAAAAAACGGGTTTTGAAGATTACTTTATCACAACAGTGACGAAGAAAATCATTTTGAAACATTTCTCAAACTTCGTTTAAAAGTAATCACGCTATACACTTGTAACATTCATAATGCTGCCTTGTTCTTGTGATTCCCACATCACCACAATTATCAGAATATTTATATTATCTAGTCAAAGGAGGTGTGATTGCACATTTTTAAAATACTTATAATTTACATCCGGTGACTTTATTGTTAATTGTATTAAATAAATTACATTACTTTCTATGCTTAAGTATCGTTCTTTCAAGATAAATTTCTTATTATTGCTTTTGCTTCAGGAACCAGCCATGAAACAATAAAATATTTCAATTAAAAAACCTTTAAAAATTATATTTCCTGTCTACCCTGCTAGAAATCGAACCCAATACCCCAAGTATGGTAGATAAACGCGTACAATGAGGCGGACATATCTCCACTAGATTTTTTTTATATGATTTTTACATACGGACAGCCATCGAGTCGAAAACAGTCGTCCAAAGTTGTAATTTTACTTCACATCAGGGGGAATCGTCCATATGAGCGACGATGCGTAGCTTATTTATATATTTGACTATCGATATAATGTTTTATAGTAATCATATTCATGAGAAAATAAATACTACGATTGTTTTTCATTATAAATAACCATCCCCGTTTATATATTCCTTCAGAAATATATATAAATATCAATCGAGTCTATATTATTAAAGTTATTCAAGTCGTAATAAAACTTAATTTTTAATGCAACATTTTCTCTGCTTTAAATGTGTATTATTATTATTTTAACTCTTTTTGAAATAAATTTATCAAATATTTTTGTGTACCATATATTATATTTTTATCTGATATAAACTTACTGTTAACTAATTTTTATTATTTGTTTTTAACATTGATTTGTAATTTTTTTTTTTGCTTAAATTCTTTACAAGTTATTTACAATTAGCTTTTCAATTCTAATATTTTTCTTATTTCCATATACTTTTTTTCTTTTTTACCATGCCAAGTTTCAGTTTTTATTTTGATTTACAGCATGCTTTTTTGTTTCTAGATGAATACAAAAAAAGGGTTGTTTATATTTAAAATTATTACTCACTATATTTGTACTTACTTGTACCAATCAATCCGATATCAAGAATCAAGGTATCGAAAAACGTGCCCCTTTTTAACACAATATATGTCTATTCTTTTTTTCTGACCTTATTTTTCCCCTTTTTATTAAAACATAGTATCAATAAGATTGTATAAATTTGCTTCGGGAATAAATATATAATATTGATGCTGTCTACATTATTATTCATATACGTATATATGTATATGATCTTTGAATAAAGTTAATAATGATGCTTTATAATTTGTAAATATAAACTTTAACTGTTGCTAATCGAAGCAACAATTATTTATTATTATGTTTATTAAATTACATATTCTACCATATATGTAGATGTGTTACTATTATTAATTTATTGTATTATTTTGTATTTATTTTGCTATCAATTAATTACCAAATCGAATTATAAAATAACAATTATTTTTACTAACATATTGCTAAGTATTATTACATAACTTTTCTTCATTCTATTTTTTGACATGTATAAATTTTTAGTCTTAATACTTTTCTATTTTTATTTTGTTTATTGTTTTGATTATTTTATACATTGTTTAATATGTTTATAAATGTTTTTGATTTATATATAGAAGAGTCACGACTTAAGATGGAATTTTCAAACAAGTCGGGACATAAAAAAATATATATGTATTCTATGATAAAATTGTGTATTTTTCAGGTGTGTGCATTGAATAAAATCCCAGCACCCAGCCTAATCCGAGTGAATGAAAAGAAGGTCTTCTGTCGATTCATTACAAGAAGGAGTCAACATAAAACTTTTTATTAATTTATTTTTTTTAATTACTATATAAGGACATTCAATCCAAATAATCTTCACATTCGTTTGAAAATGCCCTAATAAGGCGATACAATTGTCACGAAGTTTTTATTTTTATATGTTTATATTTGTAAAAATAAAATAAAGTGTTCAGTAGACTTAAATCAGAGTTTGATTTCTAATTATAAGTTTAAATATGGAGTTCTACAAAATCAATCAATAAAACTTTTTGATGACATTTCAATTATAAATATTTCAATGAAAATAATATTATTTGAATGTTGTTGTGGAAAATTAATTATTATTAAATTTTAATACTTAAACTTTTTTACAAGTGTTGAAATAAAAAAAAGGGGAAAATAGCTACTAATATCACGAAGTTCATAATTATTGCAGTGTGAATTGATTTAATAAATTACTGATTTTAGCATGTTGTTACAGTAACAAAAGAATTCAGAAAACGAAATAGCCATTTATGTATAACATATATGTATCTATATGATGGTACAAATTAATTATATTTTATTGTAGATTACCTACAAAAAAAAAATACCGCTCGCTACTGATTCACTCACATAACTGTATTTCAAAATGATGAAATTCAAACAAGACAAAACGATTGTCCATTTTTTTATTATTAAAATAAAATTAGGACTTTCAAATGAGTGTTTGATTTAAATGTGGAATTAAATGAGTTGAACAAAAATTAAAAAAAAAAAATATTCTAAAATTTGAATGCGTTTTGTATCTAGGACATCGTGTACGGTAGGCAAACGCTTTAACCACTACACTACGAAGCTGAAAAAACATTACGACGTGTCAGTAATTCATTTTTAATCTAAGGCCTTAACTTTCAACATAATGTTTTATTTTTGTATGAGCCTGAAGCGCGGAGTTTGTTGGCTACCTCTCTCTAGCCATCAAGTATTCCATTACTGGAGCCACTATGAAAACTGGTATTTTATGGCCTCAGAAATATTCAGTAGAGGGAAAAAGTTTTTGTAAATTTTAAAAACTGTATCGGTGGGGAATAAATTGCATGAAGCCTTAAAGATCGGATAATGCTTTGCAATACAGAATAGAAGCACGTTCTAGAATACATTAATTCCTCAAAAGAGAGGAAGATTATATTTTTTTAATGACAAGCCAAGTATTTTTTAAGTTTTTTGTTGTTATTTGATAGTTTAGGGAGTTTAATTACGGGTATGTGTGTTGATAGTGAGGCAATTATGTTTAAATAGTCATGTCATAAAGTCCCATTTGTCAATCGAAAAATTTACATGGCACGATAAACACAAGATAGCTTAATTTGTATAGAATTATTACTAACCCATCATGTAGTTTTGTCCCTGTTACTTTTTATATGAATACTCAATGAAGCTCTCGCTTTTGTCCGTGTCTCTTTTAAAGGTCCTATCAGATGTACAGATCTGGTGACTTTCAAGCATAAGTTCAAGGCTTTTAAAAAGCATCGTAATGATTATTTTTGCTAATTGATCAGGTCCAATCAATTTAATCCCAGTCAGTGAATAATTTTCTTCCCTGTTTTTTTGGATCCAATGAAGTAGATAATATTATTATGCTCTTTTTCTGACCATTTAGCGCCAGATGTCAAAGCAACCGTCTTCCTCTATTTCTGCATCCATGAACATTCGCATTGTAGATATTTTTAGCCGTTCTTTCGCTGTCCATTCGCTCTACACGTTAAAACCAACGCAGAGCTCCTTTCTTGATGTTGTTGTTAATACCTATCTAAGCCTTACATCATGTATGGATCTCAATATTTGTGAATCTATCGTATATATTTTTACAATATATTTACATGAGAGATCGTATTTCGACAGCATTCAATTTTGTTAATTTAATCTATATACGAGTATGAACTCAAATCTAGCAATAGAAAAGCATTGCCTGATTCAGCTGGTAATATATATTTTTAAACCTCTTGTGTAGTAAAATTTGAAAAAAAAATTTTTTTTTTAAATAATTATTTTTAAGATTTTGAAAAATGTGAATAAAAAGATTTAAAAAAAAAAAAAAAAATACTGACCCTTACATGAGCTTGATTTTAAAATGTTATGTCAATGTAAACGGATATTTTTAACAACGCATTCCATAATACTTAAACCTAATGACAGTGATCATAATTGCATAATTTTTCGGAGGTGTTGTCGGATACAGAAAATTGAAACAAAAATAATGCATCTTCTCCGTTTTGTATTTTGTCAAACTCAACAATGTTATTAATATTTTTGTCTTCCGTTTTTTATTATGATAAGAATAAAACCGTGAAATTTTTCGTATTCTAATATGGTTTTCTTTATTTACAACTCCAATACCAGTTAGAAGGGACAATTGTTACGAAAATGAGATTCTAGATAAAATTTGTTTAAGGTGCGTTAAAAATCATCTTCTGATTCTGTCACTGGTTGCAAAGCATGTTTGTGTAGCATGTGATGTTCATGATCTTATCTCCCTTAGTTCTCAAAAATAGAGTAATAAAAGTTACTCCATTTTTGAAAGCATTTTTATTGATTTATTTTGTTTTTGTATTAAAAATTTTTTGGTTCATATAATTTATTTATTTTATTTTATTTTATTAATATAAACGGCAAATCTGCCTTAAAAGGCAAACAAACTTTGTAAACAAACATTAATTTTTTTTTTAAAACACATTTCATTAAACCCAAGATTTATAAAAAAAAAAAATCTTAAATGTTATAAAAGATTTATATTTAAAAGATTAACCTAAAAATTATACAGCATATTCAGAAGAAAGTTTTAATAATAAAACATTTTACAGTAATACAACCAGAAAATCATAACTACTGTTTTATACAGCTGGACAAAGTGAACAAAAAACTGTATATATTATGAAATGCATGAATAAAAAAATATAATTACCATTCATTCTCTTTGGAAAAGTTCAAAAGGTTTGTATTATAGGAACAATACTTTACACTAAATATATCAGATACATGGGAATTACTATTGCCGAGTTCATGAAGTCTATTTAATACGGCATAACAAGTATACACACTGTCCGCGAATTGTTGCTACAAAACGGTGGCACCTGTCGAGTCATTCTTTCAGGCACCCTGAAGTTGATGAGAAATAATAGTTCAGGGCAATCCCATATTGAATTTATATAGGTATTGTTGTGATATACATGTTAAGTTATAAAAATGCTGAACATGTTTTTTTTTCTTAGTTCATATTTGATGTGTAATGTTTGAAAATGTCCTTTTTTCCTGAAATGAGTAAAAGCTCCCCTAGGAATTGAATTAATTTGTATAACACTATAAATCAATTCGTATATTATGGTCTATAAGTTGAAATAATGAAAAATACATAAGAGTATAACAACGATTAATAAAAACTTAAATATTAGATATTAAAATGATACAGCTTTTTATCTTTTGGTAAAATAAAAACTAAATTTCAAGAGGCGTTATCTGCTGGTCGCAAAAAAACATATTTTAGTTAAATACGAGTAAAACAATTCTTCCTCTACCCACAGCAATATTGTGCAACCGTGCATGTGTGAAAATATTGAGCAGTTTGTTTATTTAGGTTTAACAATAGATTGTAATTTTAAATGGGATGTGCATATTAGAAAATCGTGTAAGCGATTAAGAGCAATAAGCAAAAGAATGTTCATTTTAAAATATTATGTCATTGTTAATACTTTACGAATGATTTATGTATCTCTATCTGAATCAATTTTACGATAAGCTGTAACTTTCTGGGAGTTATCAAGTGAAACTAATATTAATTTTATTCAAACTTTGCAAAATTTTATGATCAAATGGTTACTTTATAAATATGTATACCGCCAGAGACACAATATTTTAATATCATTTATGTATGAATTAGTAAATAAATTATCAGTTGAAGCTCTATTTTGGAAAAACTTAATTTGTCAGCATGCGTCGCACTCCGAGTATGAACTATAAACACAAGTTGGTACATGATTACAACACCAGGGCTGGTATTCCAAACAAAATTATAGCGCGGTATAGCGCGTTTTTACGTACTAAATACGCATTAAAGCGCTGTTAACGCGTTCGGAATACCAGCCCAGGTTTACTAGTATGGAAGATGGAACATGTTACCAAACAATATTAAAAATACTGAGTTAAATACAAGGGTGAGACGTATGCTCAAATTATGGTTAATCGAAACAAGTTTTTTGTATTGGTGATAGTTTTTAATTTTTAATGCTGTAGTAAAATATGGTATAATATGTAATGTTTTTCAAGTAAAATTATTATTAATGTACGTCAAGTATAAATATTCTTAGCAATTTATAAGAACCTTTTTTTAAATAAAAAAAATCTTATTTGTCAAAATAAGATTTAAAACCATTTTATGAATTGTTAAAATTGTTAATTGAACGAAAATTACTTGCAATCCAATCAATATTACAAAGGTACTGACCGTTCTGCGTAATAATTGGTCCGTTTTAAAAGCATATATGGAGTTATACTCAGTGATAAACTATTTTCCATAAAAGCTCGGACTTTATCAGACGAGACTATAGACTTAATTTGGTGAACGCAGATTTTGGTAGTTGCAGGTCTTATATCATTGATTGCTTTCGCAGCATAACACCGAAACAGTGAGCGTAAACTGATGTTTTGGAACAAAATGAAATCCCATTTTATAATCATTTGATTTAATCTTTATCAAATTGTCATACAGAAATTGACTATTATAGACTTTTTCTTAAGTTCTAAGTCAAATCTTATTTTTAACTCTCCGATAAGCGACAAGGTCGAGCCAGACCCTGTTGATAATTATTTAAACTCCTGTAACTTTTTTTCTACCTTGTAAGAACGAAAATTATTTACGTCTCTCTCAAAATCGGTGCGACAAACACAACAGGAGCAAAAATAGCAAGTTTTCAAACAATTCAAAGTGTTTTGTTTTTATTTCAAAACCATATTCGCATTTGAAACACTACAAGGTCTGTGTATATTTACGCATTTAAAGGTTTCTATAGCGGCAATGCGTAACGTGGTTGGGTGCTTGTTTTTGTTTTTGTTCATAGAATTTAATTAAGTTCAGTTGACGGCAGCGTTCAATGCATGAACATGGAAAGTAACAGTTTCATTTGAAATTCAACTTGTTTTTTTCCCAGTTCACCCGAGGTTATCAGGATTATGATGCTAATAATTGGTGTGTGACTCAAAGTAGCATATCACTTGTTTGAGATAATATAAATTGGAGATCCACAGGTGGTGCCCATGAAATGAACCAAGGATAACGAGTGGTTTAAGACCTGTGGCTCAATCACAAATAACTATCGACGTGCTAATAAGTGACGTGATAACAATTTATCACCATGGATGTTTATCGTATTCGCGATCACAATGGAACATCCGTGAAAACTAATATTAAATGTCAAAATATTTACGTTTCGTGACATATAATCCTGCGGCGCAATCACATATTTGAATTTCACCGGTGCAAATATTAAAAATATTTCAAAATTTGTATTTTTATTTATTTATTATGTTATGTATTGTATTAAGCCGGCGGTGGTGGTTTTCAAGCCAAATGTTAAGAAAAGCAGTCGCCATTGTAATTATAATTTAATTTTCACTTTTTTGTATTAGATACTCCTTACTATTTCGCAAATGCAATATATTGTATAATTTTTATAGTATACGCCGATTTTTCGCCAGTGAACTGTATTTTTTACGAGGAAAACAAAAAACAAACCGACACGAGCGTTGACTAAGAGATAACTTAAGCATGTTCATCATTGTTCATTGTGATCGCTCAAATGCTTAGCATGTTTTTAAGCGCGTCGACAGTTATTTGTGATTGAGCTACAGGTTGACAAATATTCTAACTCTAGTCCCACCGTTTGAGCGAATAACTTTTTTATAACTATTTCGTAGATGCGATTCTAATCACCTAAAACCTTGCATATGTGTGTATAAATTGAAATTAACGACATTTAAAAAAATACTTAAAACTTTTACTTGCGTCAAATAAATGAAACATGAAAAGAAAACAGCACAGCAGAACTATTTTTTAACATTCTATATACTCAACACTACAAGTACACATATGTATATGTACAAAAATACACAACTTCTGCATGTAAAACCATACCGGGTTCTTCCTTAAGAGAAATTATACATATTTAAGGTCTGCATAGAACTTGTTGCACTACTAATTATTTCCCATACTGTTGTCCATCGAAGGGTTAAAACGCTGTTGAAATATTAAAAAAATGGGACTACATAAGCCATCCATAAAAATATAAAACAATATTGTTTGTTGTTTAAAGAGTTGCTGACAGTGATCATTAAAATATTCGAGTACTTATGTTTTATTCCATGCGAGTTTTTTTTTTATATATTTGTAATACATAACGTATTAGTGTGTCTAAAAACCATTAAGCTTTTATTTCATTATTGATGGATAGTTATAAACATGATGAACGATAAACTGGATTTTATGATGTCACATAAAAACACCCTGAGGTTTATATCTTAATTATATAACTATTAACTTCCGTACTATTGATTGATGATATTTACTTTATTAACCTCTAATGTGGTACGGAGTTACAATAAAAAAAACAAAAGAAAATCTTTGTCACTAAAGAAATTAGGAGTTACCGGTATTTTCTTTGAAATATAGGATGAAAAATTTTGGATAGATATAGTAGTAACTCAATTTCATCATATTTGGAGTTACCGTAGTTTACCTCGAGCATATAGATTTAAATACATTTTAAATTAATAGTTCATTGATTGAGGACACACACACACGTGCAATTATTTCATCTGAAATAAAGATCGAAAACCGATTAATCAAGTCATCATTTTATATTGAATGCAATGCAACATATCCTGCAAAGGCTAAGTATTGCACAAAAAACGCCTATCTATGTAAGATCAACGTCTTGCAGCTCATTCACGCCACGAAGACATGAAGAATATAAAAACGTAGCCTTTAAAGAGACCATAGGACGAGGTTATGCCCACGCAGCTCAAACAGTCAGCCTAACAAGTTAGCTTAACTCAGTCAATCAGTTCAACTTCTCATCGCCAATCAATCGCGTGACATAATTAAAAATATTTTTTTATTCGTCATGTAATAAATACGCATAAAACAGCAGTCTCGTGTCTTCTATCAATCTCTAACTAGGGTAGGAACTCCAATCACCCTCAAAAACCTAATTTCTAAAAACGTTTTTGATTTACTTACCCTTTAGGCGCCACAAACGAGATTTCTCGCGCATAGTGAAACATGAACTTTTGTATGTAAATATTTAGAGTATATTTTACCGACAATTTAATAATCGCCTTAGGTAAATAGACCATTTCACTTTTGGAACTCACGATATACTGTAGGGAAACTTTTTCCTCTTGACAGTATTTTTCTTTCCCAAAAGCATTCCAAATTCTGTTGAATTAGTCTGGCATTTAAGCGGTTTAAAAGGAAAAATTCATCATGGCTTACGGAATTTTTGGGGCGTCAAATGATTTTGACGCACTGATTTTTCAAAAAGAATTCGCGTAAATTAGAAATTATTGAACACCTTATCTATGCCGTAAGAAAAATAATTTACAAAATCATTTGTGGTTTGGCATATTGCCAGAGAGCTACTCTTGTTTTACACGCAATAATATATTTCACGAGGACATAACTAACCCACACAAAATAAAATGGTGTCGAAAGTCAAGAATTCAGCTAATAAAATTTTACGTTCTAATAAAGTGCTCATGTTATTTTTCTGAAAGAAATCGTAAATTAAAATACAATTAGTTGCGCCAAAACAAGATGGAAGAATCTAGATTTTTTTTAAAAATCGAAACTATTAAATGACAGTAAAACACAAATTACTGACAGCTTTTTTTTGGAGACAAAAAATGGTAAAACATCGTGGGTTTTTTTCAGAAATAAATCTATTTTTTTTATTTCACATGTCATTCTGTCCCTTTGAAATGATGGGAATTAATTATAATTTTGTTGCACTTATGTTTTAGAATTTAATTTACAAATACCCGTATATATGCCAATTTCACATGTATCGTGCCTGTCCAACTAACCCGTAGGGTGGGTGGATACTTATTTATTAATTGAGTTTTTTATTCTTATTTCTTTAGTTTATACTCGCGGATAAAATTTTTCCTAAGTAAATCGAATGGAGATGAGTCAGCCTAGTAGTACTAATTCGTGCGTTTACCTGCTAATTACTAAATAAAATGATTTAAATAAATAAATTGTTATGCTATGAAAGTCAATCGTTTGTTTTGAATCAATTAAATTTACATACTACCAATACCAGATTTTACTATTTTTTAGATTACTCTGACTAATCTAAGACATAATCCTTTTTATTTTAATCAATTGAATATATTTTATAATGGACGGAATTTTTTTGTTTCCAGGCTAGCTAGGAGTTTCTCGCATTAAGTCAGCACCTTTTTTTTACATTTTGTTATGTTGAATGATACAAAAACAACCTTTTTTTTCACAATACATGTATGAGAAATATTTTTTTAAAAATGCGCAGGTAATAAATAAAATATATTGATTATGTCAATACTAAGTTGATATTTGTAAATAATCACTCACCGACTTACTTATGTCTACCGGCTTCGAGAAGAAACCGTTTTTTCGTCAGGACTCTTATTAGACTATCATGCAAATCCCACTATTCACTATTCAAAGAAGTTACATAAAAATTTAATCCAACATGCTGATAAGGCACAAGCTATAATAAGCTAACACCAACATGAACTGTGAATGCAGTGTTGAATCACCTACAAAAACAATCAAACACAGGATTTCAATCATGGTAATCAAAGGCAATTAACACTATACTAAGAGGCGGACATAATACGAATATTTCCTTTCGATTTTATTTTTCAGGGTTTTCACCAAAAAGTAGCAAGATTTTCACCAGTAAGTAGTAGGAGGGTTTTGGTTTTATTTCACACACAGATCTGTATTTACCCTGAACAATAAAATGCCTCCTCCATAGCCGAAACACTTTCAAACTCTCTCGTTTTTAAAATGTTCTACATGATTATTGTAATACATGCCAATTGATTAATTTATTCCTTAAATATTGTCATAACTGAATAAATAAATATTTCATTTATTTTTCTATGTCATTGCACATACATTAATTGGGGACCGAGATATATTTCAAAGTGATACAATTAGTAATGACTCATGACTGTGAGCTAGTTCCAACTTGTTTGAAAATATGATTCGAGTTGGAGTACTAGAAACGCATTCATAAACATATATACACATACAAATATACTTGGAAATATATATATTCACACCTACAAATACATATATTCACACAGACAAATACATATTATGACTTATTACACATTAATTTTATACGAGGAGGAAGTTCAGTGTGTTTTATTTATTTGTTAATAGACTTTTAAACTACGCCAAAAACATATTTTAAAGTTTTATATTTCTAAAATTACTTTGCTTGTGACGTCTTAAGTTATCTTCCGCTTCTTCTCGATCTTATTGTCCGTTGTTTTACCGTAAACTGGACATTTTTCACAAGTCTCTTATCATTGGTTCATTCATATAACTAGTGATAGTAAAGTAGTTTGTTTTTATTGAAATATTTTTTGTTGATTTTTTGGTTCATTTTCAAGAAACCTTTTTGGTATCAAATTTCCCGTAAGGCTAAGGTTTCTCATTGTGATGTGAATACAATATTATTTATTTTATAGAAGCATAAAGTCAGCAATGATAAAGATACGGTTAAAACTCAGACCGGTGCAGTTTCTAAATAATACTCATATTTGTAAAATGATTGTACATTCTGAAATGTGTGGGTGCGTAAATATATATACATATCCAATAATATATTTTCAAAAAACATATATTATATTTACAAGAGGGTGTGTTTGTGTGTATTTCACAAAACTGCGACACGAAAAGTTGACTGTGCAGAACTACTTAGTTTAATAACAATACACGTGCCAGCCAGGATTTGTAGACGGTACCACTTGTTTCATATACCAACAAGTAAAACATCGTATGTTAAAAATGACTTTTTTAGTGTATCATACATAATTTAAAGACATGAAACATCACTCTGTCAGATTTAAAATTTACATTAAAAATGCATTATGCCATTCAGTAGACATTATTAAAATAAATATGTCCATCTCCCTTCCCTTCTTAATCCTATTTTCAAGCATCCTTGTAATCCCGCCCAATTTTCAACAACTTACTGTTCTCTAAAAAAACAAATTTCTTTAATTAATGAACAATATATACGAGTACATGAAAATAAAATGTTTATATGTATTAACCCTTATGTATTTATATAATATGTGATATATTTTCTTTATTAGCTTTGTATACTTGGTAAAAAATTGTTATTGGTTCTGAATTTATACACTATATCCGTTTGTTTACTATAAATATGTATGTAGAACTGTTGGTTGTCCAAATATTTTTTTTTTTTTTAAATGAATAAGCGTAATTTTCAAGATGCGTGTGCATCATTAAAAAGCAATTGGGAGCGTATCGCAGCCAGGTAGAATGATTGCAAAAATTAAGGGGTTTGTAAAATATATAAATCGATGAAAAAAAAAATTATGTTACTTATTTATTTATTTAATACACAAAATACACAATTGTATCATAGAGCACATTTAAATTTTAAAAAAAAAAATTTTATGTCCCGACGTAGAAAATTCCGTTTAAAGTCGGGACTCAACACAGAATTTTATAATTTGAACAAGAACAATTGAGGAAAGAGTGTTGTGTTATTATAAGTTTGATCATATTCTTACAAAGTGATGATTAAAAAAAAACTTCACAGGATCTTGTTAAACTTATGTGTACGGTAATAGTGCTACATTTCCTGATGATAAAGTCTCTCTTGAAGCTTATTCATAACACCCGGTACCAAGATAAACTATGCTCAAAGTGAAAACGTCCGTAAAAAGTAGCACTTTTTTAATAACTCAATTTTAAGCTTGCATTAATATTTTTCTACAATGTTACCTGAAATAGTTGAACTCTTATTTTATTCAAAACATTTCCAAAGCTCAAGTTTTATTTTACTGTCTTATCATAAAGGCATATTTTTTTTGCATTTTTATTGTAATGATAAAAGTAATTGCAATCGTTGAATGATATAAAATGCATTTATACTACCACACTTTGTATATGGACCAATAAGATGGTCGCAATATAGTAAACAAATTGAAAAATCAAAACAAAGAACAATGAATAAAACACTTTAAGTTACATTTAATTTTAATAAACATAGTAGAAACACAGATTTATAAAGAATAACAAAAATGCTCAACCTAAAGAATTTAATGTTTATTTTTTCTTTTTTTAATATTAAGTTCACAGAATGTTTAAATGTTTTTATTTTCTTTTTTAATATTAATTTCACAGAATGTTTAAATGTTTTTCTTTTCTTTTTTAATATTAAGTTCACAGATTGTTTGAATGTTTTTATTTTCTTCTTTAATATTAAGTTCACAGATTGTTTAAATGTTTTCTTTCCTTTTTTAATATTAAGTTCATAGATTGTTAAAATTTGTTAAAATTTTTATTGTTTAAATGTATACTATGTATTGTTACAAGAAATGTACTATTTTTTTTATTTTTATGTACCGTCCCAAATGAGTTTTCTCGTACAACTCCTGGGAATATAATATCATAATATTCATGTCTTATATGTTTTATTAATAAATAAATAATAAATAATCTAAACTAAAAAAAAAAATAAGATGTAGAAGAATAAAATAAAAACAAAATTTAATTTTATTTAAAATACAACATACATTAAATAAATATAAGAGCATCAAATAAATTAACTTGCAAACAACCTAGGACTAATAGAAAAAAAACAGTTTTATGTATCCAACAATAAATTTTTACAATTCACTTTCTGATAACCTAAAAAATATACAAAAGATATACGTACTTACAAACACCTAACTAAATCAGTTCTTACAGTCCGTGTGACAAGTGATATGTGATGTTATTTTATCGACTTTTTATTCAAACTATTGTGTTATTTTATATCATTTCCCCCCTCATACCAGCACTTTTGCTGCTTGGGAATATTTCGTATCGATAAAATATGTAATGTAACGTAATATGTAAAACATAAAAAAGTTGTATTTTGTCATAAATAAATAAATTTAAATCTAAATAAAATCAATGTTGAAAATGGAAGAAAAGACATATTTTTTTAAAAATGATTTAATTTTTTCTTTAGCTATAAACTAATTACTACTAAATGTTTGTATATAACCACTTACCAACTTTTCTTTGTCTACTGGTTTCGAGACGTGCCCGTCTCTTTGTCTGACTAATTAAACCAACATGCAAAACACACTATTCATCATAGTTGTTGCACAAAAAATAAGAAACTTTTATATAAGGCTTGAAGAACATATAAGGTGTCTTTACAATAATGATTTCTCCGAATTCTCAAATCACCTAATCAATCTTAATCATGACTCAAATAAAAAAAAACAAGAGTAAAAATCTTTCATCTAAATAATAAAGGGTTAAAAGTAAATAATCAGGAAAGCTTTAAAAAATAATCTTCCTTTGATCAAAAATCAAACAATATTTTAATAAAGCCCGTTATACGATTTTCTATTGTAGAGGTAACCCATAACTTATTGAACTCAAGCCCCTCTCTTCATCCCTTCTTCTTTTTTTACGTATTTCTCGATCAAAATAAAATATTTTTATAATAATTCAATTAGATGAATTTCACTAGCATAAATAAAGGTTTCAGCTCTTTAACTTAACAATCATCAACAGATGAAAGAATTGAAGGAATAAAGATGTTTAAATATGGGCAGAATGGTGAATGTTACACAGTGTGTAAAGTGGCTACTTAAACCAGCCATTGACAGGTCATAAGCCCTGTAGATGCCTAAACTTCTAAATTAACTTATATTTGGTGTTCTTAATTTCTGTTGTAGTATGTTAATTGAATAAATAAATACAATTGTCACGGCCGAACATGTCGCATTTTGGATGAGATATGTTTTTTACTATTTGGTTTTAAAAGTCACGTGTGAAAGGATTTATTCACAATGTCCGTATTGATTTTGAAAAAAAAGCTAATTTTTCTAAATCAATTTCACAATTTTTAATTAGTATTTGTAGTATGTGATATTTTCGTATTACGCTGATTTCGTATTGCACTTATTAACTCTTAAAAGACTGTGGTAAATAATCCCTTTGCGCGCGGTGATGTAACGTCGTGTTACCACTAGTAAAAGACGCAATATTCTAAAATTCAGACATAAAAAAAAAGAAAAACACGGAGACATACTGTTTAATAATTCCTTTTCCATAATTTATCCGAATAAACATATAATTTAACCCTGTCATAGCAAAATAAATCAAAAATCACTAATACGCCGCTTATGTTACGCGCGTGCGTCCCCCATCATTGTCATCAACCGACTGAAGACTAAATGTGTTTTAGACGACACCCGCAGCAGAACAGCGTCTCTGTCTTCCTTGTTATGATTTATATCTTCGTGCTCTCTTTTGTATAGGGTATCTGTATAGATGTGTCGCTGAATAAGCGAACATTTATTCTTCGCGTAGCAAGGATGAATATTTTTCGTATCAACATTTAGCATAGTTATAAAAATTTTACTTTCCAAATTGGGTGTGAAAATGTCCATTTGAAGATTACGAAAAATACGAATTCATCATTTAAAAAAATAAGAGAGATTTATCAAGTCTTGTGTCCTATGTCAACAAGTGTGACATCACAGCCACACAAGAGTTAATAATAATAATAATTGCTACATTTTTAATTTATTTTATTTTATTTTATTTATTTATTAATAATAATAATAATTGCTACATTTTTAACTATGATAATACCTACTTAGAAATACACGTTAATCCACACCCAGATCAGGTTCAAAAAATGTATTTACAAATCAACAATATTGCAGCGCAATACCAAAGTATAAGAAAGTATCGGGATCTTGTAAAATTGTTATCAGTGTTGTAAAATTGTAAAAGTGAAAAACGACCCCCGTAATTTTAATCATGAGCTCAGTAAACAAATTTACTGCCGAATCTTGCACATTTTCCTTGCACTTACCCGCACACCATAAATAAAATATTTTACCTCCGGTAAGATGAGCATAAAGCTAGAATCTTAAATCCGAGCCACTTTCCTTATACTTACTCGTACAGCGGGCGTACTACAAGTACAGTTAGAATTATGTCGGTACATGGTAACCTCATCCAGGCAAAATGTTCTAACTAAATTATTCTTGTATGCAGTCGGGGTGTTTTACACCAAGAGATAAACTGGGCCAAGGAATAATGAAGATTATTTTTATTAGTGGAAATGAAAAGAACGACTACATAAAAACGTCTCACTTTGCGCAAGCAGTGTATTTTGTCTGAGTCATATATTATATTCGTGCATAATGCAAGGCTAGAGATAAGCGGAATTACTTTGTTTTAAGGTAAGGATATCTCAATACGATACTGGTTTTAAATATTAAGTACTTCATATTCATTCCATATTTGCTCCATTGTTTGAGCATATTGAATCTTCATATTATGTAGCATTAGTCTGTTTAAAAATTTAAATACAGACTAGCTATTACGCGGATTCGCTCATGTGGTATTAGGAAGAAATAAGTTAGGTAATTAATCAGTTTTGTCGTTTTGTCGTCATATTCCTGTCAGAACAATATATAATTTCCGGACTTGTATTAGTTGCCGGTCCTCAAACTATCGATAGAAAAAAATACTACGATCCGTTGGTCTATGGTAACTCTGGCGTCGTATAGTTATTCTGTTAAAACTAAAACAAAAAGCAAACCAAACTTACCATAGATAAAGCAAGTAAATTATGGAAGTTTTAAGAATGAATGTAAAATTTATTATTTTCGATATCCCATCTTACTTATTTTCAAATAATGTTATAATCAACATTATAATCAAACAGCAAAAATATTGACAAAAAACTGCTTACTTCTATGATAATTTAAAAAATGCAGTTTGTAAAGTGGTAATAATTTAATACAACCAAACGGATAACAGCTCTACGCAAAACTCATCCCCGGGAGCCATTTTTTGTAATTAATAATTTTAAAATGGCAGAAACTACTCGAAAATGTCCAAATATAAACCAACAGTGATTGAAAAATCAAACTCATTATCATATAAGAGACATGTGAGTTATTTTGCACCAGGACAAATTTTTACCTTCAGGGAGCAAAGGGCGACAAGACTTTTAAGTCACGAAGTTGGGACTTGTGTCCACATAATATAAACAACTAAAGAATTTGGAAATGAGCCGTTATTTATTAGTGTCATTTAATTTCATACTGACATATCTATAGAAGAATATACATTATAATGATTTTTGAAAACACATGAATGCTTTTTTTCCACACTAAAAAAAGTATAGAACAGGGTTTAACTACCAACATAGTAGAAATATTTAATCTACCAGACAAAATTTACTAAAAAAATATACTTTAAAAATATGTGTATTTCAATACCATCTTAAATCAAAAAATATATATAAATATTTAATATTTTTTGTCACATTAAACTAAGAACTAAAATTTTGTGTTATGTTGTTATGACAATTCTGCATATTTGATAAAAAGACAGTACAGAATAATTATTACGTAATATTGCATACAAATAAACTTGTTATCACGGTTTAGATGATTTTAAAACCATATGTGTGCACTTTAAACTGTAACGAAAATAAATTTTGAAATAACTAGATTTTTAAATAAAGAAATTAAATCAGTGAATAATGTCTCCTTCTAATAACGACTAAAACAAGTTCAGAATCAAACAATAATAAAAATGAATTTTTACAAAATCAATTTGAAGCTCCTACAATCACAAAATTCAATATGTATAATTATGGTGTAAACAGTATACATAATAAATGAAAAAATAGCTTTGAAAGTAAAAGGTTTTACCAATAAAAATGTTTTCCTCGATAATACACAAAGTTTTTGTTCGTTGTGTACTCGCTCAGATAATATTATCATGTATGTATTATTATGTTGGATGTGTTTTCTCGATCAAAATGTTTGCTAAGATCCATTAGCCTCGATCACTCGATATATGTAATGAAAGTTCTGAGAGCAGCCACTTAAAAGGATTCCCATCATTAGTCCTCTGTTTATTTTTCTCTTTTTTCTGTCTCAGCAGAAAAACTAAAACTTTGCACCTAAAGACGTATTAAACAAGTCAGTGACGGGTTGTTATTTACTAACTAAACCATTTACATATTTATTTTTCTTTTAAACTTACTATGTAATGATAACATAATTAAATTTAACAAGAATATTTAAAGTATAAACTTTGTGGTATTATATTGAAATAGTGTTAGTAAATAATTGTACGTAACCACCTATCGGCTTTTGTACGTCTACCGGTTTTAAGACGTGCTGTTTCTTCGTCAGGACATTAATAACACTAGCATGCGAATCATACTACTATGGTTAAGGTGTACCTGTTTTTGTTTCCATTAAATACCTTTAAAAAAAAACAATTAAAAAAAATTATATATTAATAAATTTAAATGAAAGGTACATGTTTTTCAAAAAGTTGATATAGATCTACTTTTATACATCTAGTAAATGTTATCACTGCAACTCTCAAAAAAAAAGACTAACTCTTGTGCTTGGAGAGTGACTAACACTATTGTAGTTTTTTTATTTATACGAGTTTATATAATTTTTAATATACGAGTATACGAGAAAAAAATAAAAACATGGGATATTTACAAAAAAAAAACAAAAAACAATAATACATTTGTAACAATTCAAATTTAATAGAGTTTTTACAAGTGTTCAAAAAATTTCTTTACATTGACTTTGAATTTATTTATTCATATATTATTTTTAATAGTTATAAGTTCATTGGGAAGATTATTATAAAACTAACTTAAATTATTTTCGTCCACTTTACGTTCAGGTTTTTTAACAAAGTGAGCATATTTACATTATAAAATATGAGACGACGACTTTTTGATAGTATCCGTAGCAGATAAAGAATACAGCTGTTTTTGTATAATAAACCCAGAACCCTGGGCTAATGTTTCTGATTGGATGAATTGGATCTCAGTGCTGAAAAGGGAAATTGAGTACGGATAGGTCTGCCTCGTAGGGTAAGGGTTTGCGCATTTGCCTGTCATGCTTGACATCCTCGGTTCAATTTCTGGCAGGGCTAAAGTGCAATATTTGTTAAAAAGATGGTTCTATACTTCAATGTTTCATTGTTTTTGTACTGGCACCAATAGCGTAAGTTTTTTTTTTTTTTTTAATATTTGCATTTTTATAGTTTCTACGAATATTTCTATTTTGGGCGGCATTTTTACAGTTGTAAAAAACTCACTATTTGAAAATAGGAATCAAGTTGTAGTAGAGTGAGGATTAAACCTGCAACATTAGATCTGTGAGTCCGTGACACTAGCTACGGGACCATAGCTCAGCTCCCCACTTTACCTTTATGTAGGTAACATTTTATAATCACATTGATTTTCTTACTTCACCAATTTGGCTGTTCGCTGACGACACTAAGATTCTCAAACAGATAGACAACCCTTCTGATTGTTTACTATTGCAATCTGATTTACTGTCTTTTAGTACCTAGTGCTCATACAATTATCTATATCTCAATTTAAGTAAGTACAAGGTTATGAGATTTTTTCGTCTGAAAAATCCAATCATATACGACTAGTCACTGAGCGATGAAATTTATCATCTCTGTCTAGTATACGAGATTTGGGTATTATTCTTGATACCAAACTTTTTTTTACAACTTTTATTATGTGTAATCAATAAATCATTAAAACTCATTGAATTTATTAACAGAAGCACAACTGTTTTAAAAATATCAATACACTTAAAACTCTCTTCTGTTCCCTAGTTCGCCCGCACCTAGAGTATTTCTCTGTTTCGATATTATGATGTTCACATCAAATAAATTTAATCAGTTCAACATCTATTTTTTATAAAGATAAGCTGGAGGTTGGGCTTATCCAAAGACGTTTAATAAGTTAGAAACTAGCTTAATTATATTTTCTCTTCAAGACCGTTAAAATAAATCCGACCTTCTAGTCCTGTTCAAAATTTTCAACCCACTCTTTGATGCGCCTGAACTACTGAGCTTAAAAAAAAAAATATCCCAACTAGAAATCTCAGACAAAACTTATTTTTTCATACCGATAACCATAGAACAAACTATGGTTTTCATTCCTCTATGCTCAGAATTCTTAGGTCTGCCAACAATCTTACGAGTCTTGATTTCTTTGGTAACAAGTTGTCTTCTTACATAAAATCACTGAATCAAATTCAATTCTAAATACCTCTCTTCCGTTTCTACTCCCACCTTTATACCATTTCTCCTATATACTATTGTGCCTTTCTTCTTTCTTTTATAACAATTTTCTATGTATACATTTGTCCCAAGAAATGCCCATTGGGCGTATATATAAATAAATAAATAAATAAATAAAAGAAACGGTGTATTTGATTGTCAAATACTGTGCTTTATGTATCGCCGAGTGCAAAATGAAAAGAGATGATGATGATTATATTCCTCTCGTACAAAAATAAAAAATAAATAAAAACCTTTAGCGTTCTAAACATAGAAAAGCTCGATGAAAAGTTTTCCAAGTGTTTTCTTAAGTTGTCTGTTTATTTGTGAGAATATAAAAGTACTCTTTTCAATATTTTTTTTGCTTTATTTAACGGCTCTTCTGGGAATTTTCAAAACATGTTAAATAATTCATAACGCTAGTCAGGATAAAACATTTATGGAAACATTGTAAATATTCTCTTTCATTTTTGTAATTCCTCTTGCAAAAGTTTTCGAGCTTTTAAAATTGATATGAAAGTAAAAGTCTCGAAAAAATAGCGTTACAAATAAGAACTCATAGCAAAGTAATAATATTATTTGGTTAAATTTCGAAGCGCTGTTTTTGTGAAAAACCTCCTTATTAGCGCTTTTTAACTCTATCCGAAATAAAAAATAGTTTTAATTTTGTTGCTCTGTAGCAGGGCTGTCAACCAAATAAGATCCTGGGCCAATCCAAAAAACTAAGTAAGCGCCGCAAAAACAAACACTTCAACTTTTTGAAGAAAAATAAAAATAACGGAATCTCAGTGTTATCATTTGAATTATTTTATTAGTTTCTTCATTAATTTATTTTTTACTAAACTTAAACTTTTTACTTTTTTAATATCAACATTAATGTTGGTTGTTGCTAGACGCAGTGCATGTGCAAAGGACTTATCTAAAAGTGAAGACCTATATTTAGATTTTATAAAATTCAGAGTTGAATACGCAATTTTACGAAGATACGTACTGCCCATCATTGGCCGCATTTTTAAGCTAAGATTCGGTAGTTTCAAGAAACAATTACGCAGTTCTAAAATCCCTCTAATTATAGTAACAGAAAACTTATTGCCACGTGAATAAATATTTCATTTATTTATTTGGGATGCCATAAAAATAAAATTATGTTCAACAAAATAAATTTTGTGCAAGGAAAATTTTCATTAATTCTCAAAAAACAGAATATTTTCATAATTTAATCAGTGCATGTTTGTCCTAATCAGTGCATGTGCTTATTAAAATGCATGTCGTGTTGGTTTTATATTATTGTGCAACAACTATGGTTTTGCATGTTGGTTTAATTGGTGACCTGACGAAGAGACGGCACGTCTCGGAACCGGTAGACATAGAAAAGTCGGTAAGTGGTTACATACAAATATTTAATAACATTTATTAAAATGTTTTACCACAAAGTTAATGCTTTAAATATTAATAATAAAATGTTAGAAATGTCAACATATTTATGATAAAAAATGTATAAAATAATAATCTTATGTAGCTTTTAAACCCATCATTTGATTTTTATAAAAGGGTATAAAAATAAATAAAATAAAAATGTAAATTGATGCTAAAAAGTCTTTGTGATTGATGCGCCACTGTTGCCGAAATTGAGTTTCATATAATTTTCTCAGAATTTTTAGCTGCGTGGAATAAGCTGACACCCTTGGAAATCTGACGTTAATTTTTGCACTTTCATCAAAAGTCCTCCTTCTCAAAAATGTTTAACGATTGTCTAAACATATCAATGTTTTTCGCAGTGTCTTTGTTAAACTTGTTTTACTGTTCATAATGTACGAGATGGAGGATTATATAAATATATTATATTGGAGAAGAAATTACAAACTCTGAATACAATACATATTTATTTTGATTTACAATTTTAGTTATGAGTCGACGTGTTAATCAATGTAATTTAAAAGATATTCACTTATTTCATTTTTTTTTATTTACTTATTCAAATAAAGATACATACTTTAAAAAATTTCATAACGTATCCCTAACACTATGAGGCCAAGAGCTCCGTGTTGAGTTGGAATACAACATAATAGAAAGTGTAAGCATGCATATTATTACAGAAAACTACAAATATAAATTTTCATGTATATTAATTTATTTATTACTATTTATTCATTTAATTTCACAATACGCCCAAGGGGCATTTACAAAAAATATACAGGTAAGTACAAACATAGTAAGTAAAAATTTAAAAGATAAACAACGCTTTTTTGTATACATGTAGAAACAATAAAAAGCATACTGCTATGCAAAATAAAAAGTGAAACTTTATATTTAAAAAAATTAATAAAATGTATATAAGAAAAGTAACTGAATTTAAAAAAAAAATTGTAAATGACTTGTCAAGAATTTAAACAAAATAATAAATACATTTACAAATACTTATAAGTGTAAAAAAAATGGTTTTAACAAATTTTTGTTAAAACAAATAATAAAAATTAGTTTACAGTAAGTATATATAAAAATATTAAAAATATTACAGGAGTTCGACGTTTGCTCAAATTATGGTTATTAGAAAAAAGTGTTTTGAATTAGTGATACTTTTTAATTTTTCAAAATGTAATCTGTAATTGTTTTTCAAGTAAAATTATTGTTAATGTAGGTTAAGTGTAAATAATCAATGTTATTTATAAGAACCTGCTGATGAGTTGTATGAATGCAACTCAGCAGGACTTTAATTAAATAATATTTTGTAAATATTTTGAAAAAAATTAAAAAATAAAAAAAAAAATAAAAAAAATAACATAATATCTGGTACACAAAAATATTGGATACATTGATATCAGAAAAAGATAATAATAAATAATAATACACATCAAAAACAAAGAAAAAAATGTATGAAAAAGAAAGTTTAATTACGACATTAATAATAAGTTTTAAACAGTGCATTTAAGAACGTTTTAAAATGGATAATTATTGAATTAAAAATGTCTATATCACAACTAAATTTGTTGGCTAAGGAATGTAAACGCGGAATCAGAGAGTGTCGTGCATAGTTATTTTAATAAACATCTCGACAACACGCTTATTTTATATGAATAAATAAAAAGGTATTCATTCTGTTTGTTTGTGCCGCAAATCTCGGAAATTAATCAATAGATTGACGTAAAATTTTAACAAAACATTACATTTTAGCAGAAAAATGTTTCTATATACTTTTTATTCGGAAGTTTGGCGGAAACAGAACATTCCATGCGTTTTAAATTTTCTCATAGTTTATCATAGTTAACAATCACTAAATGGCAGTTTTACAAAGTGCTGCCATTTTATACATTTTAGCCAAAGTTACGATTTTCTTTCCTTATATTCTACAGTATAGTCACAGCAAAGCAAATGAAGATATTAAATTGAATAACGTGTTTTCTCGGTAAATGTATAGTTGCTAGATTAATTTTATTTAGTCCCCTAATAATTAATATCAGACAAAGCCACAGCAAAGCGTGGCCGGGTTCAGCAAGTAAAATATAAATATATGCGATGTCTCGGAGCAGTCTCCTGCAATGGTTACTTTCCTTAGGTGAAATCCAAACTTGTGCACTTCTCCTGAAAATGGCTATCGTTTTGGAGAACTAAAATTGTTCATCCAGGACATGGAACACTCACAAATAGTTTATTACACATATATGACACATAAGTCACAACTCCATGGGGCCAAAAGTCCCGTGTTAAGTTAGGAGGAATAATTTGTCAACACTGACATTATTATTCCCTTTCACACCCACTGATGCATAGGACACTGCATCGGTACATCAATCGCAACGTATCGTAAACATTTTTGCTACGTGATTGTAAGATGATCAGTCTTACGTTTTGAGGCTATGAAATACTCTAATGTAAAAACACCGTTTCAAATAAACGTTCCCAACCATGCCGGGAATTGAACCTAAAATCTCTTGCGTGGTAAAAACACGCGCTGACCACTACACCAACGGAATTACACAGACATACATGTATAATATAACCACAAATAATATACAGGATCAGAAATATAACAATACATTTGAAAAATAAATATCTTACACAAATATTCAGTTGACAGATTAAAAAAAGTGAGAAAAAAAAGAAGGTCATGTATTCGAAAAATCAATAAGAATTTTTATTCTAATTATAAATAAATGATATAAAGTAGATATTATTCACCCAGGAGTTAAAAAAAAAATCGATTTGGGACCGTACATAAAAATAAAACATTTTTGTGACAATTCATAATTGTTAATACATCTAAAAAGAAAGAAAACATAAAACACAGTATTTTACACCATCCATATAAATTACATTAGTAACTATCAATATTATATAGTTTCAAACTCATGTCTCTCCCGCTAAGGGAAATCCAGTCTTTAACTTCTTTCTTAAAAATGGATTTTGTCCTTTAGACTTACATCACTTTTGGTGCGATACAGAAAAGATGTCTCTGAGCAAAAATTCTACGGGTTTTTGGTATAAGATAATTTGTGCCATGGAAAAACCTCGTACGAACATTTTCCTGAGATCTCTCCTTACCGTTTGACCAAAATTGTGTAAGTGATTTTTTAGGTACAGTTGTCTCATATCTAGCACATTCATGTATTGGAACAATTGTCTTGACGGGTATATTGGAGGGCGCCGGAATATTATTCTTAACAAAAATTTCTGTGAAATTATGGTAGGCTTTAAGATGGATGCCGCACAACCCATATGTATCAAGGTGCTTACTAATTGTATATAACCAGGTAAGGTCTGTTAAGTTTATTATTTTTTTAAGTTTCTAGTTCTATTTCATACTCAAAACTGTATCCTTTATTATTAGTGATTTTAAAATACCAAATTCGATAAGTAAACCATGTTCAATATACTTCACGGAAAATATTTATATTTATAGAATATAGCTAATTTATCTATTTATACGATAATAGGCTCCTTAATCCCCGGTCAAGTATATTATACATCCACATCAGGAGGATATAATGACTTTGACCCGACCAAACTATTCAATTTCAGCAATTTACAGCTTGGATAGCATAATCCAGTTAGTTATAAACTGCCCTCTGCCATACTAACCTAATACTATGACTCCAACCATAGCGCGAACTTAATCTACAGCTGTCATCCAGATAATTGAGTCATTCATTTTCACCCGCACGTACTTTTGTCTTTGATTGGTAGAAATCATCACGGTAATGATCAAAATTATTGATTTTCTCCAAATAAAGTCATGGTAAAGACTTTTGTTACTGCAATATCGAAGAATCTTTTTATAAAATGAAAACGGAATACGTGATTTTTTCTTCACTTCACGACACATATTACAAAAAAATATCTAACGTACCCCTAACTCTATAATGCCAAGAGCCTTGTGTTGAGTTTGGGTACAAAAAAATAGAAAGTGGAAGCATGCATATTATTAAAGAATACGACAAATAAAAAATATCACATCAGCATAATTTTCAATAAACATCTGGACAAAACGCTTAATAGTACCACGTATAAATCTATGCAATGTCTCACAGCTGTCTCCTGCATATCTTAATGAAAGCTATTTTCAGAAAGAGTGTACAAGTCTGGATTGTATCTAAGGGAAGAGACCATTGCAGGAGACTGCGGAGGGATATTGCATAGCTGTATAAACTATTAAGCATGTTGTCCAGATGCCCTTTGAGATATCTTTATGTAATAATATGGTACTAAATAAGATTGCAAAAAAAATATCAATTTCGGGAAGGATCAGAAGATTTATTGATAAGGACTCCTGCAAAACTATTTACAAAGCAATTATTGAACCACACGTTAACTACTGTAGTAGCAGTTTATTTTTATCAAACAAAGAAAACATAGATAAACTAACTGTATTACAAAATAAGGCCTTTAGAATCATTTTGAAAAAAAACAGATATACGAGGGTAAAGTCGATGGTAAATGAAATGAAATTATTAACATATAAACAAAGAATATTTTACAATACAATGATATTTGTTCATAAAATTATAAACTCTAATAAAAAAACAGAATTTTGGAAAAAAATTGATCGGAACCAGCATGAACACGATCACAATACTAGAGAAAAGAACAAAATTAGACTTCCATTCAGGAAAAAGGCAAAGTCACGAAACTCAATTTTATTTAAAGCAATTAAAAAGTATTACGAAATGGAAAAAAAATATTTATGAAGAAAAAAACATATCAAAATTTAAAATAATGGTCAAGACATATGTGATAAACAATTTATAAATTAAATATATTTGCAATGTTATTATTAGAACACACATAACAATATGTATGATATGTGTGCCCTACTTTAAGATTTAAATAAAAAAAATAATAAAAAAATTGAAAAAATTCCATTTTTGTTATTGCTATTATTAAATTATGTACGTGTTTCCATTTTCCATTTTGTTGTTTCCTAACTCAACACAGGGCCTATATATTTTTAAAAATATGTATGTATGCAAGAAAAAAAAATGAACGTATTTTATTACAAAACATGATACATAAAATAGATATTGGCCTTTTAAAAAAAAAAAAATGCTTTTTTATGATTCACTGAATATTTAACTTTGAGAACCATTTTCAACGAGTTGTAAATAACTTACTAAAAGAAAATGGGAATCAAGTTGGGGTAGTGTGGGATTCAAACCACAGACCTTCGAGCCGTGAGTCCGAGACACTAGCCACGACACCACAATACGATTTTAATGTGCATAATATGCATACATAAATACATATATTTATTGACGTATAATTTTCTTTTCACACTGTAAACAATAATAAAAAAATTGAATAATGTGACCTCACTGGGGTTGACCGTTCTATTTTTACGAAAAGGCGGAAGACCTCTCCTTAAGAATTCAAAGTAGTGTGACGAATTGACTAATCTACAGATTCCGGACATTGGGGCATAAAAACAATATTTGCTCATAGAAGATTTAATAAATTGCAGATGTTGACTTTATGTGATATGGTTTGGAACGCGAAAAAAAATGATTGCAACAGAAATGAGACGTTACTTATAGCATTAAAAATCATTGTTAATTAAAAATTTTAATAAAGTAAAATATAAACACCACGAGGTGATTATACATAAATAAAATTAATGAGTCGAAATCTCTAAAGACATTATAGAGCTTTGACCTGCGTACATTAGACTTTCATGAAAAATACTTGGATAATTAATAAAAATGTGTCACGCTAGCAGACAAACAACTAAGCAAATGAAGATAAATTCTTCTTATGTTCAGCTCTTTATTGCGCTAAAAGAGAAAAATATATGGCAGGTTATTTGCGAGTTGGTTCTTTTATTTTTGACGTAGGTTACTTATTGTATGTATTATATTTCGATATACTCTGAACAGTTACGGCTCATTACATGTCATCTGTCGCCATCAAGCTGTATGAGAAGAGAAGCTAATAAGTCACAATATGATCTCATTCATATTTCATTATCTTGTGCCCTCTTTACTATCTGCTGTGACATTAATTGTCGCCATTAACCTGCGATTCAACTATGTAACCAAAATGCCTTCAATATTTATTGTAAATACAAAGATTAAAAAAAAAAAAGTTAATGAATTTTTTGCGCAACTAATTTTCATGAAAAGGTTTATGCATTTTTACTAACAAAAAAACACGTATATTTTTTCTTACTGATCTTACTTTTGTAAGAAGATATTGTGGGATAGTTGTCTGTGGCTTTATTAAGAGTAAAAACGGTCTGACGATTCATTGCACAAAATGATTTACGTATTTTCTGCCTGGATTATGGCACAAGAGTAATGTTTTTTTTTACATTCAAATTGTTTCTAATGGATGCTAAAACCACCAAAAACAAACGAAAAAATGCTCAGATTTATCTGCCGTCTTTGGACGTACGGTGGACATTTTTATTTATTTATGTATTTATTTTTTTCTTTTTTTTTTCTTTCAATAAACATAATAACAAAACAGAGTATTAAAAAAAAGCATAATTACATATCAACGAAATACATATTAATAGAAAAATAGTAAGCAAAAAAATCCCACAAAGGCATGGCCTGTTCGTGGGTATACAAGAAAATGTTTTTTTTTTTTTAAATATTTTTTCTCAATAAACAATGGATAG
Organism: Micrasema longulum; assembly: GCF_059751315.1. Classification (NCBI taxonomy): domain Eukaryota; kingdom Metazoa; phylum Arthropoda; class Insecta; order Trichoptera; family Brachycentridae; genus Micrasema; species Micrasema longulum. The sequence continues at coordinate 89,079 of NW_028277700.1, forward strand.
TTATAATATTTTTGTCTAACATAAGAAAAAAAAAACATTCTGTAAAAGAAATAATTAATTATTCATTATTATTATTATTTAATTATTTTTTAAAGAAAAAAAAATATTTGCGTTCTTATGATTAACCCAAATATTTCATTTTGAGGGCCATTTTTAAGGAGTTGTAAATAACTCACTATTAGAAAATGGGATCAAGTTGGGGTAGAGTGGAATCCGAACCACGGATCTTTGACCCGTGAGTCCGAGACACTAGTCACGGGACCACAACCCGATAAATAATTTTGAAAAACGGAAAAGTATCAAGAAAAAAATAATTTTAATAATCCTTGTAAAAAAACAAATCGGTTCAGTTTTGAAGTGTCTAAAAACGAGATAATGAAACATAGATTTTGTCGATTTTAGTTCAACGCGCAGTTGTCTTTTTTGCTCAGTATCGGGGATGCATCTGTGAGAGAGTGACACAAAAACTATTATCAAATATCTATTCATCAAATTTCTCTGAAACCACCTAGCTTCTGAAGAACCAAGATCACCCAATAGTAAATTGTCTCAAAATATACGTAAAAGAGAATATTCCTACTAGAATGATTTAGATATTTACTTTACTAATTTAAAATATTCATATATTAATATTTTACGATAAATTGCGTTTTAACATTCTAAGTTTCTCAAAATATTAATAGACAAACACATGATTTACCATTTAACTAGGGAGTTGAAGATTAAACAAATAATAAGAAGATACAGAAAGTTTTAAAGAAAATAATTAAGGGATCAAATCCAGTCCTTGTCTTCAAATATCTACACAAATTCAAATATTGTTAATATATACCAACTGGTCTAAGAAGAAGTAAAACATTGAGAAATATTTTCAAGTGTTGTCAAATTTTTTGGTCAAATAATTTGTTAATCGATCCCACCCACATCAATAAAGGCCTTAGCTCTTCAAATACTCTTATTGAAAAAAATAATTTTCAATGTTTAAATGACTTTCCGTTTTTCGAAATTTGTTGAAATGAGAAAAGAATATAGAAGTCTGAGCATTTAAAGGGCTAATGAATTGTCTTTTGCTGGTCGATGTTTTTTGTTGGCAACTTTACACACTGTGTAACATTCACTATACTGCCCAGGTTTCAGCTCTTTCACTTCTCAAAAGTCTACAAATGGAAGAGTTAAAAAAATGTGGAGGTTTAAACACGGTTAAAATGGTTAATGTTTTACAGTGTGTAATGTGGCCATAAAAACTAGCTAAATACGAATCATCAGCCGTGTAAATGCCTAGACTTTCATTTAACCGTCTCAGTAATGTTTCCATCTCTGTTGCTACAAAGTAAGTTCTAAATAACCCCCCTGGGAGAAAATCCAGCCTGTCTACAAACATTTAGACATACTCAAAACAATGTTAACTTAACGTTTCTTCATCATCTGTTTCAACACATAAAATATTTCTTAGTTTTATTGGAATATCAAGTTCCACAAAATACTTTAAAATAAAGAAATATATTTATGATTCTTCCTCTTAAATACCATTTAACTTTTGTGTGTAGTATATACAATTATTGAATTTTTTAGAATATTGGTAAAAAAAATATTTTTTGTTTGCTAAAATATTTTTCGAATTCGAATTTATTATAAAATAAATTGAAATTGAAAACTATTTACATAATATTGTACAGTAATGTTGACTAGCCAATGACAGGTCATTAGCCCCCTTTATGCCTAGAATTTCGTATTTCTTTTTCTTATATGTTCTACATCTCTGTAAAAATATGTTAATATTTGTACTTCCACAAATTATTTGCAGGTAAATACAATATTCCTATCATCACTTGAGTGAAATGTTTACTTATGCATTCAGCGAATATAAACGCGTCAGTTTGAGGGATGCTGCATAATTTGTCGGCGAAGACATTGTCTGATGTTTTCTCCACAAGCTCCGGGATTTAAATGAACATTAAAATCTAAAATCTAAGTAGATTTATGTCCGTGATCAAACAGCGGCGGCGTTTTCAATTTAAAGTTTTCAGCTTATCTCTAATGAAGGCATAAATAAAACATGCTCTCGACAATAAAACAGCTGGCTTTTGTGGTAACCAGAGAGATTTATATAAATAATGCTTGTTCATAGAACTTTTAAGTGGTAATAGCACTTATTGAAGGAAAGCTTTATGTCTATTTCGCTAATTGGAGTAACTCCTTCTACGAATTTCTGGGTTTAATTGAGATAAGTGAACTTAAAAACAACTTATAAAGTTTATTTTCCAAAATCGGGTATTCTTTCGTGTTTTCTTTAAATCAACAAAACACTACGATGGTAACGGTATCATAGTTTATTTCCGTGCTACGTCGGATAATTTTTCTACAATGATTGAAATTACTTACATTTTCAATTATCCGAAAAAAAGACGGGCATGATTTTCAATAATAATATAAGTAAACAACATGGAAGAAATACCATGACTCGAAAAATTCACATTAAAATTACAGTTATCAATGCCGAAAATCGAAGCAGGAAGTCACGTGGCTGATGCAAGCGTCTTACACATTTCACAGCATAAGCTGCCAATCAACAAGACTTTATTTAGTAGGTAATGTAAACAAATCAATGTTTAACATACTTATATATTATCTGAAACCAGGTGGATGAAGAATACATATCTGCATGTGAATTAGAACCAGAATTTGGGAGGAGTGTTTTCGACTCTATAGCTGCTGTCTCGTAAAAATCCTGAATAAGAAACTAGTTGTAGAGTGTTTGACGCATTCCCCGTTTTCCGGGTCCAGGGTTCAATTCCTAGCAGAGAGGACGTGAAAAATATTGATTTCAAAGAATGTCTGAATTGCAATACTTCGTTGTTTCTGGACTGGTAACTGAAGCATAAGGCTGATCACCTTACCTACATGTAACAGATGATCGAAATACGCTCAATTTGGTTAACGAATTCAGTGCCTTATGCACCAGCTGTAATCATCCACTACGGTTAAGAATTCAGAGCTCATTGAGGAAAGCGCTCGCTGTGAGAGTGCAATAATAACTCAATTTCCGATCTGCGATGGAGTAAAATCTTTTGTAAAACTCAAAACACTGCTTAAGCGTGCCACTTTGTACCTTTACATCTATCCCTTAATGCAATTTACTTTAGAGCTTTTACCCAACTTCGCATTCGATAACTCTGGATTCCAGAAAGGAATATTGCTTTGAGTTGAAAATGGCGATTATTATTCTTTGCATTGTTTTGGTGGAAGCGTCCTATAATAAATAACTTTACATTAAATTTAAACTGACATTTAAGCTGCTTTTTGGAGTAAGTTCATTGAAGACAAAAAACGAGTAATATGGCTTAAGTTCATTTAGTCTCCCGAAGCAAAGGGTGCTGTTAGCCTGTATTATATATTTTGAAAATAGAAAGTTGAGATTCATCGTTTATTTGTCAAAAGCCAAAATAATAGTAGTTAAGTATTATTCAACCACTCACTCGAAGCTATTTTAAAGAAACTTTACCTTCCTGGCTCCGAAATTTTATAATCAACTTCCCTCAGACATAAAGAACTCCACAAGGCCAATAAATTAAAGAAAAATGTTTGCAATTGGTTGCTGCACATCGTTAGAGACGAGGTTGCCAATCGTTTTAAAGTTAGAGATTATCTAAAATAGACTAATCTGCTGTCCTTACATACTTTTAGTTTAATTTGCTTCTTATATATCTTGATATTCTCATGTTTTTCCATTTTGTATTTTTGTATTATTTAATTAAATACTTACTCTTATTTGGCATTTTATTTATAACTTCTATTTCTTATAATTCTGACTATAGTATAGAGTGAGTTTCTAGAAAACATATCTCAATTATCATTTCAATTTTTGTTTTTTATATACATATATACATTCTTTTTCTATTGATTTCAATAATACTAATATTCCATTTTTTTTTATACTACTAAGTTTAACTATTATTTTTTTTATTTTAATAAAACTATTATTTTGTATATTTGATTATGTTTGAATCTTAATTTGTATAGTTTATATTTTAATATTTATATTTATAATTTTCTTTTTTGTATTGTATTCTTTGGAATTTTATTATTTGATACTAATACCTTGTTTTTCTAGATTGTTATTATTTTACATCACATGTCATGATAATTTAATCTAATTAATTTTACTATGTGTTTTTAATGTATATAATTATGGCTTGACACGAGCATAGCCTAAAAAGCCCGAATAAGTACATTTACGAGTATATTTAAACGAGGGTTATTTTGAGTAAATAAATAAAATAAAATAAATAAAATAATATGCTACACGGAGCTATACCAGAGCGAGATCTAATGAACTACTCGTATTTTAACCGCTCAGCGGTGGTATTCTGAACCGCTCTCACGGCCGTAGAAAACACTTTAATCTAGCGTATTTTGTATGTTTGGTTTGTTACTGAATTAACCTTTAATAGAGCAATTCGCTTGCTGCATAAGTCTTCTGTAAATAAAGAAAGTACAACGGCTATTTCTTTTCGTATGTTTCGGGAGATGGTTGTTAATTTGTGGGCATTTATGAATATGTATGTATATATTTGTGTTTCGATTCGTTAACAGTCATAACTTATATGAATTTGTTATGTTATGTTTCTCAATTGACAGTCAAGCATTACGTAATCAGCTGAGTAACTTATTAACTCATGCTGACTTTAGTTGTATCTTAAATAAATAAATAACAAGCATTATTGAAAATTACTTTAACTTTTGTAATTTCACTGAGAATTGAATCGAAAACCTCAGAGCTTGCTACAAAATGCAGACGCCTATCTATTTGATAATGTATTTCAAAATAATGATTATGTTTTTTAAACGTTTTTACCTATCTTGAAGTTAGGTCGATTAACCTGGAAACGACAGGCGTAAAGAACTTTTTAACCAGTGTAAAAAAATGAAGTAATTCTGTTTTGAATCGGTCTATATATTTATATATTTGGATAATTTATAAAGCGCTTTTGTGAAAGTCACCTCAAGGGCGCTGTACAATAAATAAACATCCCACCACATCTTGCAGCTACAGAGCGCAAGGACGGTTGGGATTCTTGTTCCACGTCTCCAATTATTATATGCAGGAGCTAGATTACAGCACGTCTTGCAGCTACAGAGCGCATGGACAATAAGAAATCTAGCCCCCATTTACATATTTAATTTTTTATTTGACAGTAACGCTTAGAGATTTAGTGATAATTAAAAAATTAAAAACAAAATACAAATTTATAAAAATAGAAGCTAGATTACAACAAGTCTTGCAGTTACTGAGCGCATGGATGCTTGGAATTCTAGACCTCATTTACTAAATTAGGATATTTGATAGTTGATAACATTTACCCATTAAAGCTAGATTACTGATCGTCTTGCAGCTACAAAGTGCATGGACGATTGAAATTCCGGCAATTTAAAATTATCAATAAATTTACAAAAACAAACATTGGGACCATAATCATGGTTATTATTTCATACTTCGGCAAAAAATATGAGTATCTCTCAATATTCCGGTTCATCAACGAGGTTGGCGGTGGTTAGGTATGGATGGAAGCTTCCGCCGTGGTTCAAGGACCCACTAAAAATGTTACTCATGTATATTCATTATTTGGCCCTAAGGATCGTGACAATGCATACATAAAGGGAAGATTAAAGGGGAAAATTCATTGTTTGCCCTCTAAAGTTCCGTGGCCTTTTGAGCTTAAGTTCAGTTTATTTTTGTACATTTAAAAAAAACTTTTTTAGCTTCGTGAATAATTTAAGCCTTTGAATACAGAATAAGGCCGCGTCGCGTCAAAATATTAGTAAATCGATTTAAACCCGACAAAAAGGTCAAACGAGTTTTGAAAAACCCCAGATATACTTTTTATACTTAAATCTAGCATTAAGATAGTTTAAGCGGCTGGCGTAGATTTAAATATTAGTTAGGACTGACATAGTTCAGATTAATTTTTAAAAAAGATCACCCTACTATATGTGTCATTTTTATTGATGTTTTAAAATTTTCCATACAAACACAAACAAAACACATTTCAAAAACATAAAAAATAATAGGTTTAGTAGAATAATCAAATAAAAAAAAAAAACTTTAATTGGCCCTTCCGAAAAGTTGTTCCACGTCACTTGGTATCTCTTTCCTTTCTAGCGTCGATAAATATTTTTCACAGGATCTATAGATTTAACTAAATTTAGCATATTTTTAAAAGTACACTTTTTTCTTTTCATGTGTTATTTGTGATAATATGTACATATATATGTCAAAATCCTATGAATGTAAAAAAATAAAAAATGTAAATATTTACATATATAATATATATAATAATACATAAATACTTTTTAAACACACCACAATACCTACCCTGACCGACTGAGAAAAAATCTTTCTTGAATTTGTTTTCCCATTTTTTTTTGCAACACAACAGGCCAGGAGGCCCACTCACAAAGGAATTTACATCACAAAACACCCAGGCTTAAGAAAAATCACATTTAATTTTTGTGTTCTCCGGGAATCGAACCCGAAACCTTTCGTGTGTGAGTCGAGCGTCTTGACCACTACACCACGGAAGTCACCCGTTTTTTTTTATTATTTGATTTTATTATTGCAAATGTCGAGAATCGTACCCGCGAGGCCAGTTCTTCAGCCAGCCGTCCAAGCAACTGCTCCACGGCGCCTGTCAAAAAGAAAAAAGAAAAAGTCTGTTAAAAAAAAGAGTAAATTAACCTTAGAATAATCGGGCTGTTCGCACTCGTGTCGCGAATTGCAAGCGCAAACAGCAATTGTCCGCTACACTTGTGTGTTTAACTAAAAACCAAACCAAAATTTCAAACGCTTTTGTTCAATGCAACAGAACTAAAGGGATTCATTAGGGAACTGTTTCTCTGAGAAAGTAACTCTTATTCTCAAATGCGTAAATTAATCTAGCTTAAAGTTTCAATACAAGTTAGCATAGAATTAAGAATAGTCTAGAAACTGCATACGGACATCAAACAGAAGGCGACTTAACTACTCATAAATGAGTAGGTTTACGTTTTGACCCATTACTTTCTTTGTAGACGTCGCTCAGTACGCAACTCAACTATGCCGTGATGTGTTCTTTTAAAGTGTAAAAGTACTGCTAGGATTTTAAAAAAACAGGATGGTATCACATTTCACGTATAATTAGCAAATGAATGTGTATGTAAAAAATGCATTGCTTAATTTTTTAATTATTTTTCCATCTGTCAGATTATCGAAGAAACAAAATGAACATTTTGTTAGTGTTGCCAGGGTAATATTTTTTTTTACCCTACTTTGCTCATCTAATAAGTGAACTAATGAAAATTGTGGACATTTGACCGATATTATCTTCAAAACATCAAATATTATTTAACATGATATGAAAATATCCGTTTTATGTAAAATAAAATTTGTTTTATATTTTAAGTTTAAAGTTCATTAATTCAATTACTCTTATTAAATGACCCTTTACTTATCTATTCTGTTGTGTCAATCAAAATTTTCAGATGCGAAATAAAATTTTAGAGAAATAACAAGTTGCCTTTACCTTACATTTGTATTATGATTATATTTTTCCCATCGTGCAACATTACGCAGCGACACCACGAATGCGCACGGCAAAAGTGAGGCATAGTGGGGAAATTATTGGACACAGTTCGATGTATTTAATGATGTTCTACGCTTCTTCTGGACTATTCATTCTAGGCAAATAAGTATATTTTTTAATAATAAATATAAAAAAATATTTATCCAAAAAAACATTTTTTTTCATTTTCTAGGTAAATGCAGTTTTTTATTCTTGTCCTGACTAGCTACAAATTTTCATAATTTCGAAAAAAAATAAGCGTTTTTAAAAAGGCGTGTATTTTTTTAATATAAAAAAACCACCAAGCAGTTTAAATAAAAAGTCGTTGTGAACAACAACCACAAAGATGCTTAGAAAATCTTTACAAGATTGACAAATGTCGAGTTATACGCTTTATTCACATTGAGTTTGGGTTAAAATCAAAGTCGAAAAGATATTTGTTGAAATTTTGTAGTAATGCTCAACCAAACATAGGAGCAAGTATCTACCGCTACCGCGCCGTTCTCTCAGAGAGTATTTATTTTGGCTCGATACGCTTCCCAACTCTTCTTGGAAATCCGATCAAAACGTCAGAGCTCTGAAAAGTCTTATTTGGCATTTCAATTTATATTTAAATAGTAGTTTCCTGAAATACCGATGTACTAAAATGCGTTGCTATACTGTTATAAAGATCAAACAAAAAATACACTTCGTGTATTTACATTGTTGTTCGCGTTAAATTGACATGTATGTAATGTTAATTAAATTTTTAAAACAATGACTTTTCGAGAAATTCACTGTTAGAAATATAACTTGCGCTAATACAATAGTAAATTGAATAAAACAAAAACTTTAACCTTTAAAAAACCTTTCAAAAATAAGAATCTTACTGATTTGTTAACTTGTATTTTTACTCAAATTAAATATTTGCTCACTTTAATCTAAGCGTTTGGAATATTTCTTTCTTCACAATTTTGAAACTAAAGGATTAAATTATTGTGTCTACCATCTGGCTTGTTTTAGGATATAATAGAATAGAAACTTTTCTTAATGTGCTTCTTGGCGTACTTTAGAAACAACCCTTTTTATTAAAATATCTTGATAAAACTTTTATTTTTGCTTTCATTAAATAGTTTCCTTAAATACAAGGTAAAAGTGTATCCCATTCAATTTATTTAAAACAATAAAACCGTTTTTCGAAACTATTGGAGTTAGAACCTTGTATCAGATACAAACGGAGTTTATACACAAATAAAATTAATATTTCCCATAAAAATTAAAAGGGTTTTCACCACGGACATTGTAACGAATATAAAGGTGGAAAGTTTTAGTTATTAGTTGATTGTAACTTGTAGATTAAGGTGAGCAAGCCTTAAAGGCATTTTCCTGGTTTTCTGTTGAACTAATCTTGAATAAACGGTTTCGGTACTCAATGGTTTTCCGCTTCGCTTAATAGTAATTTCGTACTCAATGTGAATACAACAATAACGGTAACTATTAGTTAAGCTAGCGTTAATTATTCAGGTTAACGGCTAACACTAATTAACTGTAAAAGGCAGCTGTGTTCTGCGTTAAAATGCACATCATCTTTTCATTGAATAAAAAAATGACAAGCTAAAGGCATGCCTATACATCACCGATAGAAATATCAATCATGCAGGTTTTTTTTAGAAATTTGAACGCAGTGTTCTGCTAGTTAGCTCCAAAGATTGTTTTGTTTTTATTTTTTTATGGAAAATACAATTTGGCTATTTCAACATAAGTCTATGTTAATTAGCAAATTTATTTTCTGTTTTTATTGTGCACGTGCGGGCGTTTTTTATAATTATTTTTATATATGACCCCCGTATCTGGGTTAAAAAAAACAACTTTTTATGTAAAATAACAAAAAATACTAGATGAGCATTTTCGACTCGTTGACTTTTCTCAAATGAATGAGCTCTCAAAATAAGAAAATCGGGTTAAACAGTTATTATCTTATGTTGGCGAAATTTTTTAAAACGGTTTTTTCCGCTAATTTCGACCCCACTGAAAACGTTATGTAAAAATTACTTTATCCTTAAAAAATCGAATAAAACTTATTTTACTATTTATCATATTATTTTTCTTCAGTAACTTAGTCGATACCTCATGATGTTAAAAAAAATGTCAAAAAAAAATTGCAAGTGACACTTTTTCAAATACAGACTTTATTTTAATTTCCTACTTGTGATAAGTAACAGAAATGTAGGTTAAGAGATTAAAATGAAATAACTTTAAATTTTATTTTCATGTAGCACTTTATTAAAAAAAATAAAAACATCTAATTACGACGAAATACTATGATTTATTTACAGTAATTTTTTTAGAAACTAGTTAATTTTTTAATATAGTGGTACATAAAAGAAACTGTTATTTCATTTTAATTTATTGAATTATAATGTTCCACAAAGTAAGTGCAATTTTTTTTTTAAATGAAATAAATAAATAATAAAATAATAACAATCGTTAATATATTTGTCATTTTGCATTGATGTATTGTACGAGTATGTTTGCATTTCGATAAATGTGTTGAAATAATAACATTATAAAAATTGCTATGATATAATACATCAATGCAACATAAACGTTTTAATTAAAATTTAAAACAAATAAACAGAAATTCAATTTATTTGTTAAAAAATGCTTCTCGATTTGGGTCCCGAAAACTGCCTTGAGATGGTCACCCCACCAAAACAGTAGTTTATTTGAGCTCGAAATTACTGTTGCATGTCTGCTATTTATGTTTCATGTTTATATCAATACAGTTTTATCTATTATATAACATTTACTTATTATGTACTAGAACATAATATAAAAACAATGATAATGAATGTTTCGACACGGGTTATGCCCAATGAGGTGTTCATATAGAAAAGAAAAAATATAATGTTTTATGTGAAAAAAAAAAACTGTTATACTTTGTTTATATGTATGTTTACATTTTTAATATTGTTATTGTTCCTACACAACTATTGGAAATGCTAAAATATATCAAGGCAACCAAAACTAATTAATCGGTATAAACAAACGAATAACCTACAACGCTTTCATTATAATTGTATTATATTGCATAAATATATCTTAGAATTTTCAAAAAAAGCTTACAATAAAAAAACAAGCATACTGGTCTAATCATTTTTGCTTCTGCCAGAAAAAGTTATGTCTTTTCCGCAGGATTACAGTTTTTTTTATTCAATGGACATAATATAGTAAACCTATTGTTATTTACCCGTCCAGTGTACTAAGCAGGTTGGCATTGAAAATTAGTTAGACATTACGGAGATTACACCTTGTACAATATGTACTAGCTTTACGCCACGTCTACCATTATGCATATAAAAAGTGAACAACAGAAGCGTTTTCATAAAAGTAGATTAAAACAGTAAGATTAGAGATATAATAAAAATTCAGGTAGTAAAATCAATAAAATAAGTCGATAAAAATAATAAAAAATGTGTTAATCGTCAAATCTACATTTAATTACTTACTATACCTACTATAAATTCAAATTATAAAAAAATATACCCTTCTTTAGTTTTTAGTTAATATATTTTCTATTTCATATTTTTAAGAATATTGGCTGTTTATTAAATGACTATATCATAAAATAAATATTTAGATTTTTTTGTTTCTATAGGGGAGAGTGTTCATAAATCGGACGGTTTTAAACAAATAACGTATAATTGATTTATTTTTATCAAATATCAGAAATAAATGATTTTTTTTATCTTAACAGTATGATCTCTAGATGAAATTAAAATAAACCAAAAAATAGCAATTATAGGCACGGTAAAAAAAAATATTGGAAAATGTCCGTTTCGTGAAGACGGTCTCATGAAACGGACACAGGGTACCGTGAAGAGGACAGAATACTTACTAGTATGAAAAATTTATTCATCTAATATATTTTTTGTCCAACATCCAAATGTTATTTTTACAAAGTGGAAATGGAGTTTATTATAGTATAAACATATTTTATAAACTAAAGACATGTTTAAAAAAACAGATAAACAATGATTGTCTATCAAAAGAGAACTTGGATGTTTCTCTCTAGGTTTTAGGGGTTAAAAAAATGCTTCAGCACGTCGATAAATAAATTTCCCACTTTAACAAAAAAAACATCGAACAAAACTTAATTTATATCGTTCGCTAAAATATTTTCTTAACTTTAAAAAAACTATTGTAAATAATCCCTTTGCGCAGTGATGTAACATCGTGTAACCACTTGTAAAAGTCGGAATATTTTCAAGTTCAGACATTTGAAAAAATGAAAACCTACTGTCTTATATTTTTTTTTCCATAATTTAAGCAAATACAGATATGGTTTAGCCCTGTTATAGCAAAATAAATTAAAAATCTTAATTCACCACTAATATTACTCGCGTGCATCCCCATCACTGGCATCATTTGGCTCACGACTAAATCTGTTTTACACAACATTCGCCACAGAACAGTGTCTCTGTTTTCCTTGTTATGAGTTCTATCTTCGTGTTCTCTCTTTTACAAATATGTTGCTAAATTAGCAAACATTTAATCTCCGCGTAAATAGAAAGAAAAATTTTTTTTGTATTAACATCCAGCATAGTTATACATATTAAATATGCCAATTTGAAGATCACAAAAAATACGAGTTCATCATTTTAAAAATGAGAGAGATATACTAAGTCTTGTGTCCTATGTCGACTAGAGTGAAATCACAGCCACACGAGAGTTAACTTCGCAAAAACATTTTTCCATTTCCAACATAAGAAATGTATACATAATTTGTGTGACGTTTTATGCTTTTTTATTTTATCTGTCAGACCTGTTTTCAATATTTTAGAGCCTCTAAAATAGATTGACGTTTTATTGTAAAATAGTTATCTCACCGCTCTCTCTTTCAATCACTGTGTTTGTCGTTATTATTCTCTCATTTCTTTCAGAACTCTTTATCTATAAAAAGCACCTCGTGGGTTAAATCCAATTCGTGTCTCAAAATATCACACCTAATGTATTTTTTCAATTCTCAATGTATTATCGATTCCCGACATGGTTGATGTGAAATATCTATTTAAAAGGGTTTTTTTCACTAGAATATTTCATAGCCCCTGAACTGGTACCTGAAGCGTAAGACTGATCATCTTACCTTTATGTTACAAGAACGATCAAGATACGCTGCGATTGTTGTACCAATGCAGTTCCCTATGCACTATAAGGTGTGGAAAGAGAATGATTTTATACCACGCCACTGATGATCAAGTTTTGTGTTTTGAAAAAGAATTAACAAATTTAAATTCAAATAATGATTAGTTCTTCCCTTTTGCTTTAACTCTTTACTTCTGTGTGAATAATTATTTTTAAATTTATTATTGTTAAATATTTATATTTATATAAACCATGAAGTAAACTTTTTAATTTTCCTTTTAAAGCACTTTCTTTTTTTTTCTTCTTCTCTTCCTCTTTTTTAAGAACTGCTTTATATTTGTTACAGATGTAATATTTCTTTTTTATATTTAAATACTGTTTAAAGTTTTACACTTTTATGGATGTTTTTGTCCTTTTTTAAATATTATGTAATTTTTTGTTGTATTGTTTTTTCACTGGTTTTATTGTAATTATATAAAAGGTTCATGGAACCGCAAACAAATAAACAAATAAAATAAATGATGATGCATTATTTGGATAAAGTATTAAATCGAAATACTAAATTTCAACAAATGTGTACTTTTTATTTATAATGAAAAGTAAACGATATAAATATAAATGTCTGTAAGTAATTCATTCACGCAGCAGAAGTAATGATTTGTCTTTATTGACACTATTTATTTTCGGTGGATACAACGCATCAAAAAAAAAATCAGGTGTCATTAAAAAAATAACTAAGCCAAGGCTATTTTAAACAAAATGACAAACACACGAAAAACATATGTATAATATAAACATTGAGTTATTTAGCGAAGCGCAAAAGGTCATTAAATCCACGCAGAATCTAAACAAATGGAAGTAATTTTAGACTCTGGACCTCCCACACTGTTAAATTTGTGGCTTCGGAAGTTGACTGCGCGTTCATAAAATTATTTATCAGTTAAATATGGCGATTATAATCCTATTAGTTATGCAAACGTCGGCTATTTGACTACCGGGAAATGAAAATTGGCATTTTAATGTAATACATTTTGATTTGTTTAAACGATTAAATATATCCATCAATTTGGTGATTGAGATTTGTTTGCATTTTAATAAATTTTCGAATGAAAATGATTAATTCCTGAATGCGAATAAATATACTATTTATGACAATACTATTTTACTGTAATTTACTTTGATGAGAACCATTTATAATGCATGAGGTAATATATTATTAGATAAAAATAAATTATTTTCTTTGCACAATCGTTAAAAGTGTGTGCTCTTGATAATCGACTGTTTTTTCCTCATTTATATTTCACACTTCAAAAGTGACATTTGTCTTCTCTATGCAATAAATGGTTTAAATGTTTAGGAATCCATTTCCCTGTTTTAAAAATGTTTTTATAAAAAGGTGAATAACTATTTTCAAGAAATTTATAAAGCTCTCGAGCATTTTAACCTCAGAATAATAATTCGCTTTCGTTTAAAGGAAAATTCTATAACATATTTTTGGTTAAATTTTAAGTTTAACAAGAAACGTGTAATATATGGTTTCAGTTTGCGTTTGCAATTTTCGACCTAAGTACCTACGACCTTTTGTATTGAGGTAAACCGTAGGTAACTTTGTGGTTGATAAAAAAAAGAAAAGTGTTTATCTGTATGGGCGACTCTATTAGCCAGTGGCGTGTTATTACTCTAAGATTTCAAAAAAAAACATGGAGTCTCTTTTCGTTCGGTTAGTCTTTATCTAATGTGGATAAGCTTTTTGTAAGAGGGAAATTTTCTCGGCTTTGTGGTATAATTAATGGTCAGCGCGTTTGCCTACCATATAAGAGGACTCGGGTACGATTCCTGACATGGTTGATATGAAATATTTATTTTTAAAGGGTGATTTCACACCAGAATCTTTCATAGTCCCTGGACTGGTACCTGAAGTGTAAGACTTATTACTATACCGTCATGTAACAAATTTGATCAAGATACGGTGCGATTGGTGTAATAATCTAGTGCCCTATTCACCATTAATGATGATGAAGATTGAGATTTTTCGTAAATCAATTAAAGGTTTTAATTTATTGCTACAGAGGAAAAACGTTTATTAAAAGGTAATATGGCATTCACAGGGCTTACGACCTGTTATTGTCTGGTTGACGCTATCTCATTTTTTAACTTAAAAACATTAACCATTTTGTCTTTACTTGAGCATCGACATTTCCTCAACTTTTCCATCCCTTGACTTATGTGAAGTTTAAGAGCTTAAGCTTTTAGTGAACTGGGTGAGATTTATCTGACTGCATTCACCTTCTGGTCAACGCCTGAAAACATTTTAAAAAAATTAACCTCCTTCTAAAAATACTATTTTGACTATTGGAATCTTATATGACTATCTGTTTCTTTCCTCCTAATAAGGTGCTCCCTTCCCTCCACCAGTGTGGGAGGAATGAGGCGTTCTGCCATAATGAGCATAATGCCAATTTAAAGTCAAACGTGGTTTTTGCAGGTATCTATTTTATAGTTTTGGCATAGCCAAAGGCTTATGGTTTTCACAAAAAAATATTGCCGTATTTTAAATCCTACGGAAAAAAAAATAAAATGTCCAAAATGCCGCATTTCTCCACAGTCTCCCCTACACTGAATTACGATAAACTACAAGAATAAAAATGTAGGCTAATTTTGCTGCTGACGTGGAGCGTAATATATGAACATAGAACCAGAAATGTAACGGAAAAAAGCTGTAAAATCCCTCCGTAGTGGAGTGAATTTACACAAAACATAAATGGAGTTCGGTATTGGATATTGATTGGCCATTGATTTACGGTCGGCTCAGCCACATTTTTCACTTAGTGCCGGTAAATCCCCGTTGTACGGCAAAATGGGCCCGAGATTTAGTGCCGAAACGACCTTCCCCGACCCCGGACCGCAAGAACCTGAAAACTAAATGCTCGCCAGTTACTACTCGGATTCTTATGGACCTTAGAACTTAATACAGCCCCCAATTTACGATATAGCCCAGGAATAACCCAATATGCTCCGGACGGCGGGTCGCCATTTGCTAACAAACTCGAATATTTATAATCATGGAGGCGATAGCCAAAATACATTTTTCCAAAATAAAATGAATGTCATCTGAAGGACATTCGCAAATGCTTCTTAAAAATAAAATTGTCCCTGTAAAAATGGAGTATATTGTAGATAATATCTTGGTTGGTTTTTCGTTATTCGCTTAAGAATTTATTGTTTATTTATTTTATTAATGTACAAAAAAAACAAATAAACATATCTTAATACAGATAATGTGTTAACTTATTTATATATATTACATTTTTCAATTTTTCGATTGTATGATTTTAAGTTCAACTAGGGTTAGTACATATGGGTGGTAAAAAATAAATTATTCTATCATAACAGCTGAAATAGTTTCGCAAAAAAATACTCCAATATGAATAATTTACCAATATTGTTTTTTGTACAAAAAGCAGGTTCGATATCATTTGGTAAAATTTAGTTACATTTGTGGATAATATATTTACGTAATGAATAATTCTCTATTTATTATCATTATAAGTAATATTTTAAGTATTTTAAATGGATATAAAAATTATTTGACTAATTTTTTATTTGGTTTTTTATTTAAAAGTATTTTTTAAATCTATTGTTTATCTATAACTAAAAGCATTTTTAAAAAATTAAATTTGATTTGTATTTAAAGTTTAATTTAGAGAAAGGAACATTTATATAACGATGCAACATTGAATGGAATACGAAATGCTTTTAGAAAGTAAGGTGGTTGGATGAGTTATTAATGACGATATCCGTGTAATGTTGTTCATAAATATCTTTTATTATATTTATTAAAATGATTGACCACAAGGTTTATGCTGTATATATTAATATTTATATCAGATTTATTTCATCCATCATACTTTCAGGTACATCAATTATTTGCACAGCATACAGAATCTTCACCACAATATTAAAACAAATAATTAAATCATACGCAAAACATGAACGGGGAGAGTATCAAGCAGGTTTTCGAGCTGGTAGATCCACAAAATATCAACTATTTACCATAAGACTAATTTTGGCAAAATGCTGGGAGTTCGATATAGACATGCACCAACTATTTATTGACTTCAAACAAGCATATGATAGCGTAGATCGGGAGTGTCTATACGATATAATGCTACAGTCTCAAATCCCTCCAAAACTGATTAGACTAGTCAAATCAACCATGTCAGACTCACGATGTCAGGTCAAAATAGACGGGGAATTAACGGAAGAATTAACAGTATCCCAAGGATTAAAACTGGGAGACGGCCTAGCTCCATCTCTTTTTAGTATTGTGCTTAAACATGTAATAAGAAGAACTTTGATAGACACTAGCTCCAATATTTGTTATAAAAGTGGTCAACTTGTCAGATATGCGGATGATATCAACATTGTTGAGAGATCAATAACAGCCATTAAAGAGGCTTTTGATCCCTTGGAAACAGCTGCACAAGATGTAAGACTGCATATCAATGTTGATAAAACAAAAATGATGACACAGAGCAGAAACCCATCGCACAGGGCAAGAGGCTGTGTCTAATCAAAGATAACTACTCTTTCAAAGTAGTCGAGCAATTCACCTACCTGGGATCCAGTACAACTGGGAACAAAAAGAATCCAGCAGAAATCAGAAAAAGAATCACGGCAGCTAACAAAACATAATTTTTTTGCTGCCAGTATTCAAATCACGTAGAGTCCACAGAAAAACCAAAATTACCATACACAAAACAATAATACGTACTGTATAGGCATATGTATGTGAGACGCTAACACTGACAGCAGTAACAAAGATGGCTGAAATGTTGGACACTTTTTAACAAAAAGTACTCAGAAAAATTTGTGGACCAGTAAGAGAAAATAATCAGTGGCGCATTTGGTATGACGAAGAACTGTACAATATATACCAGGCCTCGAGCATCTCGGCACATATTAAGTTGCTTAGATTAAGGTGAGCCGGACATGTACAGCAAATGCCTGACTCACGTATCCCTAAAGTATTGATGAGTGGACACCCGGGAGGAAAGAGATTAATGGGAAGACCCAGGCTGAGATGGGAGGATGAAGTAAGAAAGAATGCAGCGCAGCTTCTCCAGATGGCAAATAAGACAGCGGCTGAGAGTTGGAGGCAAAAGTTGCAGGAAGCCAAAGCTCGATATGGGGTGTAGCGCCACCGGAGAGAGAAACATGAATTGAATTGAACATTAAGTAATTTCGTGATTTTTTAAGTAGAAGCCTTATTTGAAAGTTCATATCCTTATCTTATTTTTAGTTTTATATTTAAGTCCAAACCAATCAAAGGATTAAAAATATAATTATCTCCCCAATGAACTTAAAAACTATTTTAACTAATATATCTTTATATAAATTCACAGTAAATTTAAATATTATTTTTGATTCCTAGAAAAAACAGTATTCTATTTCAATAAGTACAATTTTATTTTTATTATTTATTATTCTCCTTATTTCGTTTTTTTAATAGTTTATTATTATGTTTTTTCAAAATTGTAAAACTTCGAATTACTAAATAACCGTTTTTTAAAAAAAGTTACAGTTATAAAATTAACCAATTATGTAAATGAAGATTGTTTTAGTAAAAACATGCATCATTTTATGTAATTGCATATTTTTTTTTTAATATACGATAATCAATCGTAGTGAGTCACATCTTGCTGGAGAATGTGATTCTTGTTGCATTCTTCTGGAAACACTACTAATTAGTCCAACTCGTTAGCGTCTACGTCGCAAACCCTGGACAATGGGATCAAACTTTAATGGTGTGATCACAGCAGTAACAAGAGGAAAGAGGGCAAGTTTATGGCGCCTTCAAACCAGAACAAACCTGCTAAGAGAAGGTAACTCCGACTGAAAAATCCACCAAAGAAGGCAAAGAGAAACCACTCTGGTAGTATTTTTCCAGGAATCACTATAGCGAGTACATCAATGAGCAGTCGTCTGGCTGCGAAATACAAAAGTAGCTCGAGACAAAATAGTATTGCTGCAGTGATCGCGAACGTCGAAATACTTGATTTCTTTTTGTTTACTCAAATACTTAAATTTTCGGAACAGTTTTTTTAAAAGCCATAAATAACTTGTGCTGGAAAAATGGAAAATTAACTTAAAAAAGAAACAGGTCAGGCAAAAATCACTTTGAAACTGATTTTTTTAATTATTTATAATATGTTGGAGTTTTTATTAATTCTGCATATGAAATATTATAAGATAAGTGAAATCCTAGCAACGCAACGCAACTGTGACCAAATGACATAATATGAATGTAAGTATATGTATTGGTGTCGGAAGTGAAACGCACAAATCAAATTAAGAAACATAAATAGTATGCGTTCATGTTATGCACATTTATAAAAATCTAAATTATTCGTTTTTGTTTTACGTCATTGGCCTTATATTTTTACCCTGAATTATAATTTACGATCAAGTTTTATTTCCCGTGTATAAATGGAATATTCCAGAGAACCCTTATTTCTATCGACTGTGAAAAATATGCGGAAAATGTTTTACCATTCCCTTAAATATGCAAGCTCGAATATTATGCAAGATATAGGAAGTATTATACAGAAAATTGTGAATAAAGTTCGTGATATGATTATAAGTTATATATTTTTGATAAAGAACCTACGATTACACACTGCGCAAAACTTGACAAATTGTAATAATCGATTTTCTTAGAATTAACAGGTGGAATGATTTAGAGCCAGCTGCAATAAGCGGCTGGGTTTAAAAGAGTTTGATGTTAAATATGCGTAATTTTTGCATTTATGTAAAAAATGATGAAATGGGTTGCATGAAAGAAGCAAAAATAAAATAAACCATTTTGTCAATTTTAATGAAATTCAAAAAATGATTTAAGCGCAAACGTTTTTAACTGATGGTGATACATTATTATGAAATTTGTATTTTGTGTGTAAATTCTCTATGGAAATTCATTGTATTCTATTAAAGAATATAAACACGGCAGATACTGAAATCAAGATTTTTGGAATTACCAGTATCCGGTTTCACGACATCGAAAACTGCTAACTTTATTGCAAAATAAAAAAATATAATAAATTTTATTATGAATAACTTAAAAAGCCCCATTTTCAAAATAAAATACCTCAAGCGTACTTACTTTACAAATTAATTATTAGAATATGAATTAAATTTTCAATCAAAACTTTCAATTTAAGTAAAACAGTCTTTATTTGCTACGAATTTAGATAAAAAGGTGGATTTTAAGTTTCTTTCGAAACATCTCTTCACTCTCACAGTTTCGCACCTCTGCTGAAAGAGCATTCCATGACACAGGGTC
The DNA here is from genome assembly GCF_059751315.1 of Micrasema longulum. NCBI lineage: Eukaryota > Metazoa > Arthropoda > Insecta > Trichoptera > Brachycentridae > Micrasema > Micrasema longulum. The sequence continues at coordinate 109,143 of NW_028277700.1, forward strand.
TACTACCGCGAACGCGCGTTCACCGAATTTAGTGCGCTGGTTACATACAGTTATAATTACTTGTCCTATGACCGCGCCGTATAAGTTTTTGATTTAAGCGTAATGCATCTACCAAGTAGTTTATCTGGAATGTACAGTTCTTTTAGATATTCCGAATCAGTGGAGTGATATTATTAAACTTATAGATGGTAAAAATAAATCGCGCTGCGGTATGTAATACAGATTAAAGGCGAATCATTTTATTCATTGGTAGACTTACGTAGATACCATTACAATTAACGACCATTACAATTAAGACACTACAAAAATATTTATTAATTGACGGGTGCCATCAACCTGCATTTTTTTGCATATGCCTTTGATTTGTATTAAGCATGAAATTATGATTCTATAATCAACAGAGAGGAGAATAAAGGAAGATTTCCAGTAGTTTAACGGTGGGTTAAGCAGTACTTTTTGTATCAGGTAGTGCTGTATCTTGAATCCAATTCTGTCTTCTGGCTGAAGCCTTCCATAGTTGTTCCGTTTATGGCAGATTTCATGTAAGTCTATTTTCAGCTATCTAGTTAACAAAAAAAAATGTCTGTCATTCGCATATCAGCAAGACTACAATCCACATTTAAAAAACATTATAATCGATATCTTCAGTGCGCCTATAGAACATAGAAAAGTAGTCCGTAGTAGTACTGAGTCTTGAGGCACTCCAGTGGACACTTGAAAGTTGAACGAGCTTTTACCCTGAAACACAACTGCACATTCTGTTTCATGAAGATATGAACTGAACCAAATAAGTAAGTTAAGTTTATTTAAGTTCATAAGTTTTTTCCAGGTGTTTAAGCAAAATATTACGGTATGAATTATCAAATGCAGCACTTGTGTTCAAAAGAGCCAACAACACCACACGTCTAGAGTCAACCATCGTTAATGTCAAACCGAATTCTTATCACCCCCGTCTCTGTGGAATGAAAATGTCGGTATGCCGATTGCCTTACTGAAAATGGAGAATAACGCTCAATATAAATAACAAGCCAACAATAAACGAGATAGTTAGAAATATAAAGAAAATTGGAAAAATCTTATATTTCATATGTTAACCGATTTATTTAATTTAAACTAATTTTTAATAAATATTCTTATTTTGGTAAAAAAGATCTCTGTCTTGTAAATGAATCATGCAATGTGTTCAAAAAAGGTTAGCAATGTAAATTTAGCAGAATTGACTCGCGTTTTATCCACAAATCATACGGCTTCCCTCTTGTGTAATATACAAGACGTCTGTCATACTCACGAAGAGTTCCGTGTTCATTCCCGGCAAGATCATAAAAATTAAATTTGTTTTTTTATAAGCCTGGGTGTTTTGTGGTGTAGTTTACTACTGTGATTGGGCTTCTTGACCTGTTGTAGTGTTAACATGTCAATAAGTGTGTTTATTTTACAAATACGACATTATCTTTATAGTCAGAAATTTCAATCCGCTCTCCCTCTTTCTTTCATCAACATTGTATATTGAAACGGCATGTGCCATTTGTAAAATAACACCCCCATTATTAACACAAGAGTATTTTACATTTACATATGTTTTAGAACATATTATATATAATTAAGAAAAACAGCTTTCGTTGACAAGTGCATGGTAGTTATTTTGGCCCTTCGAGTTTTTATGAATCCGTTCTGATGGCAATATTAAATAAGCCCTACGGGCCTCAATTTGATCGATTCATAGAACCTTGGTAAATAAAGGTATTAGATTCATTAAATTACTGTTATGCAGTACAAATTAATATGAAAATTCAAGAATCTTGTTTCCTTTTAAGTAATAATAAAAGACATTTAATCTTATTAAGAATACAACTTAATTATTTTAGCAATTTAATTTTTTTATCCGCCTCATACTATAATGGTCAGCGCGTTTGCCATCACGGGTTCAATTCTCTACATGGTGCTGTAAAACAATATTTAAAATGGCGTTTTTAAACTGAAATATTTCATTCAAGCGTAATAGGTACTGGTAATCGTTTTGTTTTAAAGGTACATCTATATTTTAGTATCAGAGAAAAATACAGAGTAGGTCAAAATCACAAAAAAACTTATGTTATGGAAAAACTGATTTAAGAAGTTTTTATGAGTTATTCTTGAAATATGAATTCTTGCTTTAATGAACGTGGCAATCTATAATATAAAGACAGGGCAATATAATATTTGATCGACACAATGCTGTAGTTTTGTCGATCGAAACATAGCTAAATGATTTTTTTTCTAATTATTCTTTCCACATCCACTCCTAAGTGGAGCATGTGAACATCACTAGATGCCTCCAAAAACCTTGTTGCCATCCTGAACTCTCTCTCCATTCTCTCATCAATTCTACATCCCTTAGCTCCGCTGAATAAAGCCCAAAGATCAACATCGACTGCCTTCCTGGACATAGGGAGCCTGCAGGTGTAACAAAAAGGTTAATTGGGTTAAGGCTCTCCTAAACCATTTTCAGCACGTATTCAAGCCAGGTCCATCACGGTTTCCATAAGACAATCGTTATAAGAAGCTTCTGGCTTTGTTCTCAGATTTCATAGTTGGTAATAAAATCGAATTACCTGATACCTAATATTCTCCTGATTCCTCTCTCAAAATTCGGAAGTTTAGTATCTTATTTTTTGGCAAGATAGCTCTAAAATTCACACCCATATAAAAGTATTGGGATAAACAAGAGGTAAATAATAAGCATTCTGTTTTAACCGAGTATAGACTAAGAGTTTCAGACAGCACGCATTGTGTAAAGAGTTGCTCCAGCAATTTCTTGGCTGGTTGCGAGCTCTTCGTGCATGCCACCATCCACAGTTATGTGAATACCCAAGTATTTAAAGCTGCTAATTTATCCGATTCTCTGCCCATTATAATAGATAGGCTGATCAGGGTCAGGACAAGATTCGTTGCATATAAGTAATCTGGGTATTTTTTGTATTAAAACTAAGACCCAGACGAGCGGAGTCTTCCCGAAGTTTGCCAACAATTTTGTTTTTGCGCCATATCAATTTGTTTAAAATAATTTACAATTTAATAATATTATGAAGGTTTGATTTAGCTTCATCATATATGAGATAAAAAATTAAAAACCACTCTCAATGAATACTATGGTGTTTTTAATTATATTGCATGAAAATGTTTGTTCAATCCTCGAAAATACTGTTTTTTCTCCATTAAAACTGCACAGCCAAAAAATATTATTTTACGTTTAATTGTAGATAAAAAAAGCAAAATATATCGTGAAATAAATTGGAAAAATGAAAAAATTTTGTTTTCCATTCATAAATATCGAAATTCATACAATTTTCGATACAATTCGTTGAAATAAAATCGGGCCACACTTAAAATTGGACATGTTCCAGAAGTTCGATCATGGACGTATCTATCCTTAAATGTAGCAAGTTACCATAATAGATAACTCTCATTTTCGTATGAAGCATTTAAGCGAATTTAATCGATTTATTTTATTAACTGATGACCAAGCCTAAGTTGTTTTCAGGTTTATACAATAAGATACCTATTCACATGAAGGTGTTAATAAAAACATCGAACAAAAAACACTATCAAAGTAATATCGTTAAAACCTAACGGCTTTATATTTTAGTGCCCTTTATACTGCATTAAATTTATAGCTCACGGTTTATTTGACCTCCCAAACTATTCGACCGAGCTCTTTTAATTTGGTCCTGATCGTTATTTCACGTTTTCAGATTTACCGATACATTTGAAAGTTGTAGTTTATTGTGAATATACATTTTTTGTATACATATAATAATTACATTCAACATACAAATAAGTTTGTATTATTCAAGACCCCTTTTCCTTTTTTTTGGTACATAAACTCAAATTCGTTGTTTTTTTTATATCTTTTTCATTTTGTTCTTTTTACCGTCAAAACAATGTGAAGTAGATTTACTTTGAATAAAATGAATAGTTTACCTTCTAAACAACGTAATTGTCAGATTTGTTAACCTCACTTAGACCTCAACTTCTTTTGAAATATGAAATAATAATAAATGTAAACATTAATATCCATTGTTATTAGAAAATAAGAAACTGATGTTTTTATGCCGAAATGTTCTGAATGTGTAGATAAGTCAATTTGTCGTAAAACTTGGAATTTTTGGGATAGATCTTCCGGCTTTTCGTAGATCTCTTCACCATTAATTAACACAGTGTTAGATATCTCGAAATCTTGTACATTTTTTTGTTGTTATATACTCCTAATCAAGACCTATGTATGGAGTATCTTGATGTATGGCTGCGAGACATGGTGCCTATCCGAAAGAGATAAACGGAGACTAGAGGCTTTTGAGATGTGGTCCTATAGAAGACTACTAGGAATTTCCTGGAGAGACCACATTACAAATGAGGAGGTTCTCCAAAGAATCGAAGGTGGAAGGCACCTGCTCAGGACCTTGTCCGAAAGACGAGCGAGATGGATCGGCCATGTAATACGTCAAGAAGGCCTCCTGCATGTCATATTGGAGGGGATGACCGAGGGGACAAATTCTAGGGGACGCCCACGCCGAGAGTACCTGGAGGACCTATTAGAGGACGAGCGCTGCTCATCATATGTTGACTTTAAAAGAGCCGCACAAGAAAGGGAGGAATGGAGGAGAAAAAAAAATGTAATTGCTGCCAGCCAATCCCAGGATTGAGACCAGAGAAGAAGATAACATTTTTTTATTGGCCTTGTTTGTCATCGCCATATAGTATTATGTTCTTTTTGTTCACTTTCTTGTATGTTTCCTCACCTTACTGTTGTAATTGGATTCCGCCATATATAATATAATAAATAAATCAAATAAACACTCAAATATTAAGTACCTCACTTGAAAACATTTCATTTGCTGGCTTTGTCTATTTAGGTAATACTATTGAGATACTACAGCTTTAATGCGACATATTTTTCAATCATTTTTTAAAACAGTTTGCAATAAGCTAAGAGTTTGCCTTCTTAACATGTACCATTTAAAACCATACATACCATACCCAGTGCTGAGACTAGTTGACCTCGGGCTAGCTGACCCAATTATTCAATATGGATTAAGAATATGGGGACTAAGTTTCAAATCTTATACCGACAGAGTCTTGAACTTACAGGTAAAAATCTTAAAAACCATCGTACCTGTAAAAATAAAGATTGAGGCACAAGACAACAATTAAATATTAATTTATTATTATGTTAACGTTTTGCCAATTAACAAACAGTGTCAGTATAAGATAGTGACAGATCATTTCCTCGATTGCAGTTTTAAATCCAAAGTAACCCACCAGATCGTGACCCGACAAATATTGGCACAGCAGCTGACGGTACCACGGCGGAAGAACTACTATGGAGTTTGAACAATGGGGAGTGTAGTACCAAAACTGTACAATTTGTGAGGAAAAAAACATAAATTTATTTAAAAAATAGTCCACATAATATTAAAAACAGAAAGTAAAACTTAAGTGTGCATATAAATATATATTTTCTTCATTTATTATTAAACTATGCACTTAATTAATTTATTTTTTTAAATAAAATTTAACCCGCAGACAAGCTTCGGCTTTGCGGGAACAAAAATACAATATGTATGTTACTTATTTGTGAAAATAAATAAAACTTAAAAAAATAAAAAAAAACGATTTTTAAAGATAAATGCCATTTTTTAACACGGGAATGAACGTTTTTTTATATTTAAACTCATGCTGCAATATTGTATTTACAAGTTCGTAAATTCAGAATTCCTTTACACACAAATGCGCCCGATTATTCGATTCAAAGTAAAAGATCTAACTTTTCTTCCCACTCAATCCTATTATAATTATCTTTTATCTCTAGTTTTCATACTTTGAGTCAGCTGATGACACGTGATAGTTAACGATCAGGCCCTTTTGATTTTTTCTGTACGTGTGTATAATTTTATCGATTGCGATTTACCGCAAAATTTACTTGATTATCGCAACAAAAGATGTTGGGAACTGTGATACACGCGTTAGCATTGCTTAACCAAGTGAATCCGATTGGGAGAAAAGATATACCGCCTGTAATCTACCCTATTCTCGCCACCCTTATGTGCCTTGTATTTTCTTATAGCATGTGTTCACAACTTCACATTGTTCACCCACTTTTGCCGCACACAATTACACGAAAATGGAGCACCCCACTTCTACAAAGTAGAAAGTAATTCTAGCATAACTCTTTGATATTAAGTTTTATTATATTTTATTCCGATTCGCCGCTAAAAGCGTAGGTTTCATTTCGAATGAAATAAAATTTGTAAATTAGGCATCGGTATAAGAATGGTAATTCAACAAAAAACCTTTAATATATTTATTTTGGAAAAGCTTTTTAAAAATAATATTTTCTTAATTTTTATGTTCATGAATCATAAAATATCATTTTTTTTACAAAATACAATACAAATCAACGACATTACCAGGAGTTACTTTAACTCAATTTGGAACTAAAATAATCTTTAATAATTTTTTTATAAATAATTTATTTTGAATAAGAAAGCAAGTTTAACATATGTGTAATTAAATATACTACAACTGTATATTAACCAAAAAAACTTTTCTTACACAAACAAAATAGATAAGTAAAAGTGCTTTCAAGAATGAGGGGAAGTATTAAATCTAGTACTAAGGGAGATAAGGATGTTAACATCCCATGTTATACAGACGATGCAACCATAGTGGCAGAATAAGAAACTGATTAACAACGCATGTAACATAAGATTTATCTAGCATCTCATACAGATGGTGACACGAGACATTCTAAGTACATAAGTATAATTCTTTATGATTTGAACATATTTCTTTTACTTAATTTCTATCAAAATTATCTTGGGTGGCTATTTTTTTTAATACATCCAATAAGCTGATAGTAAAAATAGCCAAGATACTGTTGGTATTAGATATCGATAAACGGTTAAGATAGTTATGATTGTAAAATATATCAATTTTATTTTAAATCTTCACAAACGACTTTGTATGTAACTAGTATTTTAATTAATAATAAACGTTGCACTTTAAAAATCCTAGTAACCATTTAAAATAAAAAAATACATACGTACTTTTCAGCCCAAATGATTTATTCTATTTATTCAGTTGGCGGCCAGCTCCTGTTCAAGTCAGGTTCGCGTCTCGTAGTTCTAAGATGAACTGTTTGAAACAGTCAGCAATAGACGTACAGGAGGTCGAAAACCTGATGACACATACAGTTGGCAGGTGAGTGTGGTTATAACTCTCAGGAGGTATCAGCAGTATAAAGCCCAGATACCCGTATCGTCTTTGCTAATGATCGGAAGTCACTCAGTCCGTTTTCTCATTTATTTTGCTAGGAGAATAGGTGTACAAATTACGTACTAGCATATTGTGAAGTTACGAGGCATTTAGGTTTAAGTTAGAAAATATTTGTGTAACTACCTATTTTACATTCAATGGATGCTTTTTATTTATTTTGTAATGATTCATTCTCTAAATTGAATGTTTTTTTTGTATAAATTTACTAAACGACATGTAAAACAACCAAGAGTACTATTTTAATTGGCTCTAGTATTTTTCATATATTTCAACCTATTTTTCATGTAAAAGCTGTAAAAATCAAAAATAAATTTAAATACAAAAAAATAATGCAACTTTGTTTTTGACCACTATTTTTAATTTATTTTATACCGACCGGTTTCAAAGCTTTACAAGCTTCTTTCTCAAGGTTTACTTAACTAATGAATTCTTTCCTATTTTAACTTATTTTATCACTATGCTGCAATAAAACAAATAAATCAAGTACTTTTTCTTGAAAGGATGGTAATGTGAGATGAATACGCTCGAAACTAGACAGGAGTGGACAAAAAGAAATATTGATTATTTGGGTATTTATTATTTTTTTCTTATGATGAATCACTTTTTTAATTTCTTAGATTTCCAAGTTGTCTTATTATAATATTTTATTTTCAACATTAAGTACTTTGAATTCAGTGTTTTAATTGATAATTCTTCTTAATAATATTTTTCAAAGCATCAAAACAAAAGTATAAGTGATAATTATTTTATACGTATACATTATTATGTCCGTACTTTTTTTATTTGATTATTTATAAAAACTAATGTCTGAGCACCCGATGACAAACTACTCGTATTATTGAATAGTTTTTAGGTTCAAAATATAGTTCAATACTTTGTTTTCTTTAAAATGTATTACAATTGTAATAATATGTTTATTTTATTGAATAAAGACTCTCTTTATGAAGTAATTATTATTTTCTATCAGATGGTTTGCGAATTCAGAAACATTATTATTATTTAGGCACTTTTAGTGTTCTTTTACTATAATATTAAAGTTTGATAAATAAATAAATAATCGTCTTTTAAATCTTCATCATCAACTTCTATATTTACTTTTCAGTCACTTAGTTTTTATTCTGAAGCTTTCAATACTTCGGTAATGTTCAGAAAAAGCTTTGTGTTTTTATTATGTTTTAACCTTTTATGGTTTTATTTTACGTGGTATCTTTTCGTATACCTTCTACACTACATGGTCTAGTGATACTACCTCTATAGTCTACTATTTGCTCAAAGGCATCGTTACAGAAGATGCTTAAGAGAAAAAATAAAACTTTATTGCTAGTCAAATAATTGGGTGTATACGAAATGTTTATTAAAGTAATACACGGCTTCATTATTGTTATTCAAAAACGTATGAAATTGCTAATTTCGTATTTACAAAATGGTATTTTTTATTTATCATTTACTGATTTTATATTTCTGTTTTACTGTTGAGTTTCATTTTGTATATTGTTTTTTTTTTACTTTCATTTAATTTAGTTTTGATTATACTTTAATATTACATCACATTATACGGTTCAAATTATGTGATTCGTTGTAATTTATTTTTTACTGCTGTGATTATTTTTGTATGACAATTTATATTAAATGTTGATTGAACCATAAATGAATACATACATATAATCATCATCGTTCCCTTTTCCGCACCTAATGGTGCATAGAGCACTAAATTGGTACACCAATTGCAGCGTATCTTGATCATTTTTGTTACATGAAGGTAAGGTGAACAGTCTTACTCGTCAGGTACCAGTCCAGGAACAATAAAGTATTCTGGTGTGAAAATTCTCTTTTAATGAATATTTTAAATCAAACATGTTAGGAATTGAACCCGAGACCTCTTGCATGGTAGGTAAACGTGCTGACCATTACACCACGAGGCCGACAAAATTTAATAAAAAATATAAAAATGAATATTATTAGGTCATAAGCCATGTAAATGCTTAGACTACCATATTTCCTTCTCAAAATGTTAAAAAAAATAAATTTTCCTCTCCGTTGCAACAAATTAGAATATTATTTTATCCAACACTTTTAATTATTTCATTTACCGTTTACAAATAAACACTTTTACATGTACGTAATATAAATATGTATGCGAGCATACTAGAATGTCTCTTTTAGGGAGTCTATTTACAGAACACAATTACTTAAATTGTAAAAAAATTACGTATAATTTGAACATACAGACATTGACAAAATCTCAGTAAAAAATATTTGAATAAGTTGAAGTAGCTGATTTTTTAAATATAAGCATCTTTTATTGTTGCTTTTTTTTCTTTTTTCTATTTTTCCCCTAAATAATATAACAGTACATTTATAATGACAAAATTTTCGAAGAAATGTATCAAATGTAACTTTATTGAAGTAATTTGTCGAAATAAGTTTAGGTGAAAAATAATACTGAGATGAATTTTTATGCAGTGGTTTTTGATTTCAAAAATATTTTGAGAATAAAATAAAAAAAGTGTACTTACAAATATTGAACGTGAGTTACAATTAGAAAGTTTTATGGAGAAAAAAAAAAAATGAAATGTCTTTTTGTCTACGCTTAAATCTTACGCTCTGCAGCTTCAAATTGTTGTAGACAATATATGAATTATTGATTGTTTTATTCCACTTTTATGTACATTTTTTACCAGTGACCAGGTTTTGTCGTGACCGACGCTGTTATCGTCAGGCTGTTGGGAGACTCAACGTTTTTTTTTATTAAATACAAGTGAAAACAGGCTGTAAATCATGATTTCATACAATTATAAGAAAAAAAGAGTTTGAATTAAAATAATGTATGTATGAAGTGATAACAATATTTTATGAAATCAAGTTTTTTTTAAATATATAAATATAATAAAAACAGATTAAAAATATAAAGATTCGTGAAGTAAAATATCTTTGAATTATTTGTATTTAAATTTTATGAAAACAATAACAGAGGCCGCTAGTTGGTTTGAAAGCCATGTCTGGGAATAATTCCCGGCAGGTAATTCCGAATATCCGAATAGTGTCAGTATTCATATACGTATTAGGCACAATATACGTATTTTTATTATTAAAATTAAAATGCAGTTCCACCAAAAAATGTCAGTAGAAAAACAGGTATATTGGAGTTTTAGAACTACAAAGTACAGTAAATAGAAGTAAAAGGATATCAGAAGGATGTTAAATAATGCAGTTAATATCCAATGCTGAAAAAAGGTTTTGATATCAATGTTTTTTTTAATAGACTAGTTGTTTTAATGATCAAGTTTCAGCTATTTTTTTTTAATTTTTTTTTTTAAAGAAATATTTGCGTTTTTATGATTTACCCAAATATTTAATTTTGAGGGCCATTTTCAACGAGTTGTAAATAACTCACTATTAGAAAATGGGAATCAAGTTGGGGTAAAGTGGGATTCGAACCACAGACCTTTGGTCCGTGAGTCCGAGACACTAGCCACAGGACCACAACCCGATTCAGTTTATGAAAAAAGATTAACCTAGGCAGACCGAAGGAAGGGATTTGAAACCCCCATAGACCGATTTTAATTCGATATCTCAAGTATTTTAAAAGCTATTTCCCGCATATTTTTTGCAATCGTGAAATTAATAGAAAGAAGCATTTTCCTGTTTTTTCTTAAATGCTGAAATTATTTTTTTTTTCTAAAAATATTAAATAAAAAAAGACGTAAATAATACAAGGATCAATTTTACTTTATCAACAAAAGCATTCGGCAAACTAACAAAAATAAATAAAATACACGAATGAATAAAACATGTTTACGCGAAAACATGAATAAATTATTGCACGGTCATAAACACTTCTAACGTTATATTCTTCTGACGCCATATACAAGGAGATGATGGGGTCTTTTGTTCCTCCCGTTCGGATCATGTGCAATTTTTGGATGTTTAGTGGGGGAAAGATTAAAAAACAGATATAGGGAACTGAATAGATTTTGATAATCAACCACGAGCAGAGTATAAAAGTTACAAAATATATAAAACGATCACTCAAATCAATTGATAACAAGTCACAAGCTTTGTCCGAGCCTAGATTTCTCACATATTATTTTTTTGAAGTGGTTCTAATGTGTTTAAATATTTGAGAAGTTTTTATTTGAACGTTGAAGAATCAGACGTTGAAATAAAACGTGATTATGTTTCCAATATTAGTTGTGTAGTTTCATTCAAGAAATTTATTTGTTGGTACTTTCCATTGTGCTTTATCATTAAAGTTCGTATTTCTGTTCGTTTGGTAAAAACTTTAGGTTTAATGATCCATTCTTGTTTCGAGTTTCAAAGGATATTACGTCCGTTTGTATTTAGATGCATTCTCTTGTACGCTGATGTTTATCACTAGTCCTTAGTAATGTGCAGCAAACACAATAGTACTCAGTCGCCTAAAGACAATACGTAATTGTTGTGTACCTACGTTACATCTAAGTCTATTCACAGTTGATAGATAGTCGGTTGAGGTTTATATATGCGCATAGATTACAGGTTACAGGTTACAGGTAATTAATGATCATCTTTGTCAAACATTGTTAACGGTATGAAGCTCAAAGTTAAAACTTCTCGGAGATTGGTCTAAGGTGAAAAAAGATGTTGGATGCATAAAACTCAGTTGTTGCTCTAGGGACGACATTCTAATCATTTGTCTTAGACATAAAAAATCAAAGTTCGGTGGAATAAGTTGCATCTTTTTTAGGTAAAATAATATACATTTAACCCATCAGTAGAAAACTCTGTTTCTATTTCATGTTGTAGGTATTCAACTAATAAAAATTGTCGAATTTAGTTAAGTTGTAATTTAATAATATATTGTTTTAAAATTTACTTCGTAGGAAACTTTTTTAGTTTTTTAATTTATTTTTATTAGTATTTTTTCATTAATCATTAAATTTAATTATAGGTACTTTAATACATCTAGTAAATTTTATTACTGTAACTCTTTAAAAAAAGAGACTTACTCTTGTGCTTGGAGAGTGACTAACACTTGTAATTGTTTATTTAAAAGAGTTTATATAATTTAAAATATACGAATATATGAGAAAAAAAATAAAACATAGGATAGATTAAGAAAAAAACGTAAAACAATAATACATTCATAATTATTTAAATTTAATGTAGTATATATTTGTGTCCAAAAAAATACTTTGGATTAACTTTAAATTTATTTATGATTTATTTATATGGTTTATTTATATAGTGTTACATATTTTACTTGAAAAACTAGAAAGTATTTTGTTAAATATAATAACACTATATAAATTAATTGTAATTTATTCAAAATTAGATAACCTTATGTACTCTTGACATTGCATCGTCAGAACATTTTTCCAAAACAAATGGCAGATTTTTATACCATTTTACTTTTTTTGTGGAAAAATTATGTAATTTTAAAAGTATATATATATATAATTTGATTACGCATTATATAATTAATTTATTGTCATAATCGTCGGCGACGCGGTATTTGCCTACCATGCAAGAGGTCTCGGGTTCGATCATAAGAACAAAACAAAAATTAACAATTTATAAGAACAAAACAAGGGTCAAAAGGGTAAATAAAATAAAATGAAAAACCGAATAAAAAAACTAAAAAAAATGAAATGTGAAGGAAACAGTTAAATCAACAATTTCACAACACATTACAAAAGTGTAAATGTATTTTAAAAAGGGTAAAATAATGCCTATGTGACATTATATCACGATGTTATAATAAAGGAATTAAAACAGTGAAACAATATAGTTGTGATGTCCTTATATGTAAGGGCGTTGAGTACATACCGTCTTAGGATAAGTTAAAACCCTTTTAGTTGTTGAATTATTTATCCTTATTAGTTGTAGAATCGAACTCGCGTGGAAAGATCGACGTAGATGGGAGACTTAGCTTAGAAACATTAGCCAGAGCATAGATTGGTTCGCGCCCAGCATCTGGATGAAAAGCGGGTACGGGGTAAATCTGTGAAGCGCCAGTCTTACTCTGGCGGCGGGAACGCAAACAACTAACGGTGGCTTCCCATCGCGTTACGTCACACTAATCCTACCGACACCAAACTCCGACACCTGTTATCCTGACAACTATCGACCCGATAAACAATCAACTAATTAACCTAATTACGAATTAATTACAAGTGTTTACAAATTATTCCAAAGTGTGCAACAAAATAATATTCGACAGTTTAAATTAATTAACTCGCTGTAATTCGTGATTTTATATTATAAGCGTGCCTTGGAGATTCGTGATCGGCATAAGGTAATATAAAGCAAATCTGTTAGCGTTTTTGCTTCACCGCAACGATTATATATATTATCGTATGCGGTGAAATAGTTTTATATATAATGTTCTCGAACGCAACTTTCTATGCTTGCGTGAATGCCGAGTTGAGAAGACTTATTGAAAGTTTTGCTATTCAGTTTAATGATTGCTTTGAAACGTTTACTGATGTGAATGTAGCAGAATAATCACTTAGCTAGTTTATATAATTATTATTACGTCACAAATGTTTTATATCAATAGTATACTTTCACATATAAACTTACATAGCAAATCTAAATTGTTTTAGTACTGCATATTTGAATCAGACGTGGAACTTTTTTCTAGGCATATTGATAAAAAACATTTTAAAACGGACGCGAAACATTTTTCTAAGCATGTCGATAAAAAACATTTAAAACAAGATAATTCTTTTGAGTTTTTATAAAACTGTCAAACAAAAAAAAGAGTATTACAATAAAGTTAGTAAATTTAATTGAATTAAATTTTAACAAAGAAAAAACATTATTTTGACAAACAAGCCCGTTTGCATTTTTAATTATTTTTAGTCTGCATTGCAGTACATATTGTTACTTGAGTTGTATATTTAAAGAAAAAAAAAAAAAAAAAAAACATTGTGTTTAATCATTTTACGGAAAGGGGTTTTTGGAAAATAAATGTCAAAGTATTTGTATTAGCGTATGGTAGTTCTTGTTATAATTTATACGCGTTAATAAATAGATGAAAACCCTGTTAACTCTTACGGAAACGTCACAACGGTAATAACAGAATATAAATCATCTTTAAATGTTGCAATAACAATAAAATATTCACAAATGAATAAAGCATTTATCACAAAACTAGTGCTAGCGTTTCACTTTTGTATTTTTAATGGTAATCTCATTCATAAATTTGTGTTAATCCCTCATTCTTGGGCTGCGTAAATTTACATTAATCTATGTGATAAATTATATTCTAAGGGGAACTTTTATAAGGAATTTGCGGAATAATGAAAACATTAACACCGTGAAGTGAGGCGCAATAAATTCAGCACTGCGGCGCATGGCTTTAGTTCAGCAATAAAACTCACCGTTTGCCGCCAAAAAAGGAACTCTGCGGCCCGGTTTTTCGAAGTCCGTTTAGCCCCAGCGATCTCTGAAAGGTCCGCGAACAGTTTGGGACACTCCGAGAAACGATTTCATAGCGGCTAAGTTACAGAAATCCTTCAACGGAACCCGTTTCAGTCAAGTAAACTTTCAGAAACTTGACATTAAATCATGACGTAGCGTATTGGTTATGCGCATTTATTTGTGATGTAAAACTTCCGGCGTTCAATATTTAAATTTATAGTCTACTATAATTCCCAAGCAATAAAAAAGTTATCGACGGTATTTTGAGTTTATCCAATTTTTGGTAGACATAAACTGGATTCTATTCTGTTCTGTATATTATTGATTCTAAATAAATTTGCATAGTCTCAAAAAATCATGTGTGAAAAAAGCTGGCCCAAGGAAGAAGTACTCGTATAAAAATTAAAAAATATTTTAAAGCGTTGCCTTGTATGTAGGTGAAATAATTTGGTCAGAATGTCACCGCATCAATAAATCTTTCAGCTCTTTAACTTCACGAACATCAACAGATGAAAGAATTGAAGGAATTTATATGTTCAAACATAGGCGGAATGATGAATTTTACACAATGTGTAAAATTGGCCACCCAAACCAGTCAATGTTAGGTCATAACCCTTGTAAATGCCTAAACTTTTATATTCTCTCCAACAAAATGTAATTTTTTTTTTTTTTGTCTGTTTTACTCGTTTTTGTTCGGGCGGATAAATAATATAGTTCTTTTGAAATAAAACCAGAACTTCAGGGAGTCGTTACAGACTTGATGCCTGCTTTAAGGTAAAACCCCTGATGTAAGAAATCATGTACAAAAAGTCCGCCTTGCAGTGTAATGGTTGGCTAGTTTGCCTATCATGATTGAGGGCCTGGGTTTGATTACTAATAGGTAGTACCGAAATACGCTGCAATTGAAGTGTCACTACAGTGCCCTTTGCATCTCTGAGTGCAGATAGGAAAATTATGATATTTTTTAAGGGACAAACTTTTATTTATATAACAAAAGAAAAAAAATTTGGTGCGTAACTTGATTTCGTTTTTTTTAAATCAAAACAATACACATAAATTACTGCATCCTCACAAAAAAAATGTTAAAAAATATTTGAAAATTTTGTGTTTGAAGCACTAACATTGTGGTTTTTCATTAAAATAAAATTAATTATAAAAATTTTGTTTTAAACCATTTTTTTTTCGTACCGACCGGTTTAAAAGCTGAACAAGATTTTTTATCAAGGCATACTAAACTTAGATTTACATTAGTTACAAGACTTACATAAAATTAGATACAAGATAGCACAATACTAAACTTAGTAGGTAAAATAATTTTTATTTATTTTATTCAAACTATTTGTGTTTATAAAATTACTAAAATTACTTTAAAAATTGATTATTGTCATGAAAAAAAATGCTTTTAAGCATGAAATTAGGCTTTTTGATTTGAAGAAACGTGACGTTTGTCTTTTGACAAGTAATATTTCATCAACGTAGGTATTAAAAAAATATTTTTAAAAAAGGCATTGTGAGGATAGAGAATATAAAATGAGGGACGATAGTGTAATTTTGTCTACGCGCGCAGTGCCCAACGGATGGGTCATTCGCTTTTTTTCTGTCTCTACCAGCATTCAAATTTATTTCAGAGTACTCTTCGTCCAATTTTGACTGTCCAAATAACCATCGCTAATATTTCATTTTTAAAAAACTTGGTATACCCTCAATTGACGACATCTTAAAAAAAACATCTACTCGCATAATACAAGCTTTCAAAGAAAAAAAAACCGTTTGATTTTCAAAATTCTTGAAACCCTAGATTTCCGAATAATTATTACATTACATCTTTATTCGTATTTAAGGAAAAAAAAAATATTCTTTCAGAAATTAAAAAATTAAAAGCAAATATGAAAATATCTTGATATAAATTTTAAAAACACCCAAGACTCACCGTATCCTGAGCTCCATACAGTAGAAAATTGTGTATTTTTTAGAATATATTATCTAATTATAAGGAATCTGTTTTAGGTTGTAATAATTGATGTAATATAAATATAACACAACATATATATACACGGTTTTTAAGGGCCAGACCGCGAAACTTCTGAAGAACATTTCGCATGGTAAGCTTTAAAAAAAATCCTAACTAATCCAAAAAGTCATTTAAAAAAAATGTAATCTCGAAATGTAGTAAATCTTTAATTTCTCGGACAAGCAGTCCACCCACAAACTCCTACCCCACTTCTACCTAGACGCTTCCTATGTCCGCGTCTGGGGCGTATCGCTTTGTTGGTCAAATACGTTTTTATAGCATTTTTTTTTGTCACGGAGGGGTAGGGGTTTGCGGAAGGGATGCTTGTTTTAAGAAATGAAAGATTGACTCCATTTTGAAAAAAGATTTTTTTAAAAGCTTACCATGAGGAATGTTATTTTGAGGTTTCGCGATCTGGAATTAAAAAACCGTGTAAATTATATATATACAAAAAATAAATGTAAAACAAATTCCGTCTCTAAACACGATTTTTTACTCTATTTGAGAGTCAGAAACGTTATTATTCATTATGTATGTACAAACCATTTGTAATTTCATACTTATTTTGTGGAATTTTTTTTCCAATAAAAAAAATGAAAATGTGGAACCACTGCATTTTTATGTAGACAATAAACTTTAATTATTGTTAGTAACTTCCAATATTTTGTTGACTTCTTGGGGCTACATTCATAAAATTCTGTTTTACCATAAATTAAATTCAACACGCTAAAATTAGGAAGATTATCAATACAAACCTCTACAGTAGCATAAAATAAGGATCTTTAATACTTTGTTTTACTTAACATTTATTAAGCGTTTAGTCCAAATGTAAAAACTAGCCATTTAATGTTTATAAGTAGAGCATTTATTTGGAATACGATTTTAGGATACAGGAGGGGACGAACCACAGGGAATGGAGTTAATCCTGCACATGTGTTATAATTTAACCACAAGATATTCGGTTCGCAGCTGGACCAAATACCACCACTTAACCCTTTAATGACCGAGCGTGATATTTCAAGCCGCAACTGGAATAGGACTAGCTCTTGCCTTTATGATACTCCATTTCCAAATAAATTAGGGTAATGAATAATTATATGTGATATATTTGTAAAATTGTGCCAAAAAATTCAAATGATGATCAAAAGTATGAAAAAATGATCTAAAATGTACTATTTATATCTTTATATTGGTAAGAACATCATTTGATCGCGTTTGCTTTGGAGTTTCCAGTTGGTATATAAATCGTTTTTAAACTGATAATATTTTTAATATGTATGATAAAATCATTGGAGGTCATAATTTTTTTTTCTTCTTTGAATCAATATATGAAATACAAAGGTAAATTTGAGAATTGATTGGATAGATAATATATTTTAATTGTAATAAAAATGTTGACATATCGAAGTTGGAACGAAAATTTTACCAAGTGACATGTAATTACAAGCGAAACTTTAAATAAGAACCAGGTAAAGTTTTTTTTTTTAATAAATAAAAAATCTTAAACCTACGTTTTATTTTGGCGTTATTCCTGCTTAATTTACACAATAAACGTTCTTTCGTGAATTAATTGTGTATTCAATTTAAAAATATTAAAATAAACTTTAAAAATTCTGAAAAGCAATATATATCACATAAATACGAGTAGGATCATCACAGAAGGTAAAATTGTTTATCTAAATTTGGACTGGATATAGCTATTAGAGATGAAAATAATGTAATGAATTTGCTAATTTAATGAATTATTCGTTTGCGGTATTCCATAGATAATACAGATGGGTGTTTCGTTTGGATAAAAATCAGTATCCTCAAAATTCATGAGAGGAGAGTTGCCCGTAAGCTGAAAAATCTGTGACGGGTACCCCCTTCCACAGGATGCCAAGTTTTCAAATAATAAATTTAATCAATTCATTCATTTACTTATTTATTCATGCATTCATTCATTCATTTATTCAATTGCTAATTCATTCGAATTACTTTAGTAATCGAATGCATTCGAATAAATTATTTCTTGTTTATATCGTACAACTTTCGGAACTTGCAAATACTTACGTGAAACGTTCAAAAATAATGCAAAATGCTGAATGTAGTAACTATGTAATGTGATCACTCAAACCAGCATGCGATATATCATAAACTATACATGAACCGTAACCCGGGTGGTGGTTCCGTAGTATCTGCTTGTTAACTTCGCTTTAACATAACTGTTATTCTAAATTCCCAAGACAAATACTGTTTGAAATAACACAAATATTTAAATGCATGGAAGACTCAAAAGAAAGCAATCCCCTAGACACGATTTTGTCTAATAATTCCATGACCTTGATTAACATACCTGAAGAAAAAACGAAAACAATATTTTTCTTTACACTCTATCACTAAGGAATGCACAATAACACTTGTACAAATTGCACCCTTCCGTCAAGGGTGCTAAATTTTTAAAATACTATGTTTTGAGTTAAAAAATAAGGACAATATTTTGCAGAATTATACAATATGGAATGAAGTACACTGTGTCAAACTGATATAACTCTAAATTTAATTAAAATTGCATAATGGAACTCTTACTAAACAGTTGTTTATTTACTGTTATAACATAATTGTTATGTGACAATATTAAAAATGAAAGAAATTTTTCAATAAATAATAATTGTTATTAAATATATCACAGTTCAATCATATTGAGCACAGTGTTTTATACATGCACTGATCTGTCATCAAAACTTGCGACTGTCAAAACCTTCAAAGCCGTTTTACTCAGATTGACGCATTTATAGTTGTGAAACTCTGGACCGGAGGGGTGCGAAATAACCTCTCACAGTATTACTTACATAATCATTTAAAAAGACATATATAACATAAACACTTGGTTTATCAAAAAACAGGAACCGTTTTAAATATAATGATAATTAATTATTATAACCTGAATGTTTGTTAAAACAAATATAAACATACATAGTTTCATGGTTTATCTTATTTAAATTTTCTCATAAAAACAAAACACATTATAGAATTTATACAATGCTTTCTTTCAAAATGTTGGTAGAATTTTAAACATAAAACATGTCTCAATTGCATTATAAAAATAGTTTCTACTATAACCCACTAATATTTATGCTAAGTACTTGTTTTAGTGTATCAGTTTTATTATTGTACATGTTGGTGAGGGTGGGTTTAAATATTTATACTGTGTGAGGGTGTGTGTATTTGTGTATAAGTGTGTGAGATTGTATGTATGTGATAATGTGTAGTGAATAAAAGAGGACTTATAGAACAATGATTATCAAGAATTATCTGTTTTATAAAATCTTAATGAGGAAATCTATCAACCCCCTTATTGATCGATGTAAAATTGTTGAGAACGCTCCGGCCTAAAGTCCAAATTTAAAACATGTAAAAAAAAGTAATAAGAAACAATATAGTTGTGTAAATATATATGTAAGTAAGTACTCACAATAAATCTTCACAGGTTGCAGTGACGTCAGGAGCTTGAATAGCACTGACCTCTATCAATAAGAACATTAAATAAATTATCATATTTTATGTGTATGTCTTTGAAGAGCCGGGCTACTACTGAGTGGGAGTGGAGTGCTCTCATATATACACTAAATCTTTTTTTCCAAGCTCAAGCCTTCAAGAAGCATGCTCACATTACATTTTATGTAACCTTTTAAACTTGTCATCCCTTTCTAAGCAAACAATTCTTAATGATATAATCGATTTTAATAAAATGGCAAATAGCACACTGGACGTCCCTAGTTTAACGAGACTGATAAACCAAGTACCAAATAAATGTTCAAGATTGTAGTCTACCTACGTTGAAGCATCTGGTAGACAATTTTATTTTGTTAATTCTCTGATCGTCAGACTACACCGGCTCGGAAACGAGTATGAAGAAATTGATGGATTTTGTTTTTCATTGTAAGCTTTAATTTCATGTCAACCATGTCGGGAATAGAGCCCGAGACCTCTTGCTTGGTAGGCAAACTACTGCACAGTAAAGCCAACAGAGCTGTGTTTTTACATTAGAATATTTCAAAGTCCCTGGACTGGTATTTGCAGCGCACGACTGATCATTTTACATTCCATGTAACAATAATGATCTAAATACACTGCGATTGGTGTACCAATACAGTGCCCTACGCATCATTAGATGCGAAAAGGGAATGATGATGATAAAATCAAAATAATTTACGTTATTTGAATGCTCTAAAAATCACTTTAAATTTTCATATTTTACTTACCTACACTTAAATAATACCTACAAACTGTATACCTTAATATTTGGCCTAAAACTGTTTTAATTTTTGGCCTAAAACTATTTTTATTTTTCAAAAATATTTAATAATGTATCTACCTACTATGATGATGTACTTTTTCTTTATTTATATGTATCCAAAAAGCACAATGTAATTTAATACTTTGAAGAAACAAAAAAGTAAAATTTTGATAAATATTTATTAAACCTACATATTGAGTTGTTATTCCATGAAGCGCTTGAATTGTATTTTTTTACCTGTCATGTGAATGCCCTCTGGGTATGTAAAATAAATAATAATAATATTAAAACATTAGAATGCTTCGTTGTTTGTTTGTTATGTTTCATTAAAAAATATTATTTTATTATTTCTTGTTGACTGCTCGCCGCCGCCGGTTACCGGTTAAAGCGCCGCGCATGCGTAATGCGTGAGATTGTTTGGCGCGGTGTTAAGTCGTAACGCCCTGTTAAATAGCGTTGCGGAGATGGTCATAGGTTAATTGCTGCTTTTATTGTTGTAGCTCTTAACTTGTGTCAACATTATGTGCTGGGTAGCTGCTAGTTAGAAGTCAATCCACAAGAAAGGACAACAAATTCCATGGAACCGAAATACTAAATAGAACCAGCACTTAAAACGACGTGTTTTAAATCCATCAGAAATTATCTCCGATTCGATTGTAAAAAAAGTGATAACAAATTTATATCACGTGATGTTATTTTTTCATTTAATAAAAAAAAGTCAAGTGTTTTAAAATACTTGATTTTAAACTTTTGAATGTTAACACCGATGGGGAAGTTTCGGGAAATTAGATATAAAAAAAATTCTTGCGCGCGGTAAAAATTAGATCATTTAATTGTACGAAAATATTTTTACAAAACAAAACAACGTCATAAGTTTTTGCGAATTAGCTAATGATAGGTTTCCAGTTTCCGGGAAGTCAACCCACTAATCAGGAGAACTCACTGACAAGAACAGATAATATTATTTTTATTTTCCCATTTTGTCTAATGAAGGGTTTGCATAAAAAAAAGGTTAGTTAAAAATGTTTCATGTCGACACCAATGCGCTAGTAAAAAAATTAAGAAATTAATGATTTTTTTTAATAGGCCGGTCAGTTTAACCAAAAAATGATAAATATATTTTAATTATTTTCGTAAAAAACAGGTTGTTCCTGATTATTTTTTTCATGCAACCAGTATTGTCCGTTATGACTGAAGATAAGTAAAATAATAATTTTTATAATTTACGAAAAAACGTGAGAATTATTAAAATTGAGATAATTTTGAATCATTCTCTTAGGGTGCCTTTAAAAATTTATTTTTCATCATTTTTTTCATTTTATTAGACTTTTTTGTGATGTACTGATATATATATACAAATATATATTTTTAGGAAGAAGAAGTCTAGGCATCGACAGAGCTTATGCTCAGTCAAATAATGTTTTAAGGGATTACTTAACACAATGCTTCAAAGGGCATTATATGGAAGGAAAACATGTTTTTTATTTTTATTTGTGAAAACCTTTCACTGGATGAATGTACATTTCTTACATTTCATTTTTTTTATAAATCATCTATGTTTTTTTTATTTAAAAAAAACTGTGTACAAGGCAGAATGGTAAATGTTACGTAGGGTATAAAATTATAAATCGAAACCAGCAAATGATAGAGGATAAATCCATTTCAAAATATTTTTGCATCTTTGTTTAGTGTGTAAATAATAATCCTTAATACTGGACAAGTATTTTGACTCCATGACTGCTCTCAGATAAAAATCCTGTTTAGAAGTCTGTTCTGTCGTGCAGTGTTAAGCGCGTTCGTCTACCATGTTTGAGGTCCCGGGTTTGATTCCTGGTAAGGTCAATATGAAATATGTATTAAAAAGGTGATTTTACACGTCATAATTCCATTGTCATTGGACTGGCACCTGAAGCGTAAAAGTGATCACATAACCTTCATTTGACATATTTTGGAGATGCGCTGCGTTTAACGTATCAATGCAGAACTCTATGCATCATCAGATGTAAATAAAACATGATAATGATGATGGTGTAATTTCTTTAAACGTTAATGTTTGTTTTATCTTGGAACGAATTAAGCACGACAGAGGGTATTGTTAAAAAAAAAAACTTGCTTTCACCCTAGTCTTGAATATTTAAAGGTACATTATTTGTTCCATTAATGGAAACATGATTTTTCGTCACAGTATGCAAATTCATCTCCATTTTATCAAAATATTCTAAATATTCCTTAGGAAGGAATAATAACCGAAATTCGTCTTCTGATTTGATTTATTTTCTTAGTTACACAAAACCCGAAAGATATCCAAAAACGCATAAAAAACAAAACATTGACTGGTTATCCATTGTGATTTTTTTACCGCACAGGTTGTTAAAAAAATGGAATAAATTAGACGAGACTGAATATCAGATATGGAAGGGTAAAAATATTTTTAAAAAAATCAAATTCATAAAATATTACACATAAAAAAAAGCATCGGATACTATAAATAAAAAAATAAAAAATAAAAATCCCTCGGGCACTGCTCCAACTGAAGCATATCAAGATTATTTTTTTTTACACAGTAGAGTGAACAAGCGTTCGCTCCAGTTGCCATTTAAGGAACAATGAAATATGTATATTTTTTATTTTTTTATTTTATATATTTTTGCACCACAACAGGCCAGAAGGCCCAATTACAGTGGTGAATTACATTACAGAACACAAATGCTTGAGAAAAATCTAATTTAAATGTTTGTGTTCTCACCCGGAATCGAACACAAAACCTTCCGTGCGTGAGTTAAGCGTCTTGACCACTACACCACGGAGGCCGCCAATATAACGGTGTAAAACCATCCAAACCAAATGCCACCAATATAACGCCAGCATAATACCTATTCTCCCCTACGGATGCGAATCGTGGCACCCCACTAGGGCCTGAAATAGCAAAATTCTGAGTTTTAAGAATAGGTGTCTCAGAAGAATCTTGGGTGTGCGGTGATTTGACTTTGTGAGGAATTAGGTAATAAAAAAATGGACGCAGCAAACTTCGGTGACAACTGTTGTCAAGTGGAGGCGGTACGGTTGGCTAGGCCATATACTGCGGATGCCTCCTGAGAGCCTTAACCACGCTTGCCTACTTTACAAGGCATCAGGTTCTCGACGTCTTGGACGTCAGTGACAGATATGCATGGAGGCTCTGTGTGGGTACTATTTGCTCCAGCTGGGGAGCGAGCATGGAATGATGATGAAAACCATCCTTCAAACCGATATTTTACATCCACTCCGCCAGGAATTGAATTCAGGACCTCATAACACAGACAATATAAACATCAATTATGGGATAGGGTATGCGGCATTTGGCAGTAAATAAATACCAGAAATCGTCTACTTTAATATGACAAATTTGTAAAATTTACAAAATGCAAATGGCGAAGACTGCAATCCGGTACAAAAAATAAGTCCCTTATTTACATATTACAACAGAGATGAAGAACATTAAAGATAAGATAATATGAAAGTCTAGGCATCGACAAGGTTTATGACCTGTCAATGGCTGGTTTAAGTGGCCACCTTACACACTGGGTAACATTCACCATTCTGCCCATATTCGAACATCTATATTCCTTCAATTCTTTATTACGTTGATGTTGTGAAGTGAAAGAGCGTAAAGAGTGTAAAGTGGCCACTTAAACCAGCCATTGACAGGTCATGAGCCCTGTAGATGCCTAGACTTTTATATTATCTTATTGTAAATTTTCTTCATCTCTGTTGTTTTATGTTAATATAAACAGCCTGCCAGGGAGTTGAATCCTGTCCTTGTCTATAAAAATTTGGACAAACTCAAAATATTGTTAATAAGTACCTTAGGTTACAAAAATACATCAACCTTGAAGGTGGAATTTATTTTACCAAAATAACATTACAAATTACAAAACATTTAAGAAGTTATGTTTGGACAACACATCAAACCAGGAATTCTTGAGCAATGGTTCGACTTTATTAAGGTATAACACTCTCCAATAGCAAGAGTATTTGCTTCTTAAACATAAGTTTCACTGCCGTGAAAGATGAAGCTCTCTTAAGTGATAATGTTCAGTTGCCTGACTGTTCTTTCGATCGGCAAAGCCAGAAGCAGGTTGGTTCTGGAACCAGGGAGCTATGTGATTCGAATTGTCAGTAAATAGAGCTAACAGTGTCATATTAAAAAAAAATATATATAGAGCCGTTTTA
Organism: Micrasema longulum; assembly: GCF_059751315.1. Classification (NCBI taxonomy): domain Eukaryota; kingdom Metazoa; phylum Arthropoda; class Insecta; order Trichoptera; family Brachycentridae; genus Micrasema; species Micrasema longulum. The sequence continues at coordinate 134,366 of NW_028277700.1, forward strand.
GGCAGAACGGCTAGAACGCCACATCACTTTATATTTGCATACAGACCTCGGTTCATTTGCATTTATACAACTTCTCATGCATGAATGGCGATTATCCCAACTGTTGACACGTCTCTAAAGTATTTGTTGAATTTGGTCATGTCATATTTATCTCGGACACTCGTTTTCTGCATTTATTTTCTTTCGCAACATTTAAATCGTTCTTTTGCTGTCCATTCGATCTACATGTCCAAACTAACGCTTTACTCTTTTCTCGTTTTTGTCGATAATGCTTATCACGGCTTTATAAAATGCACGGATTTCGACATTAACACAATATACAATGTGCAAAAATTGATCATTTATATGATAAAAGACAAATATTTTTATGATCATCATATTGCGAAATTCTTAATTTTAACACTTTGTATCCCGGAGCCGTGTAAACACGTGATTATATAACCAGGCGTTGTGTTTCGGTCATGTGTTTTTACTTGGTTTACCAGCTGTCTAAAAAAGTGCATTTTATTGACATCTAGTGACTTTTATTAGTACTTTTTTGCTGCTGGTAAACTACGTGAAAACACGGGACTGGGACACAATGCATGGTTATTATAATCACGTGTTTACACTGCTCCGGGATACAAAGCACAAAAAAAGGAGAGAGGCCCTGTAAATGTGCGAACATTGCAATGCGCAATGTGGCTTTCCATAGAGGCCAATGTTGGCAAAACTATCAAACGAAAATGACCGATTTAAAATGCCAATGTTGGCAAAACTATCAAACAAAAATGACTGATTTAATTTTTTCAAATAAATCTGAGAAGTTTCAATTGATTTAACCTAGTATTTTTATAATTATGACACTTTTAAGTAACCCTTTACAAATCAAGAAATTTCACAAAAATGGACTGGGCACAGGGTAAATTCTACGTGTATTCGGCCGGTGCTCAAAGTGTTAATTGTTTAGTGAAATAGTGTTCAATCTCTCATCCATTTTTGTACGTTGATGATTGTTAACGGGTTTGATGATTTCAGCTAAAGACATTATGTTCGTGAAACCGGTTTAGGAACGATCACAGTTCAAGAACTTGAAGTTCCAAAAAAGATTTTGTCCGCTTGATTAATGCTCGTGATATGTCGAGTCGGAACTTCCAGAAATATCTTTGTCACAGTTCCAACAAACACGTCGCCATTTGCTTTATACCGTTGTTGTTGTGGGACAATTCGGAAGGCGAAACTAAAGTGAGATTAAATTTTCTACTGAAGAGAAAACCCAGAACTCTGGGACCCAGAAAAAAGAGTTAAGAGAGACGAAATAAAGTGAGCAAATGAATACGAATGACTGAAAGTTATCTCAAATTATTTTGTATTAGGAATTACTATGTAGTTTTTGCATTAAACTCAAATGATTTCAGTCTATTCAAACAATTCATTTTATTTTTAACATAAATATACAAAATTAGACAATTGTTCTGCCTTTTTTACGGCATTTTCAAACGAATGTAAAGATTCTGGAAGAAATCACTATTTACGTTATACTCAGAATTAAGTAAAACTTATTTTTTTACATAATTTTTCTTTTCATACCAAGTGCTGCATATGACATTTTATTGTCACTTTACATTTAGGAAATCACGATATTTTTTATTACACGGAAGGTTAGGTGATTAGTCATATGTTTCAGGTATCAGTCCTGGACTGATTAATTTTACTGTAATACCTCACTATTAAAATAATTCACCCTGTAAGGAATCGAACCTAAAACCTAAAAAATATTAAACGAATGCGTTAACCACTACATTACGAGGCCGACTAATTTATCAGACTCGTTTTTTTTCCTGGTTTTGTTTCACACAGGACTGTTTTGTTTTTAAAATCAAAATGTTATAAAATCAATATTATCACCATTTTCAAGTTTGTATAGACAAAAGGAGCTATCAAAATTGACATATATTGTAACAGAGAGGAAGAAAAATTTTGTGAAAGGAAAATAGAACTCAAACAAAAAGTGTAAAGTGATTATTTAAATCAGTTATAGGTTATGAAAATAAATATCAATGATATTTTGAGTTTGTCCAAATTTTTGTAAAAAATAACTAGATTCAATGCTTTTGGGAGTAAAAAACATTAAAATATTACAACAGAGATGAAGAAATTTTTTTTAGAATGGAATTATAAGCCTCTGCATTAACAGGGCTTATCTGTCTTTGAGTGGTTAAAAATGCCATTTTACACGCTGTGTTACATTCACCGTTATGTTTCAACATATATATTTAATTGCAGAAAAATCCACTTTTTGAAATATAAACCTTTTATATTATAAGCAAGGTAAATAATAAAGCAACTCCCAAATATAAAAAAAAATAAAAAAACATATATATTTCTCAAATTCTTTCATATTTGTAAAGCTTAAAACTAAATATTTTTTTCTGATTAACCTTACTAGGCAATGACTGCAAATACTTTTCAATGTTTGTACTACTTCTTAGACGAGCTGATTTTATCAAAAAAAAATTGAGTCCGAAATTCCAAATTATTGTAGATATGAGCTAGATTCAACCCCCCTGGGAGTCATTCCCTGAAAATGACTAGACTTCTTCCTCTCTGTTTCAATTTTCCTGAAAAAATACATTATCATTTTCGTATTATTTACTCAAATATTGAAATTTTTAGATCTATTCATTAAATAAGTGAATTTCTTGAGCTGGAAAAATGGGAATCGATTTGTGCGAGAGTGGCATTTAAATCTAGGATCTATGGTTTGAATGTGCACAAATGTGAATTTTTCATTCTCCATTATCATTACCGTATTAACCTTACTTAATGGTGTAAAGGTCATTTTATTTATATGTTTATGATAAACTGCCAAAATAACTTAACGACGCTTTCAGTCATATCCACTTTTAGAATAATCCGTTGATTCAAATAAAAAAAATATTTTTGTAGTCATTTGTCTATTTGGGTAGTCACATGTCTTTTTAAGTAGAATATCGATTTTTTGTTTAAGCCGCTTATGGCAAATTTCTCGAAAAGCAGTTTATCTATATAATTCTTCTTTTTCAGTAAAAACTCTTCAAATAAATATTAATGTATGAAATAAGACTTAAATAAAAAAAAAGTAACAATCGTTTTATTTCGACTTACTTTAGTAAAAAGTCTGATTATCGAATATTAGTTAAAAAAAACGGATAAAAATGCTTTTGGTATCAGAAAAGCCGTAATTATTTGAAACATTACACTAATAATTAATTGGTTTATGAATAACCATTATTGCAAGTTTTTTTTTTGTACCGTAGAAAAATATTTTTAATCAATACATAATATCAAGTTTTCACAATGTAATTTAAGAAAGTAACGATAATTAAAAAAATATATACATTAACTGTGGACAAAATTATGAGCTCAATCAATTGTTAATCCCTTTGTTACAAGTAATGCTTTGTGAACATTACCAGTACTTTATTCAATTAAACAAATAAAAGATGTAGTTTAATAATTTAACTAGAGCTTCAACAAAGCTTTTACTTCAAATTTAGTGAAATAGCGGCCACCAAAAGGACACCTATGGATTTTTGAAAAAAATAGGTTATTTAATTGTTTAAAGAAAAAAAGATTTGGGTACGTGATACGTCATAAACTATTTAGCTGTTTTCATTTGTTTTATTCATTTTAGATAAACCACTAAAAAGTTCAGATGGTCACTGTGAGGTACTATTTGTATAAATGAGTGACAATCCAATAACTTTGCCACTTCCTTTTTAGTAAAAAATACTGAAAATGCAGTATAAAAATTGATAATAGATACGTAATTAATTAAAAAAAACATTATATAACAGGCAATCTCTATTTTGTCATGCCTCCGACTAAAACAAACCCCCTATGAGCTAATGAACCGAGTTTATTGTATTTTTTTAAGTTTTCAAGGATTATAGGGTGTGTGTGGGAGTTGAATAAATCACGTGGTTGAAGAAAATTAGTAAACTTAGTCATTTTAGTTATTAATGGTGACAGCACCACAGGGATGAATTAATTTAGTTACCGAACTAAGACAATATATTTTTTCCCGTGTAAAACTGCGGCCATTCCTGGCGTCGGTGAAACCATGATAAATGTAAATTGCGATCCTTATTATTATTGTTCTTGTTGTAAACGGGATCCTGTTTGTAAACTTTTTAGAAAAATGACTTTAGTCAAACAAACCAGAAGTGTTCGTTATCTGTTTACCCCTCTACAAGTCCAAATAAATAACAAAACAACATCTTAAAGCTGATAAAACACGATTTTTCAGAAAAAATATCTCACCCCGTTTTATTTACACATTGCGATAATGGGTTGGTGTGATTTAAAAAAAATAACTTTATTTGATTTTTACTTCTCCATTTACCTCGTTACCCCTCCTAATTGCGTGAAAAGGTTTTTTTTTTCTATTCTTGAAAAAGTTTTTTTGACACTAATGGATAATAAATATGATATCAAATCATTACGTATTTATACTCTCTGTTGCAAATTACACTCTTGTTAACTTGCTGTTGCTTAATCACAGATGTTTATCACGTCGATTAAAAGTCTTTTACCGGCTTTTATCCATATTTTTTTATCGAGTCGATTATTACCGAGGATTAGTGCGGCTATTGCAATTGAGCTGCTAGATAGTAAAATTCAGACTTTTCCTCAAACATTTACACAAAATTAAAATAGTTTCAAACAAAAATCATAAGAAAATCATATATTTATAAAAAAGGATACTTTTATCAGTTTATGGTTCAAAACAATAAAACCAAGACAAGTGTTCGTATGAGTTATACATATTATACGTGAGATATACGATCAGTTCGGTAACAATTTTGAAAAAATATCTTTGTGAATGAGTTTCCGTTTTTCACACAAGTCGTTTTGGTATGTCACAGACTAAAGTGAAGACGTGACAGTGTGACAAGGTCGGGCATTAATCATTAAAACGCCATCTTTTTTCACAGAAAAAGATAATATGAAAACAAATTATCAAAAGTCACGACGCATCTTCAAATAGCCGATCTGAAAATATTTAATATCTCTTGTATATTTTTAAACCTTTCGTTGAAAATGTGTCATGTTGCTTAAACGAAAAATAAAATTAAGTTTATGTTTTTCAAAGAACACCCTTTTCCATTCCAAAATAACTTTAATAAGCTATTGAAATACTAAATTAAGGCCCGAAGGCATACATTGTACAGAATATATTTAATTTTATAAAAGGCTATTTTCAGATGATGCACTTGTTTACATATCAAGAAATAATTATGATGCATTCATAAATAACTTCAATCATGTTTAACGGAATATTTTAAAATGGTTTAAAGTAAATAAACTAAAATAATTTATCGCAATATATGAAAAATATCTTCCAAATACATTATATCAATAATTATGATTAAATTTAAAAAATTCTTTGATGGAATAATAATTCTCCAAGTATTTTCAGGTATAAAAGCTAATTATAAAATACATTTTTGACAAAAAAGTAATTACTTTTAAATTAAATTTACAGAAAGATAAAGAAATATGATAGATATGAATATAATTATTTTGACCTATAAAGCCATAATTTACCTACGCACAAATTAATGCTCATCGGTAAATTTTTAATGTAATGAAAGGGGAACAAAAAACTTTATAATTCTACAGTATAAGGCAACGAAGGTTATTTCAATTTTTCAATATCAATTTCATATTTATTTTATTGAATACATGAGCACTACAAAAAAAGTATCTTAATTGAATTATGCAGAAATAATTTAAATAAAAAGTCAATAACATTAGGTTTTTTATTAAAATAACACGTAGGTATCCATAATATAAAGAGAATAATATTTTTAAAATGTTAGAAAATTTCGTAACGAAAAACCCCCTCAAAGACGTAAAAAATGTCAACGTCCAAAATAATATTGTTCAATATAGAGATAGTCCTTTCAACTGACATAACCATTGGCAGTTTGGTTCTGCATATTGGAATGTGAAACAGTCAATGTTGATGCTGCATAATGTTTATCAATCGGATGATGCTACGCATAATTTCAGGGTTGTCAATAATACCGCGAAACAATCGAAAGAAATGCGTGGTTAAATAAAAATTCAATTTGGTCTTCAAACTGTTGTAACCAAGCATACCTTGGAAAAACTCAGTGGGTAAAAATCATGAATAATATCCGAAATTCCTCATATAGAGAAAGCTTAAAACATAATGGAATAAAAAATCCGGCCTTTTCACATTAAATCAAAAAATAAAAGATAATGTTCTATTTTTTTATCATTAGCGAATTAACTACAAATCATAGACTAACTGGGAAACCGGTGTTTTGGATTCGATTCCCGCCGGTTGCAAAAAAGAGACCCAAAAAACATTTTTCTCGTCTGGTCTGGGTGTGTTGTTGTGTGCATTTAATAATTGTCTTTCATATCCTCTCCTTGATACCCGCTGACAAGTCTCAAAAATAAAGGCTTATTGGGTTATTCTTCTTTAAAAACAATATATTCGGGGGTGTATTAAATAAAAAATACAATAATATTTGACCAACTATGCCATACGAAAACTAGAAATAAAATTACCAATAAATATAAAAACCCTAAATCAAAACTTGTTGTATTTATAAGGGTTTAAAACTCTACAAACAGTTACTCGAAGAAACAAAGAAAACAGAAAGTCTTGAAATGTGAAGCCAATTAGATAAAATAATGTCCTTGATAAGTTTTGATATAAAATTTAATGTTATTAAAAGTTTATATTAGTTATAAACTAACTTTATAACGTGAAAATAAATTATAAAATGTTTTTATTTCAAAAACTTAGTTCAAAAAATTACCTAGATGTTTCATTAAATTGTATTTAAGCTAGGTATACAACTCTCAAGACAAATACAAAAACTGCTCCTGGAAATTTTAATCATAACAATTACTTGAATTTGCAAATTACGTTTCTCAAGAAAAGTATCTGGTCGTTAGATTTTTATCGCTTAAATACATAATAGGTACAAGTACTGATTTAATTTAAAAAAACATTTCATACATCAAAAATACTCTAGGTATTGTCTACGGAATAGAAAAATTGACTGATTTATTGTATTTGAGTTTAATAATCGTATATTTTCGTCAATTTTAATCAGTGAAAGAACTCCCTCTACGTACCCAAAAACCATTTAAAAACCAAGGGTTTTCCTATAGGTTTTGCTTTTACCAAAAAACTTTTTTGTCATACACCGTATAACTTTTTTTAAAATTTCAAATTTGTAAACTGTAATTGTAATTTAATTACCTCTTTTGTCCCTTTTATATTTACGAGCAGTTTGCCAAGTTATGTCATTAATCTGTCTATTTAAATGAAATGAATTTATAAAGTTGGCTTTAAGAACATTTATTTTGGTTTGAAATAATACTTCAAAAATTTATCGCGTAATCACAGAAATCAGCCATGTAAAAGTGTATGGTACATTAAAGAAAGTTTAAAGTTCAAAAATTAAAAAAAATATTAATGAACTAAACAAGTTAGAAAACAAATAAAGAGATGAGTATACTTTGCAGTAGAATTAAGTTGGTATACACGTACAGCTTAGTTGGATAAAAACCCGAATAAGAGTAAAAATACAATACATTTTGCTAACAAAGTGATAAGGTCCAGTTTTTTATATTAATTTTTATGTTTTAAAATGATGTAAAATAAAACATAGTAAATTTAGAAGAAAATTTTCATGGCGTTTTAACTCCAGAAAGATAATCATATGTTATGTTATTACTTTTGTTTGTTCGAGTTCACATATTTAACATTTTATTTTTAATAATACGTTTATGTTAGCGGTAATGAATCAACTATGAATATCATAAAGTTATGGATAAATGAAAAATGTAAAGGTTTTATTTGTATTTTTATAAGGAAAAATCTTGAATCTCGAAATCTTGAAAATTAAAAACTTCTCTTCAAGATTTTAATATATACATTTTTTTTAACTAACTTTTAGGATTTTTTTAAATACAAGGAACGTCAGTAAAAAATATGTTTGAAATATTTGATTTTTAACACTATAAAGAAAGTCATATTTTATTGTACATTTAAAATATTCACTCGTCACTTTGACGTATGGCTTATCATATATTTACGACAGTATTGCCCTTACTTGAGCGACATGGGTATTTCCTGCAAGCTTTGTGAGTCGACTGAGTTGGTAGGAATGGCGATCGCAGTGGCGGTGCTATAAACGAACAAATTTTACTGATTTTAAAAAATAGATTACGTCGATTTAACGTAGTTGTCTATTTATGTTATTTATCTACTTATCTAAACATTAAGGTTAAAGGCTTATTTTTAAATGTCTTGTGCATTGACGATAGTTTTATTTGTAAATATTTCATTCCGTTATAAATTTCGTTTGTCAGGTAAAATAAATCTTCGATAATGTTATGAGTATGTTCAAATGATTGCACAGGCTGAATTTACTCCCTAGGGAGTTATTAGATCAAAATCTGTTGCAACAGAGGGAAAACCTTTTTAAAAAAGGGGAATATGGAAGTTTAGGCATTTAAAAGTCTTTTGAACTGTCATTGGCTGGTTTAAATGACCACTTTACACACTGTATAATATTCACCATTCTGCCTATGTTTAAGCATCCACATTTCGTCAACTCTTCCATCTGTTGACTTTTGTGAAGTAAAAGAGCTGGAACTTTTTTTATGTGGGTAAGTGTGTAAAGTGGCCCATTGAACCAGCAAACGACAGGTTATAAGTCTTGTAAATGCCTAGACTTACTTAATCCCTTCTCGTAAATATTTTGCCTCTATAACAAAAAATTTAGACCTCAAATAGTGTTAGTTAATTAATCTTTATTGGAACCCTCAAAATGTTTTACCTTTTTTATGAGCACGAACAAATTAGGCAGTTTAAATATTTAAGGGTTATCTCGTCTTCAATTTGAGAGAAATTGTTACTTTGGTTTTACTGCACGTTGCTAATGAGCTTTAGGATTAGAAAATAATGCAGATTCGGGAGAAACATAAAGATTAAGATAAAATATTGCGGAGTCCACCGAAAAGGCTCATACTCTGGACTCGGAAGGCTGTTAGACCAATTTTACTTAAATTAAATATTAAAATTTTAAGAAGGGTTTTCCATAGATAAACAGTCAAGTACACAATTAAATTAGCACATTTATTAACTTGATCACTTGAAAGACAATTCTTTGATTAAAGAAATACCCAACATCACAATGGAAATAAAAACTAACGTGTAATGTAATGTATTTTTTTTAGGTATTTGTACAAATAAAATTTGAACACATTATCAATATTTATTCGAATATAATTTCATAAACAAAACATTTTACAATTCATACGCTTTCAGATGACACAATTTACCATGAAGATGATCGTTTTTAACAAAAATCATCGCCATCCCACGAAGCGGTGCGATGGACCCAGCATCCTTAATCTCTTTTGGCAATTCATTTAACATCCTCCAAAGTCCTTTATACAACATATTGTTTTGAGATGCATGGATTCTTGTTTTGGGGAGTCTGAAATCCTCAACTCCCCTCGTACAAGAGCGATGAATTTCGTTATTGCGCTGAACATCACTAAACATGTAATCGGTCGATAATTTATTTATTTAAATATAAACAACTGAGTATTTAAAATTACTCTTTACTTTACCAAAAGCATGTTCAGTACCGTCAACATTAATTGAATTTTTGTATACTCGTATTGGTCACATCTCAATATTGACTTCATCTTCCTATTCTGAGCTTTCTGCATGACATTACATTGATTTTTCAGTGCTCAAAAAGAAAATACTAGAAAAGTAATTGAAATGCGGCAAAACAAATGTCATAAAAACCACCGCGATTGTTTCTTAATCTATTTCAAAATCCCATATTTTTAGAATTTACTTGTATTTTGAAAATCTTTGATCAAGATTTGTGTACAAAATATTAAGCAACATTAGGTAATGTTATTTTTTAATATTAACGTTAGTTATTTACATCACAAAACACCAAAGCCAAATACTGCATTTTTATTATGATCTCACTGGGATTTTAACCTGGAAAGCTAAGCTATTTTTACCCGAGACGGGCTTCTGTGCCATTTATTAGTATAAAATTGTTTTATAAAATAAATTACCTCAACAAATAAGTTTTATTGAGGAAAAATTATCGTTCTTAATATTTATTTGTAAGTCAACACATCTTTTTAATGGATTCATTAATATTTAAATAAATATATACTATGCATAAATTTCACCGTGGTACACCCACAAACTTTACAAGTTGATCATGATCTTTTAGTAATTCTTTTTTTTTCCGGAATTGCTTTGTTTAAACATAAGACATATACATATATAGCGAGTATAATATTTCAATTAAAAAACTCATAACAATATACTTTCCTGAACAATAAAATATTAAAACATATTTTTTTACAAATTCGCTGCTAGATATAAATGATAAAAAATACGTATTTATTTTTTGAGATTATTTAACAAACATAAACGTATTTTGAAAAATAGAATAGTATATTGTTAATAAAATAAACACTTAATTTCAAACTCATTTTTCTCTGAATTGTATTTTATCGGGAAGTACGTTTTTATTATGAAATTAGAACCGACTTTAATTCTATAAATTAATAACGTACATTACAGTAATGTTAAAAAAAAAATATTTTATTATTTATTTTAGTTTATTTTATTGGATCTTCCACTCAGTAATCCATTTTATTACATTGTTTAAAAATTCACATGTTCCGGTGCTGTGTAGTCAACACACATACAAAAATGATGGATTTTAAATCTGAACTGAACGTTGATAGGCAATTGCTTCTATCAACTATTTTCTATGTCAAAGGCGAATATTGTTATTTTCATTGCTGGAAATCATCGCTCTGAAAGCAATTGAAAGCAACTGGCATTTTGTGGCAGTGGTACAGGCCTGCCACGCGCGTAATTTTGTCACTTTTTTGCAAATATATCTAAAGCGCCGAAAAGAAGACGTAAAGAATATTAAAGACAGTATTATTTTACTTCATCGCCGTGATAATGCATCACATTTGCAAGCTTTTGGTTGTATGGATAATTTATCTAAAAAAAATTATAAAATCCTTTTTCTGAGGATAATAAGTATTTGTTAATTATTAATAAATATCTGAAATCCAAACAATTTTTTTTAACAAAAGAATACTGATAATCTTAACACAATATTTTTTTTATTTACAAACATATTATATACTGGCTACATATCATTAGAAAAGGAGAGTTAAATAAATTGGACATTCATTTGCTTATTTGGAGCATTATTGTTATTCTAATAAAAAATAAAGACTCTTGTTTAAAAAATGCCGCTTGTAATACAAGCAGAATAAATCTTCGCATATTTAAAGCAAAATAAAAACAAACTCATTTTTTTCTCAACTACTCTATATGTAACAGATGGCCATACTTAACTCGCGGTAAGATAAACACATAAGTCTAATTTCAAACAAGGTACCGTTAAGTTGGTGTTTTCTTAACGGATTTCCGAACCAAATTAGTTCCTCCCCAAAAGCAATGACACAAGTGTGAAATAATAAAACTGTGCTTAGGTGTGAACAAGCTCACGATGAAAGGAGCATTAGTAGCGCTGACGAATAACCGATTCCCTGCTGACGGCTCTTGTAAATAACTACACCTACGATTTATATGCAGCGCAGAGCTGGATTAGGCTTAAAGACATAACATTTTTTTATTGAAATATTACAACCGAGGTGAAGAATATTTTAGAGAAGGGATTGTGGAAATCTAGGCATTTACAAGGTTGATAACCTATTATTGACTGGTTTAATGTTTATCCTAGGCATTTTAAAATGGAGAAATCGTATGATTTCTTTACATTTTATCAGACTGCAACCACAGAGAAAAAGAACCAAAATCAGATTTAGATATTTTAAAGATTATTTTACCTACAATGAAACTTTTTAAAATTGCGATTCCTTAAACAAGCCTAACAGTGACTAAATCAGAAAACGCTTTTTTTTTTCAAAATACGCTGGGTTCACACAAGGACAATGCTACGACAATAGATATGACAATATTGTCTTGTCCCAGCTTCGTAAACAGCTTTGACTGCGCAGGACAGAACAATGGAACAATACAATCGTCGAAAATGAATATGCGACGATGAGCGTTACGCGTTACGAGCGAGTTCGAGAAAAACATTATTTATTTTAAACCAAGATGAATTTGAATTATTGAAAGACAAATTTAATAATAACAGACACTTTTCTGCCCACATTTTTAGCCAAAAAAATGCGCGGGAGCGACACGCACGCGCCAAGCGAGTGACGATTGCCATACTGTCCTGTTCGTTGCACGTTTACACGAAGTCAATGCAGCCTGCATGGTAGTGTGGGTGATCTATTGTCCTGTGGTGATAACTGGCCTGGTAATTATCCTGTCCTACAAATTTTTCTTCTTGCAAGGACAATAGGTTCGATACTGAGACTGGACAATATTGTATTGTACTCGTGTGAACGCTACCAAATACTTTTTCGCTTTTACAATTAAAAAGTGCAGATTAATTATTCATATTGAAACTTGTTAACAACGTCATAAACTGCCCTTAACTTAAGTTCTTTAGAATATCTTGTACCCAACAAAACAAGACTCCAAACCTCATTCAATTTGCCGGTACCTAAAACAAAATCAAGGTTTTTTTTTAGTACCCATATATATTTAATTTATAAGATATTAAACACATCTTTTTTAACATTCTATTATAATACCATTCTTTCCGGTCACGCAGACATTTTTCATCTCTCTTATACGAAATATAGAACATTGTTCGTGGACAGTGCGTCTGTTATACTATTCGATGTCAGTAATTATGTATGTTTATTATTATGTTCTGTACTTTGTGCGATACGTTTATATAAGTAGTTTTTTCCCCTTATTCATTTATATATATATTTTTTTTTACTTCACTGTTATAAATATAAATGTATACACATGCATGTATGTATTTAAAAATATATATATTTGCAACTGCTGAATTCCAACCACTTCTCAATTTTAAAATGACTTTTATTTCAATACCTTTAATGTACTCAATCAATAGCTTACGTCACTGTAGAAAATGTATATTGGCTGTTTTAACATTTTCAGTTTCCATGTATTCTTATTTCCTGTATGGAGTTTATGTAAACACTGTTGTTTTTTTCCCAAAATAAATGTAGTAAATATTTAAGTTCATATTTTTTATTCAGTTTAGTTTGAAGTTAACAGTGCGTTTTAGTTGTTTTCTTGTTTATGTTATTAGGAGTTAACTTCTCAAATCATCATGTTATTTTTATAAGTATCATAAAAAGTATTTAAATGTGCGACTATACTCTATACTCTCTTAAATTGAATAAAACAAATACCAAAGCGCCCAATGACACTGTTTTTTTAGCCAATTATAGGAACATATTTTTACTGCATTTTACATATTTGCAAAGTTATTTTGAATATTTTAATTTCCTATTTTGCATAAAAGCTATGATAAAAATAATATTATCAATATCGTATTTAAATAAACAAACTATTTTTCTTTCTGAACCACTACGTGTTGTTCTAAATCGCAAGACTGATCACCTTATATTCAGTCAACAAAAAATAATGACCAAGATACGCTCCGTAAACAAGTGCAGTGTTATCCACCATTTCGTACGGAAAGGAAGTAATCAACGTATTAAGAAGTTTCATCTATGCAGTGATTTAAAGCAATTTAACTCAACACAGGGCACTTGGTCTCGTAGAGTTAGGGATATGTTTTTTTTTTAAATATGTATCTTTCTATGAATAAATTTATAAATTGAACATTCTATTGCCATATCATATGTTTTAAAAACTAAAGTTATATTTTCAGTGACAAAATATTGATGAATATATTATAACTCACGCTGGTCCTGAGTATGAGCCATATGGAAATGGACAACAAATCATTCTAACACCATGAAAGCTCCTCTTTAACCAATTAGCTTTTTAGTTATAATATGTAAAACAGCTCACGTGTAAAGCTTATTACAAATGTTACTAATTATAAACGATGGACTTAGTCATTTGTATTTGTAATATTTGTGCAAACCTTGATGTAGTAGCCCTAAGGGATTTAATCAATAAATAAAGACATGCTTTTAAACATCTTGAAACACATTTTTAAAAAAATCTCATTATATATTTTTAAATCTCAAGATCTCCAAACCACCAGTCAAGACTTGTCAATTAAATAAAAACTAGTGCTAAGATAAACATTTCAGATCAATGACTGATGCCTAATAAAACACATGGGTTTGCATTTATTATCGAATGAATTAAATCATGAACATTTGCTTTTAATTACAGATATAATGATTTTAAAAACTTATTTTTATGTTGAATAATGTAACACAAAATTGTTTACCCTTACGAGCCTATTGAATCCCCAAGAGAGCATATTGTTTTAATAACTTTTGTTAATCATCATATTGATTAAAGATTTTCCATAATCTTACTCCACAATGTAAATAATGTATCAAAATTATTGCAATATCTTTTTACCGAATATATTCAATAATAATTTGCGTCTTTGCTTTAAAGCAGGGTGGTTTTTACACTTATCTGAAGTGTTATAACTATCCATATAAATGGACAGTTATCTTAAGTTCAAATACGGAAACATGATCAATGAGGGAAAGAATTTTAAGTGAAATTTAGTTCATAAAATCTAGCACATAAGTAAAAGTTACAATTTAATTATATAAGTTAAAGCATATATCGCTAAGATTATTAACACTTAAATTTATTCAATTGAATCTTCCAAATATTAAATAACACTAAATAAACATTTATTTATTAGAAACATTTTAAACACCCTTGCAGATTTAAAAAAAATATATATTTTCTTTATTTGTTTGGGAAGCTTTCGTCAATAGAAAACCTCTTCTCACGTGGCCACATCAATTATTCTGACTCTTGACATGTCCATCTTCAAGAATTTGTTGGATTTGGTCCTGCCACGTCTTTTTCGGTCTTTCTCGTTTTCTGCATAAATCAACATTCGCATCATAGATCCATTTAGCCGTTCTTTTGCTGTCCATTCGCTGCGCATGTCCACACCAACGTTAAACCCCTTTCTTCATTTTATCGATAATGCTAGTCTCAGCCTAACATACTGCGCGGATCTCGACATATGTGGTACCTATCACACATCGTTTTACCACACATTCACATTAGAGATTTCAAAATTCACATAAAAAAAGTTAAAAGATTTCTATTTTCTAGAACACAAATAAAAAAGTAAATCGTATGAATAATGTAAAAAAAACACAAATGTTTAAATGTAAGCTTGTCCTTTCATTACAAAACACCTCAATATAGAAAAGTCTAAAAAAAGAATTGTAAAAACCGTTATTTTTAAATGCTGTTTCATCTCTTCTCCTCAAAGCCGAAGTTTTATTTAAAAATCTGAATTGAATCACTTTGGTCAAATTAACCGTTAAAATCATATTTATAAATAAACACAATGTAATTTTGAATAAAAAAGGTGCCGAGAAAGCTTTTCTAAGGAAAATTTTCCTTTATTATTTTTTTTTTTTTAATCTTTAGGCGAGATTTCGGATGAATAGAATTGTGTGTTGAATTTAAAATACATTTCTAATTTTTCATTTTTTTTTTATTTAATAACCTTAACAGATTATTACATTCATTTTACAAAAATAAAATAAACATTTTTCATTCATACTCTGTTGTTCAAAATAATATTTTTTACATCTTTTGAAAAGTTTGTCTGATTCTTTTGTTTAGTTTTGTCTGGTAGTTTGTTGTATAATTTAAGTCTCTGGTTCATTAGTCTTGATTGTGTTTGTCTTATTTTAGAAAGTTGTTTATGATATTTTTCTGATATTCTCGTATTATGTTGACTACAATTTTTTACAAGTTTTAGTTCTGCGTCTGCAATTACATTAGTGGCTAATTTTTGGATAAATTTTAATGAGTCTAGTTGAAAGAGTTCAGTTATATTTAATTGCTTAGTTTGTTTAAAAAGTTCTCTAGTTGAATTTAGATAGGGAAGGTCATGTACTTACTTTAATATTTTATTTTGTTTTCTTTGTAGTCTGTTTATGTCATTTTGATATCCTGTTCCTCATAGTGGTTACGTATAACATATTTTAGTTTTTACATAGGCTTCATATATTAGAATTTTTTCCGTTTTTGGAACAAACTTTTTGTTTTTTTAAAAAATGACTCGATAATATCACCACTTTGCTAATTAAATTGTTTATACTAATTGTCCATGTCAATTGTCTGTCTATTGTTAGTCCTAAGTATTTAACATGTTCAATTTCAGTAAATTGTTCATTATTTATGTAAGCATCTACTTTATGACATTTTTTTCTAGATTAAAAATGTCATCAGCATTTACAATAGCATTAACTAAAGATTGTGTTTTTATGTTTCAGATGGGTGAAAAGGCTACAGAAAGGGGTGTGAATTTTATAAAATTACAAAGTTAATATTGAACACATACACTAGATTCTAAAATGTGAATCGCAAAATTTTGTTTTCCAAAACGGAACAGTCTAAAAATTCAAGTGTTGAAATTTAAATTAGGCTAATTTTACACGATCAAAAAAAAGTCATAATTTGAAAAGTAAATAAGAAAAACACATGAGTCACTAAGTGTTTAAAAATATCACCAGTAAGCCAATTTTTATCATTTGAAAGTTTACTAGTAATAATAATGAAAATACATTTTTTGTAATTCCAATTATTTAGTAAATACATTAATGAATAATATTTTGCATTAGAAAAAAAAAAAATCTTTGTGTTAAACAACGTTATATATAATGTAAATTTGGAAATTAAAAAAAAAAAGAAACCTAAAAATGCGAATAAAAAACAACGGTTGATGCATCACCAAGTGTTTAACTATTTCATCAGTAAAAAAAAATGGAATAAAATTAAACATTTTTTGGTGTTAAAAAGACTAAAAGATAAAAAAAGTGGATTAAAAATCGAAATGTGAGTAAGAATAAAAAACATGTTAAGAGTCTCCAAGTGATAAATATATTTTTTAAGTGCAGCTAGAAAATGTATTTATTTTGCGCGTTCTTATCGTTGTGTGTATCCGTATTGTGATTAAGATTTAAGGAGTGAAAACACAAGAAAATATAAAGGAAATAATGTGTAAAGTTTAAAACATCGCCATGTGTTGAGTTATTCAAATATGAAAAGCTTACAGTTCACCTGTGAATACAAAGGCGAGATATCGTAAAACGCTAAATTCGGATAAAAATAGAACAAACAGTCCTGGGGTGGAATACTTTAAATTCGGGGTGCAACAAAGTGCAGTGATGTGCATCCCTGGGCGGCGCGGTGGGGGGGTGGACCGGTGGTGGAGGGTGACCTGGATGTTGCTTCATCTGACAGGTGAGATTGACGATCCCCCGAAGTCTGTATAACACTGATGATACGGACCATTTAGCCTGGTGACGTCACAGAACGTTGTGTTTGATGGAGAGGCATGATAGTTTATTTATTGAATTTTGTGGTCGTTAGTATTTCGTTTGGATATTCTTTAACAAATTGGATTCTCAAGCCAAGAAAACATAGAAACAAATTTCATTTGACTGAACTATAATGATAGTTTAAAAATACTATTATTATCCATTTCTTCATGTATCGCTCCTTTAATAATAAACTGAAATAACTCAAAAATCATGATTGTTGGGAAATTGCAGTTAAAGTTTTGCAAGTTTGGCGTCAACTATGTTTTGAAGAATATTTTTAAATATGGACATTCTACAGAGATGTAAAGGTGTTTCACGCATTGTGAATAAAATATTCTTTCAATTTATATTTATAAATATCTAGTGTTAAGCATATTTTATAAGATATTTAAGTTTAAAAATACTATTAGTGACTTAGTTCTGTTTTTGATTAAAAAGAAAAATTATTTTTAAATTTCGACTTAACACAAAACTTATTATTACAGTTTTGTTTTAAAAAAACTGATATTATGTATTAAACTTTAGGATATAATGTACTTTATTAGTAAAATATAAAATGACAATATTTGACTTTAGGAGTTATTACTGTTTAACACTAACAAAAAAGTCAATTATTATAATAACTTAGGTTTAATTCTATTTAATGTTAAATCAATGATAAAATTATGAATTGATCTGTAATTTAAGGTACCTATATAAAAAGTTAGGGGCTTAGAATATAATAACCTGACTACTAACTTGTAAATATCTTTACAAATAAATTTAATAATTAAATATAATAAGAAACACATTTTATTTTTATAATAATTTAATTGAAATCTTAATACAAAATCAACAAAAAATAATTAAAAATGAACTTTGCTTAGCATTATAAAAGACCTTTATTATTTTTTTATAATAGCAGTCTTGTTCTCTTATATTATTATCTTAATAATATTGATATCACTTAGGAATGCAGCAGTTATAATCACAATCAGTAAATAATATTTCTCTTAGAACTCTGTAATATTGACAGTAATGAAACAATAATTTTATTTAAAAGGAAAACATGACTGACTGACTGATCTATCGGGCTCAAATTTGGCATACAGATAGCAGTTATGATGACGTAGGTATCCGTTAAGTAGGGATATTTGAAAATTGCCGCGGGGTCGGGTATTACGTATTAGTAATATTATAATATTCATTGGCAGAAACGAGATCGAAAATAATTCTTAAGAATAGATTTAAAAAATAATCAATAAACATTTAGTAAAAAAATCCGAATTTTAATAAGATGTCGTTATTTTTTATATGATTGTGATTACATTTTATTTAGGATGTCAATCACAAACCAGTATGTAACGATATCTTATTAAAAAATGGAATTATAAAAATTTGCGTAATATGAGGGGATTAATCCTTTAGTTATTAACTCTTTTAAGTCCTTCTTTTTATTTGCGCTTAGTTCCTGTTTTTTAGAATATACTTTTTTAATCGTTATTTCTTCGAGAGGTATCATTTTCTTTCGTTTATTTCTAACGTTCACTTCTTTATACTCACTGTCATAATAAGACGTTTTGTAACAAAATGTAAATGGATCGCTTTTAGTAATTTTTAAATGTTTGATTTCATTCCACATAACATTTTGACCATTTGTGTTGGTACTGAAATTATACCCCCACTCCTCTTGTAACTCTTTTAAATTTGAGAATGAGTTGAAACTCATTTCATGAACACTTATAGCTGGACTACTCTTTTTTGCGTTTTTGATTAAGGCAATATACTGGTCTGGAGTGTAAATAGGGCCAGACTTGAGATTTTTCTTGAGCTCTTTTTCTATAAGACTGTGTACACTATCGGCCTCATTTTGGGTGTGGCCCCTAATTAAAAATTTATGAGTTATACTGTTTATGTTTAAATAATACACAGCATACATATATAAGGTTGCAATGAACTCATTCTTGTTCTGTCCACAGCAATTGTCGGAGTAGAATATTATGTTTTTCGCAGCTTCTCCATCAGAACTAATGCCTTTCAAATATTCCCAGACACACGACCCAATCTCAATCGCTCCTCTTTTTGCATCTGACTCAGTCCAGAAATAACAGTAAACATTGTCATATGCATGTTTGCCTTCTTTATTATTGAGTTCGGTCAATGTCAGGTTGTAACTGTTCAACTTGCTTTTATAATAAAAAGCCGAAGTGTCACCTCTGGGACATTGCAATACCGCTTCTAAATCGTAAATTACGACTTTATTTTCATTGTTTACATTTCTCCTGTCATTCAATTTCTCCTTCCTACTTAGTTCTTTCTCTTTAAGATGTATTTGATACTTTTCTTCTTCTTTTTCTTTTTCATTACCATTTAAGTTTGCATAGGCAACACATTGGTCGCATTGGTCTTTTTTTGGTTTGTGAAAACTTAAATTAAACTCTTTTGTAAAAATTTTATAGTAAGCAATGTAGTTACCAACCTCTTTATTATTTTTAGTTTGCAATCCTGTAAAGTCTCTGTACAAATCTTTAATTGTCTTACCTCCTTCAATATACTCTCTTGTACTGTGAGCTCTAACATAGTGTCCTTCTATTCGAGGAATAGATTCAATGTGTTTTCTGATTTCAGCTAATAATTCAGGATCCAATTTTTTGTTATTGCCATGTTTGCCACGTTTCTCCTCTATGAAGCCCATCTCATTTGTGTTCGTTATGATGGTGTAAATCATTTTATCACTGATATCTAAAGTACTTCTAAAAAAAGTTTTGCACACTCTAATTCTATTATTGTCCAGTGTCAAGTAGAACGCCTTATTGGGGCGACGGGGAGTTTGGGCGTTAGTATATTTATATTTAGGTTCTATATCAACCATACAAGTTTTTATGAATGCTCTTTGCTTATTTAAATCACCAAGTTGCCAAAATTTATCAAAAATTTCATATCTTCCCTGAGTGTCTATTTTGTCTATGCATTTTAATTTACACTTCTCATTACAGGGAGTCTTGAGACAACGTGAGGGCTTATTTTTGCGAGTTTTAGACATTGACACATAAGCTCTTCCTTCGTTACGCATCTTTTTTACTCTGTTTTGTCTCCATTTAGCAGGATTTTTTACCCTCTTAAGACCTCTTTTTTTTAAGCTCTGTGTTGCAGTGTCAATATCAGAGCTTGAAGAATCCGAGCATGATGGAATTAGGAAATTCTTTTTTCTGTGCTGAGAAATCTTTCCGAATCTGTCCTCAAAATCGAAATTAGGATCATCCACGTCGTCATCTAAGTCGCTTTCATCAGTGTACATAGGAGAATAAATGGTTATTGAAGAGTTCATCGCACAAGATCTTCGTATTCGTGAACCAGTGGCATTCGAAGTCTAAAAGAGGAATATTTTTATTAATTAATTAAATAAGAAATAAATTAAAAGAGAACATTAATTAATTATTTCATATTATATCACATACATCAGATCTGTAATCGCTTCGCTCTGTATTCTCCATACTATTATCTTCTTCTAATTCAGTAGCCGTGAGTATAATGGCTGAAGCTAAGTGACCCTGTGACTTGCCGCTCTCTCCAGTTGGCTCGGTTGATATTTCTTGAGATGAATTCGAAGACGAAGACGACGACGATGATGAGGACGACGACGAGGACGAGCATGGTGAACTTGAAGAAGAAGAAATCCGTCTCGACGGTAGCTTCATTTCTTCAACTACCTTGGTATTTTCTTTCTCGTCTTCATACGAAAAGCTGTCACTGTCGTACTCCGGTACAAGATTTATTTTGATTTCAATGTTAGGCCGCGATTTATTTATCAACACTTCAGTTTCAACCGAGGTACATAGTTGAGGATCCTGTAATTTTGTTTAAGTAAGTTATCGATGGTAATTTATGGAATTAATTATCATAATACGAGCAGAAAAAGTGGCAACATTTAACTTACATCGTTCTGGGGGGAATCCCGCATAGGGTGTAGCTCGTCTTTTTCTGTTGGTTTCTGGAAAATAGTTAGGTATTTAGTATTGGTAATAATATAATACAATAAGTGAACACAAAAATATCAGATTTTGCAATAAGTAAAACCTTACTTCTGTATCGTTTGAATGACTTTCATTTATTGTTAAATTATTTATAATCAACGAAGATCCACTGTCGCACAGGTTCACATTTTTACTTTTAGGCAGCTGAAAAAATAATAAATTTTTATACATTGTGCCCATGTTAAGCGAGCTACTCACACACCTGCCGCAGGGACTGTTGTCCCTACCGGTAGGACTAAACTTACATTAAATACATTAAATTTTACTTAGTCCTACCGGTGGGGACAATAACTTACTGGTAGGGCTACGTGTAACGGGCCAGATTGTCCCTGCGGCAGGTGTGTGAGTAGCACGCTTTAAATGAAAAAAAAACGTAGGTATTTAATTACTTACTGCGTCGTTATCAATATTCGATAAGGTTTCTCCAGGCGTTGAATTAGAGACTTTTTCCCTTTCAGAAATTTCGGATGATTGGACTAAGCCCATAATTTTTCGGATTCGCAATGACATTTTTATCTAAAACAGAAA
This sequence comes from Micrasema longulum, assembly GCF_059751315.1. Classification (NCBI taxonomy): domain Eukaryota; kingdom Metazoa; phylum Arthropoda; class Insecta; order Trichoptera; family Brachycentridae; genus Micrasema; species Micrasema longulum. Next base: position 156,406 of record NW_028277700.1, read on the forward strand.
CAAATTAAATTATGCTAAAGAACATTCACATCACTTTTTAAAATAAACTGCATGAAATGATAATCAAACTATTTTTTATTATTATTTTTAACAATAAACCGATGTAAACTATAATGACTCAAACTAATTGTCCTTCTTTTAGAAATAAAATGCAACAAGTCTGATTAGTGTTTCAAATCTATCGTAGTTTTTAATAAAAAAATGAGTTAAGTCTAAGTAGTTCAATATTATTTATACGATTTAAAAAAATAAAGAGGAACAAGTCTCAAAAACACGATTTATAATTAAAATAATTATGAATTATTTCCTTACCTTTTAATCATAAAATGAAATAATAGATATTCGTCCACGGGAACAAGGATTCACTTTGAACACTGTCGGCGTAACACTGATTCGTCGCGTGATGTGAATCCCGAAGGAAGCGGCCGAGTAAATCAAAAAGAGATGGACGATCTTCTATCTCGCTTGTATAGCTTTAAATAAGGAGCCTGTTGAACTGTACTTATTCTTTTCACGCGTTTAATTCGTTTTATTGTAAAATCTCGTTTTACCTATTTTTTGAGTTAATTCGGTTTATTTTTAAAGGAGCGGTATCATCATTTCCAGCTCTTGTTAGAATCTTTTTAATTTTACTCATTTTTGATCTCAGAATGCTCTAAAACGCTTTTTTATCATTCCGACATCAGAATAATAAAGATTTTAATCAAATAGAAACAGTAAAAAAGAAAATGAAAAACCGTTTATGTATACTTTTGAATATATACTCCTCAACTGCGGATCTAATCTGAAAATTCCTTATTAAGACTGGCAAAGAAAATTATATAACAGTCACTAATTATTTGAATTTCTCAGAAAAACTACCATTTGTCTTTTAAATAAAAGTTATAAATACACCCCTGTTAATCCACTGCACTGCTTTGACTAAAAATATCAAATAAAATATTCATCTTTTTTTTTTTTTAAAAAGAAATATTTGCGTTCTTATGATTACCCCAAATATTAAATTTTAAGAGCCATTCTCAACGAGTTGTAAATAACTCACTATTAGAAAATGGAATCAAGTTGGGGTAGAGTGGGATTCGAACGACGGACCTTTAGTCCGTGAGTCCGAGACACTAGCCACGGGACCACAACCCGATTTAAATCATGCATGTTTAAAAACGAAAAGTCAGTTTGTCTAAGACGTCCGACCTGTGGTTATTTTCAAAAGCATTCTATAGTTAACTTGTGCAAAATATTTAAAATGAATAACCTATTTACGCGACAAGCAAGAGATTTCGAGTTCAATTTCAAACTCATTAAATACGGATTTCTAAACATTAATATAAAAAGGTTGAAAAAATACAACTTTGGCAAAGTAAGAAAAATAATAGCATTATTTGTTCACTTGTGAGCTTAGGTCATTTAATTTTTTTAATGTTTTTTTTGTGTATTTTTATTTATTCTGATAAGTTTATAATTCATGTAAATATTTCAGATGTTCTGCAAATAGCATTCTGCCTCGGTTTATGAAGTAACAGTATATTATGTGGCTCGTTTTACTGGAATTCGCTGTATTGTTATGTGAGGTTAGCATACTTGTTATATTTGAAGAAACTATAATATGAAACGGAGTATTCCTGGAAATGTATAAATAAATACAATATGAGCGAAAATTTTCACACGTAATGTAGAAAAAACATTTTATGTATTTTTTACATTATCCCAAGAAAATTATAAATTTTCCACATAATATGACGTGTCATAAAGTGATGAAAAATTGTTAGCAGAAAACTTGATGAAATTGAGAATTATGAACACAAATTGGTGATGAAGTCTTCACATAATCGTTCAAAATGAATAAATTCTAATTTAGCAAAAATACCAAAAATTGTCGATAACGTATATTTATGAACAAATGACAAAGTAACAAGTCATGTGTTATCAATAACAGTAATCTGTGCGTTCGATTGAATTAAAAAAAAATATACCAAAGGGCTGTTTTTAATACATTGTTTTATGAAAATGAACTTAAAAATGATATACAAAAACTAACAAACAATAATTGTTTATTTTTTTTATTTTTTTTATTGGAAATCAAAGATGATCTATTGATTCTTTTCTTGGAAATGTCCTATTGGATACATACGATCTAACTTTTTTTATGAATTATAACACGAGTTATCCCGCATTTAGTTAAAACTGCTTTGTCAAATTTTCCATTCTTAACTGGATTACTACATTTCATAATAAACACTGATTAAATTATTTTTTTTAAATGTATCCTGAAGCCCTTTCAACCATTAAATGGGTTTTTTTTCTGACAAAATAATATTTTAATGTAGCAGTTATACCTCCTGCCTCCTACAAAGTAAAGGTTACAAAGTTAACTGCTAAAATACTAGAAACATTCCAACAGATTATAGATTTTTTTAAATATTATTTATTGTTGTCCACACAGAAACAATAAACACTTAAAAAATAAGACAAACAAAATCACGTATTAAACACATTTCCATTACATCTGGTTGTCCTGTTCAGAAAACTGTATTATTTATTGTGTTGAATACGTAATTGCTGCAAGGTTGAAAAATGGTTTATGTTTTTTTGTAATAATTTCATTGTGTTATACCAACAAAGCACTGTGTGCACAACTATAAATATAAATAAATAACAATAAAAAAATATGCCTTCTCGGCTAAATCAAGAAAGAGTTCTGCGTTGGTCTACATGAAGAGCGAAATGACAGCGAAAGAATGACAAAAATTATTTACGAAGCAAATGTTGATGGATGCGAAAATCGAGGAAGAACGAGAAAGACATGACATGACCTTATTCAACAAATACTTAAATATTCAAAAGTTAGAATTATTGGCGTGCGTGCATGAGAAGATGTATGAGAAGCGAGGTTTATATGTAAAGACGTGATATGGGGTTTCTTCTCCTCTGCATACTCTGTGATGATTACCCTAAAATACTAGTAGTAGTTAGATTTTTTTTATTTTTTTATGCTTTGTTCGATTTTGGATACAATTGAAGAGGAGTAAACATTGGAAAATTGATTTGTCCAAAATTGAAAAAAAAAACAAACTTTATAATTTGTGTAAGGTTCATAGTCCATAATAGATGACATTTCAGTGCTAAAACGTTTCACCTGAAATAGTGTGATGACCGAAGAAAGCAATGTAATCATTTTGTATAGAATCCAATACAGCAACTTTAACGGTATTGGACATGAAATCGGGGGCATTGTTTTGCAGTACATTCACATCGTCCCTACCATGAAGAAATGAACGACAAAGGAATGTGGTCTATAAAGAGACCACAGGATGCAGTCAAAGTCAGTCAGCCTAACAAGTTCAGCTCACTTCAATCCAGTTCGACGAAGTCACTTAGCTCCAACATGTAGTTCAAGTGCAGTGCCTTTAAACCATCATCGCCGCTACGTTTGAACTGCACAACCAAGTTTTGATTCACCATGTAAAAAATACGCAACTTCGTGTTTTCTCTGGTAATCACTAAGGGCCGGTTGCATCAAAGTTGGTATAAATTTAGTTTAAAGTTAAATATTTAAACTTGATTAAGGCTCGAAATCTGGTAACTGAAAAATTCCGTTGCATTAACATTATTTTAGTTAAGTCAAAGTTAAAAATGTTGCCACTGTAAAGGTTCAAGTTTCACCCTAAAAATTATTGGGATTTTTACGCACGTACTTGTTTATTTACATGTAGCAATACACATGCCCTGCGACGCGTCTTTGGGCACAAACGTTTAAATTTTGTTCCAATTTTCAGTGTGTGCGAAAGGGCGAAGCAACACTGAGCATTCGGAGAAGAAAAGAACAAAAGGAACATCGTTCTTTTTGAACTAGATAAAAAATTAAAAGAGCAAAAGCCAAAACAAAATGAAGAACTTTTTACTCTAGAAATAGAGCAAAAAAATGACATTTTTCGGGCAACTATGGCAGTCTTAAATGCCCAGAAAGAGTTAGCTGAGCTCAATCTAGCTCTATTTAAAAATAAATAAACAGCAATTCAATACAGTGATGATTTAAATTTATTTTACACCACGCCGCTGATGATCAAGTCCCGTGTTTTGAAAAATAATTAACAATTAAAAATTGAAATAATTATTAGTTCTTCACTTTTTTGACATTCGAAATCTTGCGATAAAGTCGGACTCTTTCCACAAAAAATGGTCCGTTCGTGGTTTGAACAGTTTTCTTTTTCGGTTTAGAATATACTCGATAATAAATTCGCCATCGGAAGATGAAAAATCAGATAAAATTGTCATTTTGTGCAACTTTTCACAGATCGATCAATGGATTTCAACACTCACGACGCTTTTTTGACAGAAGGCAGATCGCATTTAACTTTAGACTTAACTTTAAACGCCCCCCTAGCGGCTGGTTAAATAAAAGTAAATTTTTTGTTCATATTTAATTAACTTTTTTTGATGCAACGCATTTTGACATAAAAGTAACTTTTATTTGACTTTAGCCCTGACTTTAACTTAACTTTTGTCGATGCAACCGGCCCTAACTGGGGTATGAACTTCAACTCTCAACTACCAAAATCCTTCAGTGGTGACCCCGACTCCTACATTTCCTACATTTGTATCTAAATCTAATAAGGAAAGAAACATGCAATTCATTCGAAACTTGTTTTTTTCTGTTATTAAAAAAAAAAAAACAATTTATTTACTTTACGTAAACGGCATAAATTTCCATTAACATAAATATATTGAACATAAAAAAGATTAAAAAAATACGCATAGTAAAAATAAAAATTGCATAACTACAGCAATAGTAGCAAGTAAATACACATAAGCAAAAATATTTATTTAAATACATACATAAATATGTAAAAGCAAAAAACATTTTCAAAGATAGATATATAAATAAAACATGTTATGTCAAAAAAACAAAAAAAAATTGTTTCAATAGTTCTATTCCGATATGTAGTATAGGTATACCATATTACAACAAAATTCAAATTTTATATAAATTTAATACATTAACGTTTCCTATTACGAAAAAAGAAAAAATAAGGGTAAAGATCATACATTTAAATAAATTATTAATGCGCTTAAAAACAGGTTTTTCGACATTTTTCAAAGACTTTATGTCCGTGAAAGTCAATTTTTAGAATACTTTCTTTTCAAATGTATAAAATTTCTTGAAGAATTCCGATCGATAAGCATTTATTTTATTTTTCTGGGCATTTTTGACTATCTGAAAATAAATACACCCCATTTTCCAAATAATCGGCAGCCGGACGTGTCAAGCATAGTCGAGGCTGGATTAGAATGGAAAGCCCTTTGTTGTGTCGGCCATTTTTTCGGTAATCCGATAGATAGACCAAAAGCAATGTTGTTCTCTTGTATGTAATAGCGGAAGCCTTTTAGCGATCCAATCTGCTGATGACTCGACTCCATTACTGAGGCAGAAGATATCAGGTTGTGCGGCAAAAACAATCAGAATAATCTTGTGTGATTGTATGAGAAACGGGGAAAAATATTGTAAATAAGTATTTTACCCTTAAGTAAGAAAGAAATTGAAGTATGATGATCACAGTTTATTGATACGAATGTAAAAAGCTTCGTTTATATCAAGAGGCTCATTGTAAAGGGGCACCTAATATGCCAGATGTAAGAGAAAGTATTCACAAAGGCTAGGTTGCCAACTATTCTTTAGGGTTTGTCAACTTACGATGGTATGCAGATGTAGTGGTTTGATAAATAAGTATTTGAATATAGTTTTTCTGTCACTATTTTGCAAATATCCACCCAGAGTACTGAGGAAAAAATACAACTGCACGTTGCACTGACTATGCCTGCTTAAAATAATGAAATTGTAGTAAAAACTTAACCAATTTTGTTTTTCATTTAGTTTTTTTTAACCCAGAAAATAAAATAAAAAAACTTTACTTATTAACTGTTTTTTTTTTAATGTATAGGATGGATGCGCGTAAATTGATTAAAAGTTTAATGAGAAAGATTGATTACATTTGAAGTAGTTTATTAAATAAGTACACACGAGCTACATCATATTATTTCGTACAGAAGTAATTTACACTAGCGAGCACCGGCGGAGAGCTGGTAGCCGGGCATTACAAACTGTTAAGATGAAATGTTTCGAATACTTTCGATGTACGGTGTTAAGTAGCCTCATCCAGGCTGACATTGCAGTGGACTAGGCGTTGCGGGCCAATGTTACATTAATGTTACATTAAACACATTTTTTTAACTACGCAAAGATTGACTTCTGATTTTGCATTGCAGCATGCTTTTTCGGCTTCTACATGTGTATACAAAATTGGTATTGTTTATTTTTAAAATAATTCTTACCTATATAATTTTTGTGTAAAATTTTTGTGTCTTGTAAAATTGGAAGAATTAAAAAAAAAGAAAGTGCATCATTTTTTTTTCTTTTGGTACGCTTATCTATTTTCATTTTTTTTAAATGGTTGTATAACTTACGTCCAAAGATGTGAGTATAAACGAATAAATAAACGATAAGGATACGCCAATGATTGATATCTCTAGTGTCATAGAAAAATCGAGTATCAATCTCGAGTGCTTTGGGGCACCTGAGATAAATTCGACTGGTTTTTGATCAATTTCGATCGCATGGGTGGTTTAGAAAAACCGTCACACGTTAATTTACATAAGCCGCATAAAATTATTAAAACGAATGAGTCAAACATAAGTACTCTGGATATTTTTGGTGAAATTTTTTGGTTTTGTGATTTCTTTTTGTTCTTCAGACTCAAACAGGACATGAGAGAAAAGCGTTTTACCACTGTGGAGGAAGTAAAACGAAAATTGCTGGAAAACCTAAAAAACATCCCAGTTAGTGAATTAAAAAATGTTTTGAAGAAAAAAACGATCGTTTGCAGAGGTGCGTTGTGGTCAAAGGAGAATACTTTAAAGGTTACAAAATTTGGTGTAAAAATATTAAAAAATAAAGAAGTTATGAAGAAATTCCCGTTTTTTTGAGTCCCCCCTCGTATGTGTAAAAAAAGTATATTCGTCGGTAACCTGTAATTGAATATGTTCGAAAATAAAAAAAAGTTAAAATAATGTATTATTTGTAACTTATTGGACTAAATAAGTCCGTAAAATAAATAAAAAAAACAAATATTTAGTAACGTTCATTAATTTTAACTAGATTTGATAAAACATTTCACAACGGGGTTAATGATTTATAGGGTTAATGTAATATTATTCGTTGGTTTACCGTTCTGGAAATATTTAACGGCCAACGGTCATGCCTACTCTTTGAACCATTTTTACTTTCCCGATTCCTGGCATTGTGGAAAACCTATTACCCTCGTGACCCGAGCAGATTCAGATAGCGACATACATATTTATGGTACCTCAATGTCAAAGGAAACAAAAACCTTGTATCAAAATAAGACGCAATCATGAATGACAAAGTAGAGCGGTTGTTTCTTTTGCTTTTATTACATTTCAATCTAAACGATTGCTTCAGTATTTTTTAAGTTCTCATTTGGTTGATCTTCTGTTTATTTTGGATACCTTTGATGTCATTCGGAAAGCAAACCTTTTAAAAAAGCCTTTTCCACGAAAACTATTTCCGAAGGATGCGTGTTCCAGGGATTCAATCAGAATCGTATAATGATGTCAAAAAACGTGCGACCCTTTTTTCTTATTAAATATTAATAGTTCATTTTTACAGAAAAGTAAAGAAAACCTCGGCCGTTTCGTCGGCCCCGTGGTATTGTCGTCAGCGCGTTTGCCTACCATGCGGGAGATCTTGGGTTCGATTCCTGACATTTGATAAAAAAAATATTTAAACAAGAAAATTTAAAGCCCCTGGACTGTGCCTGAAGCGTAAAACTAATATTACTTTCTTGTAATTTTTTTTATCAAGATACGCTGCGGTTGGTAAACCAATGCAGTGCCCTATACACCATTAGGTGTGGTAAAGGAATGACGTGCTTCATGAACTGTTTTTTTTTTAATTACTGAATATCATAAATATTAAGAAAGCATGGAATCGTCATTTCCAAAAATATTATTTTACGGTATGAAATGGCAACGTTGCCCAACCAACCGATTTTTGGTAAATCTATCGATTTTTTATCAATCTACAGAATTCTATAAAATCCAGTTCAAACATAGTTAAATACATTAAATTTTGAACAATTGTATTTTTTTGACATAATAGCAGCTACTTCCCCCCCCCTGTTCATGGTTTTTGGGAGGACAACAAGAGCAACCCTTCCTCCCAATCCTATTGCCTTTGAGGGAATAAAATATTTTGAGGTTGGTTGGTAACTTTGGTCACCCCCCCCCCTTCATTCTTACTAGTTCTAGGGGAACAATAAATGAATAAGTAGTAATGTGGCATCCTCCCCCCTCCCGCCTACGGCACAAAATATACCGATATTTTTTTTAATCTACCGATTTCCGCTTGATAAAGGTTGGGATTATTGCGTGATGCTTAATACTTTCAGAATAAAAAAACTACTTCTTAAAATTTTAAGTGTTTTTAAAACGTACTGTGCAATGTAAACTATCTCATTATTATAATTTATAGCTAGTTTATTTATTTCCCCATCAAAAGATTTATCCCTATAAATTTTATGTCTTAAACTAATGAAGCTTAAAACAGTTAGGCATCATGTAGCGTAAAATATATTCAAAATAATGTTTTAATAGTGTAATGATTCATGATTTATGATCAAATCAATTCAAATTAGACGACGGTAGTTGTGTTGACTTTTGCAGATTAATAATTAATTTCTCCTGAAACAACATCCTCGTACATTAGTGGATATTTACATTGACAACACCGCCCTTCTATTCCCATTTAGTTCGCTTTTAATTTGACCCTTTTAGTACATTTTGAATATAAACCTGCGCATTCGGTAGGACGCCCATAGCCGAGGGGTATAATTTAGCCAAATTTATGTTCGCACGTATGCAAAACGACTGAAAACTTAGCGCGTTTCGGTAAAGTCGAGAATAAATCAAAAGCATCCGTGACTTAATCCTTTCTAGTTGAGCTGCGAGGACGTTTGGAGGTGCTCTCTTATTAATACGTGAGATAGAATCGCGTTTTTGAGATAGAATCGCGTTTTGTAGGGTCAATAAGAAGTCGACTCGACATTTAAATAATCAATTTAAAAAAAACAAGACAGTCGGCTCATTTGAGGTCCCGTGATCTTTCTCATTCTACCAGAGTTTATTTCCCATACCATCCTCGAAATGGCTAATTTACGGTACTATCGAACCTGAATATAAGAGACCTGAACATAAGAGAACCCCTTTGAAGGAGAGTGAGAGAGAAAAATACTCGGTATAAAAGAGTCGTTCTATCTAAAATGACCTCTACATAAGAGAGAGCCGAAACCGTGCCCTCTATAAAAGAGCGTTAGTTTTGGCAGATGTAGCCGCAGCATCACTGCTTGTGCACGTGCTAAAAAATATGACAAATTGTTTTATTAAATTAACAGAACCTCAGTACATTTGTATGGTGTGTGCATGTATATCTCTTTATGTACCTCTTTACCTAATACTTACTTATAAAATATTTATTTATTTTTTTGTTCCTCCTGGACATTTGTACTAGTAGTATATACATTACAGGCTTAGAAAGCCTGGTTGTGTTTGTCGACCTCTGTCTGTAAAAGAAAGCATAGATTAATAAAAGACATCTGTACTTTGCTGGTCTGTCTTTAAACCGTATTTTTTTAATTGTTATGATATCATTGTCGACTCTTTGTTTCTGTAAAATAAATAAATAATTGATATATAAAAAAAAAAATATCCGCTCCCTTGGGCTCTCTTACATCTAAATTCATCTGTAATTATTGCTATGAATCATATTCCGGTGCCGTCCAACATATTCATTAGAACAATTGTTTCTGTGCATGAAGTGCTGGGTGTGAGACAATTTTTATCTAAAAAAGACCTCGACACATTTCTGGTCGAACAAGAGGTCTCAGCAAAATTTTGGTACGAGGCTTTTCCAAAGTAAGAATTATGTTGTACACAAACCTGCACGAGTTTTAGTCAGAGACACCTCTTTTTATCGCACCGATTGTTTAATATTTTTGAAAAGCGTACAAGGCTCTTAATGACAAATCTAGTTCAGGGTTTGATTTTCTTCCGGGTGGGAATTGATCTGAAATGATTTTAACTTTTGGAGTTAGTTTATTTCATGCGAATCAAACGATTGTCACTGTTCATACTTTTTTAGATGGACGTGCTATGTGTAACTTTATGGCGGAATTATATTATTATAGTTCCACCTACATAAATGAAGTATATTATTCGTCATAACTAAACATAGACCTTTATTGCCATGAAGTTGGAATCTCAATAAATGTGAATTACCATAAATAAAGTTACGAATGAATAAATACAAATCGAATTGCAAAGCACTGTTATTTTTATTTAAAGTTGAATATGATTTCATATTAAAATCATACATTTCAGAAATGTTGTTTTATATTTATGTTACCAAAAATATGATAAATAATTACTACAGAGCGTGATGAAAAAAATATTTAGTAAAAAAATGTAAAAGTAAAATTTTAAATCTGTGAATTTACCAAAAATATGGCCGTGATAACCATCTAGAAATGAAAACAAATACTTTATTTTCCCTTGTTTGATTCTGTTTGTTGTTAGAACAACAATGATAACGCGTATATATACATATATATATAGATACGCACCCTAGACATCATATTTACTTCACTGATAATAAATAAATAAATGTTTGAAATCTTGTTAGGAAAAATGAGCGTTGTCGCTGTGCAAACGCGTAGTAGAATACAAAAAACCACTGTATGCTAGTTAACCGTGAATTCAAAGCGCCTTTTTACGTGGCTTTTCATTTACTGACTACAAGTTAGGTCCGGAACTTAGGTTTAATGGAACACAAAACAAAAAATGATTAATTTATAATGTTTGTAGATTTTTTCAAAATTTCCTTGATTTATTTTATATAAATAGGTACGGTACCAATTGTAGACGAAATTAATTTACAAAATAATTTTATCTGGGTTATTGTGCCATGTGTTGTTCGCACACATTCGAATCGGGTCGTGATCCCTAGGTAGTATTGTGGACTACGGACCGAAGGTGCCAGGTTCAAATCCACTCTACCACAACTCGATTTCCATTTTTCCAGCACAAGTTATTTACGACATTTAGGAAATGGTCTGAAAATTTAAATATTTGAGTAAATAATAAGAACTAAATAATAAGAAACGGAAAATTCATATTGTAAGACATGGCATGGATGGCATTTGACACAATTACCTAGAAAACTTGATTTGTATCTGATCTGCCGTAAAAATATCTTTTAAAATGGACTATATTTCCTTTAAACCCAGTGAGAAGAAAGGTGATCTAGAACTTTACTTCTTCTTCTCTGGTCTCAATCCTGGGATTGGCTGGCAGCAATTACATTCATTCTTCTCCTCCATTCCTCCCTATCCTGTGCGGCTCTTTTAAAATCAGCATATGATGAGCAGCGCACGTCCTCTAATTGGTCCTCCAGGTACTCTCGGCGTGGGCGTCCCCTAGAATTTGTCCCCTCGGTCATCTCTTCTAATATGACATGCAGGAGGCCTTCTTGACGTGTTACATGGCCAATCCATCTCGCTCGCCTTTCGGACAAGGTCCTGAGCAGGTGCCTTCCACCTTCGATTTTTTGGAGAACCTCCTCATTTGTAATGTGGTCTCTCCAGGAAATTCCTAGTAGTCTTCTATAGGACCACATCTCAAAAGCCTCTAGTCTCCGTTTATCTCTTTCGGATAGGCACCATGTCTCGCAGCCATACATCAAGATACTCCATATATAGGTCTTGATTAGGAGTATTCTTAGTTTCAGGTCTATATTATTTGATTCAATTATTTTTGACCTTTTATTAAATTATACGGCTGTCGACCTCGCTCTTAGACCGACCGTCCTACGTTATTTTGCTTCCGAGGTAGACAAACTCCTTGGTGTTCTTTAGTGGTATTCCTGACATCACTACTCTCATCTGGTGTTGCATTCGGCCTACAGTCAGAATTCTACTATGCGCATCCAAAACGTTGTTTTTGAAATAAACTATTAATTATTTATTTATCATCTTATTTATATACACGCACATTTTATATTCATGTTTTAAGGGTGGGCATATTGAGTTAAGATAATTTCTTCCTGCCTACCTTAGTCGTCCAGTTTGAGAAAATTATTAGTTAATGGACATATTCTAGGTACATTAATACAGATTCTTAGAATTTCATAATAAAATTAAACATAATTTTACCAACATCGAAGAAACAAAAATAAACAAAAATCTGCATTATGCTATGAGAGAAGACGGGGAATAGGTAGAAAAGAAGGAGGAAAAACTCAAATATTTACTTGGTGACATTTCAATGTTGATTTAAATGTAAACAAAAAAATAGGCGTCTCTGACATTAGTTATTGCGCAATCAAGCGGCTACTGCCGTGAAAGAGGAGGCAAACAAATGAGAGATTTTGATGAGTATTAAAATGACTCTCTCGTTAATATAACGAATAGATAGCCCATGCTGTAATAAAGGTTGGAAGGGCTCTCAGGTAAAAAAACTCTCTGGGATTATTTGAAATGTTGTGAAAAACTGATAGAATTTGAATGTTTATTCTTTGCCTGATAAGCCAGTGTAGTTGCGTGCGGTATTCGCTTATGCTGTCGAATGTGAGGAGATTAAACATCAAATGTACTCAGACATTATTTCGTACTCTGCAATTATTTTAAAATATCAAGCAGTTCAGAATTAGCATGTGGATAACATACATCTGCATAATTAAGGCGTGGAAGAAGTAAGCTCAGGACTAATGTTAAGGCAACATTGATTGGCTAGAAATTTTCCAATCTTTTAAGTTAGTGCAAACCGTTATTAAGTTAACTAGTAACTTTGATAGCTTGATGTACCTGTGCTACCTTATATGCTTTTATATTAAAATATCTAAGTTTTTGACTGATGTCATTAATAAAATTTCTAAGTAAATTTTAAATAAGGCCTTGTCGGGAAGAGTTGTAAGATACTGCAGTCACCGAGGTTATTTATTAAGAGAACACAAGTTTCCTTGGTTCGTCCTTGCTATTTGTGAGTTGGTAGTTTATCACGTGATATAACCAAATATTCTGAGAATATGATGTAAATTAAATACGTGTAATTTCGCAATGCGTGAATAGCTGACACAATTTATTGGCAAAAAATAGTACATAATTACTTGCAGTTGATAGTTTGAAAAGTGCTAATAAATTAAGAAGGTAATTAGAAAATAATTTTAAAAGTTAATTCGCAAGATCATATTAATAGCAGGTTCACTGGGTACAAAAATACACATTCTTGAACTACATATCGTCGATGTTCAGGCAAAAGTTACTAACCCTAAAAAAAATACAATTTTACGTTGAATATGCCATTCGAAGCGTTATATTTTATTATCTTAGAAGCAAAAGTTAGTAAACTTACATAATTAAAAAAAGTAGTGCAAATTGAAATTTTTTGTTGTAAGTAAAAAAACAGTTGCAAAACTTTCAATAAAACCTCAAAAAGCATCAATTACTGAAGGCAGATATAATTAATTGGCAGATCTTTATAAATGTTTAAGTATGACAGTTTTCTTCCTAAAAATGGTATATTGTGTGTATTTGTATGATAAAATATAAAACAATAAGTAAATAACAAATTTTTTTTTTTTAAATAAACATATTTTTATTTAAAAAAAATAATATTTCTTTAAATATATCCTTCGTGTCACTAACTTATTTGGAATTCATTGTAAAAATTATGAAAAAGTCACTGCATCAAATTTTAGCTACCTGGCAACTTTAAAAACCTTCTAGATACAAAAAATGTATATGAAAGATGAGTTACTTGTAGATTTTTTAAAAAAGACAAAGAAATTTAATTGGATGTATAAAACTTCCAAAATATAACATCCTTATTTTTTCTAGTTCTCAGAACTTTCCAAATGAGATTTCTCAAAAAGGTGTGGTTTGGGCTAGTAACTTTTGACAAGAAATCTGTTTGAAAAGTGTAAAATAATGAGGTGCATATTTTCGTTTTAAAATCACAGTTATTTTGCGACATCACTGTAGAGGCGTAAAACATGCGAATCGTATTCTCTAAAATGGGAACATAAATTTGTTGTTTTGTTAGAGTGAAGTGTTTGTTTTCATGTTAAGCGCGGATCTAATGTCTAAAATAAGCAAACTTCGCGAGATTCCACGATACAATATTAAAACACCTTTTATGTACGAGCTCTCGTGTTTCACTCTCTCTCACATATTGGGATTATTATTTTTCTTTCCAAAACTGTATCTTTATGGTTTTTATTTTTTAATATATTCAGAATTTATTGCCTACTTTAGAAGAGTTCTTTAAGCATTACCATAATCAAACATTAACATTTAAAAGAAAATATCACGCGAATTTTCCATTATTGTCTTTTACATTACAATTACAGATAAAGAATACGATATTCGTTCTTGAATTAAGTATTTTAAATGTACTTTATTATTAAATACGGATTTAGATTTGTATTGTTCTTTATAAAATTTCTTATTTTAATTCAGGACTTTATTTTCCTTTGGGGGAGGGATTGGAGTAAGAAACTCCTTCATGGTTGTTCAAATATTTGAGATGGTTTTATTTCAATTTAGTTTTTTCATATGTTTTAAATGACTTTTATTTGTATGTTTTTTTTTATATCTGATATGCCGGGTATTTTTCAATGATGTTTTTGTTATACATATGTTTTTTATTTGGTGGTACTGATTGTTGAAGTTTCATCCATATATTCGTTTAAACTCAACATAGGATTGGTTCAAAGGAGTTGGGACTTGTGTCTTAATAAATGTTTAATAAATATATTTTGAATAAAAATATAAATAATGGACCCAATTTAAACAAAGCTTAATATTTGATATTTAAAATGAAGATTCAAACATTTTCTATTCACAAAACACGTTCATCGTTATAATTTATTTTTATGTAAGTTTAGAAGTGCTGTGTTACATTTTTTAGTGTTTAAGAAACAATAAAAAATATTGCTTTAAACTTTAAATATGAGCTTTAGTTAAATTTAGTTTAGTAAGTTGAACCAACTGAACTGTTGGACAACAATTAGATTCTTTGATGTGGTGAAAGGTGAATTCATTCATTGAATTATTCTCTCTCCGCACCTAATGGTGCATAAGGCACTGCATTGTTACACTGCCCACAGTGTATCTTAATTATGTTTGTTACACGAAGGAAAGAAAATCAGTCTTTCGCTTCAGGCGCTAGTCTAGGGACGATGGAATAACTGTTCTTAAAAGTGAAAACGCTGATTTCGGACATTTTAAAATATCCCACATCAGATTTGTCAATTTATAGTTAAGATATAAACGTATAAATCCATATTTACATTTATTTCAACAAAGTAGGAAATTTTTTTGTGAAGGGAACATGGAAGTCTTGGCATTTACAGGGCTTATGACCTGTCATCGGCTGGTTCAAGTGGCCAGTTTTTCCTCTCTGTTGAAATAAATTTTAATATGAATAACTCCCTAGGGAGGAAATCCAGCCAGTTTGCAAGCATTTGGACATACTCAAACATTGTTGAATTACTACCTAAATGTGGATGTTCAAACATGAGCGAATGGTGAATGTTACACAGTGTGTAAAGTGACCACTTAAACCAGCCAATGACAAGTCGTAAGCCCTGTAAATGCCTTGACTTCCATATTCCCTTCTCAAAAATGTTTTCCCTCTCTGTTGAAATAAATTTAAATATGAATGACTATCTAGGGAGGAAATCCAGCCAGTATGCAAACATTTAAACATACTCAAACATTGTATAAATCCATTATTAACACTAACATATCTGTGGTGAAAAAATAAAGAGAGACGAGTCACCAAAAATACGAAATGAAGTTCAGTATGACATTCGACTTGTAATTTTTTTCTCTACAAGATGAGTGGAAATGAGTTATGTAGGAAAATGAGATATTGGATGAAAACATACAGGGTTAAATTACAAAATGCATAAAGTAACTTGCGCTTGGAGATAAGTTAACTTGTCCCCATTTGCGTTTTTCTCTTTTGATAATTTTTCCAAGGAAAAGGGAGACAAGTTGAACTGTCTGTGTTTGCTTCAGCATTAAATGAGTTAATTCTGTTGTTTGTAATAACATGACGCTAATTGACCACAATTAACATAAACTTATATGCGATTAGCTGTGTCAATTATTGTTTCAAAAGCTTCATTTTATTAAATTATGAGGAAGCGAGGTCTGTTTGCAAAAATATAGTGATATGGCGTTTGATTTTCTCTGCCTCTTCTCACGGAAAAATGGCATGATGGCTTGTTATTGTTGTATTATTGTTGTATTGTTGCAAAAATATTTTAACATTTTTTTTCACAATAATAGTTTTTTTTTATTTAAGCTTTATTATTATTTTAATGAAGACTCTTTATACTGTGGAGAAGTTTATTGTTGGGGTGAACAGTTGCGTTGGACACCCAGTTCGTCGTCTCTTTTTTGTGTTTGCAGTTAGGTCGGTCAGCTTGCCTACGCGGGGATGTTCTTATACCTGCACTAGAGGCTAAAGTATGGTGAAAGAAGTCGGCAAAAGTTCTACACCCGACATCCCACGCGTGGCCTTTACTCTACTCTTTATAAGGTCGTTTCAAAGATTATAAATAAAAATCAGTAATACTTACTTGACATTTGAACACTATTTATTTTGGCGAAATTCGAATACTATAATTTTTTAAATAAAATAATGGAACTCTGAACCAACGTTTTATACCTCAGAGTAATAATGCGTCAACCTAAAAAGAAGCCTTACCACCATTTTTCATAGAATATGAGAGATGTTGGTTAGCAACATATTGGTGGCCATTTTGTTTTGTTTGACAACATACGCATAACGGTTCGATCATATGTTTTTGTCGCTGTGCTTGGCTTTGCTTGTAAATAACTTGAATATTTATGTTTTAATGAATAAAAATCGACCATGGTAAATTGCAGTATGTTTGGTTGCAGCAATAGGAGCGTCAAAGGTGTTAAAAGAGTCAGTTTTCACAGGTTATTGATTTCGAATATTTTCCTATGATTTATATAAATTTTTGGCATTTATTGTCCCAAAACGTGTATTATGCTGCTTAGAAATTTTCCTTTTATCAACATATTTACTTTAGATACTATTTTTTAATAAGTACTCATAAGTTGGCGGTACCTACTTATGAAGCGCCACAAAATCAAAAAAAAAAAAGATGAATATAAACTTTCCATACTGTGTTACATTCACAATTCTGCTCGTGTTTAAACATCTATATTCCTTTAACTCTTTTATCTGGTGATGTTTGTGAAGTTAAAAAGCTGAAATATTCGCAATCTAAGTTGTAATATCTTAATATTAACAACTCCCTCGGGGGTTGAATCCTTTTTTTTTCTACGAAAATTTGGACAAACTCAAAACATTGTCAAATACTTATATTTCATCTTTAATTATACATACATTTGTTATATGCAGGTGGCCGTGTTTGCTTTAAAAATACGTTCGTAATAATTATTGTATTTCTGCCAACATGCAAGAGAAGTAAATTTATAATTTACGATTGCCATCAAAAAAGATGTTTGTTATCTTTACTTTGCCGTAAGCTAACAAACATTTGTGTTAAAAAAATATTAAAAACGTTTTTACAGTTCCGTTTTTAGGAAGTATTCTCCGGAATACAGTTTGAATGATCACAAAATTAAATTAATCTAAGCGAAAAAAAGTAGTTATTTATTAATTTAATAAATTGATCAATTAATTTTTATTGAAGTATAATATTTGTGGTAAAACTTGGTTTTTCCAAACTCCTCAGAATTGTTTTCAGGAAATAAAAAATGAAGAAGATTTGAGAATCACTAATAAAACAAGGTAAACGAGTTTCTTCATCAAAGTTAAAGAAAGTTTTTAATGTGGTTCCATTTTACTGTATTATAAAAAATAAATAAGAGCATTCATTTAAGAACTGTAAATAACTGCTATCAGAAAATGCGAATCAAGTTGGAGTAGAGTGGGATTTGAATTTGGGACCTCTTATCCGTAAGTCCACAACACTAGCTTAGAAAAGATATACACAGATAGACCTGGAGATCACCAAATGGCAGGCACTATAATCAAATTAATCATGTCTTGAAAAAAAGAAGAGGGGCAACGAGTATCACAAATGTAAGGACTTACAGGGAAGCTAATTGTGATTCTGATCATTATATGGTAGTGGCTACATCAAATAGCAAGCATCAAGATACAAAAACAACCAACTGTTCCAAAAATCAATATAGCGGCCCTGAAAACACCAAAAGGCTTAGAGCAATATCACAAATCTCTCACAGATAGCTTGCCAATTTAGATCACCGAAGATGACTCCACCAAATCAATTAAAAAATACTGAAATGACATAAAAGAAGCAATTTTGACAGCTGCAGATTCAAGCCCTTGGTTTCATGATGAGTGTGAGAGAAAAATAGATAGCAAAAATACACTCAGAATACAGTACGTTGAACGACCAACAAGAAGAAAAAAAAACAGGCTTATGAACAAGTGAAAGGACATATTAATAGACTGATAAAAAAAAAGAAAAAAAAAATCTTGAATCATGTGCTGCTAAAAATGGAACAAAACTTTGCTGATAATAACACCAGAGAAGCATAAAACGGAGTAAATATCTTTCAAAAGGGTTTCAAACCGAACACAACACGATGAAAAGACTCTGAATCGTACGCAGAAAATATACTGGGAGAGTATCAAGCAGGTTTTCGAGCTGGTAGATCCACAACAGATCATCATCGTTTAACAAATTTCGGCAAAATGCTGGGAATTTTATATGACACACAAAAACTATTCATTGACTTCAAACAAGCATGTTATAGCATAGATTGAGAGTGTCTATACAATTTAATCCTACAGTTTTAAATCCCACCGAAACTGATGAGACTTATCAAATCAACCATGTCAGACTTAAGATGTCAGGTCAAAACAGACGAAGAACTAACGGAAAAATTTGCAGTATCCCGGGATTAAAAAAAGGAGACGGCCTGGTCTCATCTCTTTTTAATATTGTGCTTGAACATGTCATAAAAATAACTCCTATAGGCACTAGCCCCAATATTTGTTATAAAAATTGTCAACTTGTTGGATAAGCTAATGATAATGATTACATTGTCAAGAAATCAATATCAGCCATTAAAGAGATCTTTTATCTCTTGGAAACAGCTGCACAATACGATGGCAAACCAATGTTAAAAAAAAAAATGATGACACAGAGCAAAAACCCATCGCACAGAGCAAAAGGCTGTGTCCAATAAAAAGATAACAACTTCTTCGAAGTAATCGAGCAATTCACCTATCTGGGCTCCGGTATAACTGAGAACGATGAGGATCCAGCAGAAATCAGAAAAAAATCACAATAGCCAACAAAACATACTTTTCTTTGCTGCCAGTGTTCAAATCACGCAACGTCCATAGAAAAACCAAAATTACCATAAACAAAACAAGTATACGTACTGTATTGGCATATGGGTGTGAGGCGCCAAAACTGACAGTTAAGATGGCTGAAATGCTGGACACTTTTGAACGAAAAGTAATTAGAATAATCTGCGGACCAGTGAGAAAGAATATCAGTGGCGCATTTGGTATAACGAAGAACTGTACAGTATATACCAGGCCCCGAACATCTCGGCGCATATGAAGTTGCTTAGATTAAGATGGGTTGGACAGGCGCCGTGGCGCAGTTGTTTAGACGGCTAACTGTGGAACTGGCGTTGCGGGTTCGGTTCCCGCCAGTTGCAAGAAAATTATTGAAGAAATATTTTTTTCTCAATTAGTCTGGGTGTTGTGGTGTATTTTTCATAACCTCTTTCCAAATTTCCTCTATCCCACCTGCTAACAAGTCTCAAAATAGAAGTTTAGTGGGTTATTCCTTTAAAAAAGTATATTGTTACTCCCTAGAGAGGAAAACCGGCCAGTCTGCAAGCATTTAGACATACTCAAAACAGTGTCAAAGTATTTTTATTTGCATATTTCTAAAAAATCAAATCAAAATAAACATTGAAAGGCGTGATCTAGATGCGCGGTGTCCAACTTGTAATTGAATCCTTTTAAAAACCAAGCTAACGAAAATAATTTTAAATTCAAAATCAAAACCTAGTTTATATTCGAAGTGTTCAAGAATAGCTTCCTCGCGTTTCTACCACCACTCAGAAATCGAATAAAGTAGCGCGAAATACCAAATACCTCGAGCGTACGAACAAACATTGGCATTTTTACGACAAACTCACGGCCGCAAAAGTTAACGATTTATTTACAGGACGGGGTGTAATGGGCTATGTAATTTAATGTGAGGCCACTGTCAGCTGGACACGTGGTCTCTGGGTAATGGGAGATAGGGAAGGACTCGAATCAAAGCCTCTTAGCACACTACGTGACCGAGTGGACCACGTCAGAGAAATTGTATTCGGTGTTAATATTTTGGTGGTTTTCGGAATATGGGAGAGTTTGGTTAATTGTTTTGAATGCTCCGAAGATAAAGATTTAAGTATGTTTATATTGTACTCGGGCAATAATAGTGGCACAAATCCAAATTGGTCAGTTTTGACTTAAGTACGAGTATGTAACTACTTAAAAATGTTCCTGGTGCTCAATTACAGATGTTTATAAGTTCTGAACCAACACTTATTAATAAGATTTTTTTATCGCGTCGGTAATTACCGAGAAGTGCGGCCATTATGATTGGGCTACTGAACAAATTTTACATCTATACAGTGGAGTAAAAAAAACGACTTGTATATATATTATATTTCATAATTAATGGAATATTTCAAAATTTGAAATGATAAAATGCATAAAAATAACCATCACAATTAACAATATTTATAGATATTGTTAAAAACATAAATCAATAAGAAATTTATTTAATTATTTACTAACGCAAGAAGTGCTTTTAAATATATTTATTTCTTTCACTTTTTTTTCTTTTTTTTATTTAAATCTTAAAATAGGGCACACATGTCATACATATTGTTATGTGTGTTCTAATAATAACATTGCAAATATATTTAATTTATAAATTGTTTATCACATATGTCTTGACCATTATTTTAAATTTTGATATGTTTTTTTCTTCATAAATATTTTTTTCCATTTCGTAATACTTTTTAATTGCTTTAAATAATATTGAATTTTGTGACTTTGCCGTTTTCCTAAATGGAAGTCTAATTTTGTTCTTTTCTCTAGTATTGTGATTGTGTTCATGCTGGTTCCGATCAATTTTTTTCCAAAATTCTGTTTTTTTATTAGAGTTTATAATTTTATGAACAAATATCATTGTATTGTAAAATATTCTTTGTTTATATGTTAATAATTTCATTTCATTTACCATCGACTTTACCCTCGTATATCTGTTTTTTTTTTAAATGATTCTAAAGGCTTTATTTTGTAATACAGTTAGTTTACTTTTTGTACATAATATTAATTTAACATTGGCGGGCTAGTTGCTAAACGGCAATTTTTTTATATTTTCATACAAAAACATATTCAATAGAACGTAAAAATCAAAAAATCTAAAGAAACGTATTTAAAAACAAAAATAAATGTATTTGTGTATAAATTATCTTAAATCAATACCATTATTATATGGCAAAAAGGAAAAAGGAAAAAGAGATAATAAGAAAGGAGGAGAGATTAAGAAGGGGAAAGGAGATGTTTCTTCAGACATGATTTAAATAGAGATACTGTAGTAGCATCTTTGATAGTAGATAGGAGATGATTCCACAGTCTAGCCGCATGGACACCATATGAATTAAAGAAGGAAGAGGAATTGTGGATGGGTATTACGAGAGTGTGAGAATTAGAACGAAGAGGTTAACCGTGAACTGATGAGTGTTGAAATTATTCAAGGAGGTATATAGGAGCGTTTGGACTATGAAGTACATTGAACAGAAGTGAGAGGGAGTGATAGTCTCTCCGCTGTCTAATTTTGCGCCATTTCAGTTGCCTACGATAATCAGAAATGTGGTCATACTTCCTAAGACCAAAAATATACCTTGTGCATGTATTCTGAAGTCGTTTAAGTTTATCAAGTTGCTGATATACAGAGGTGATCAACAATTTTCACATATAAAAGTACAATTTTGAATGAAAAAATAATATACATGTATTTTAAAATATATTTGTTGCAAAAGAGAGAAGAGACATTTTTGAGAAAGGAAAATGAAAGTAATAATTCCTTTGGGAAGAAATCTAGCCTATCTTCAATCATTTGGACATATTCGAAATATTCTTGATTAAATTAACTGGTATAGCAAGTATAAAAATTTAAAAATTGTTTTAGGCGTTGCCTAGTATGGTTTAGTGGGATGATTCTCACCCACGTGATAAAAGTTTCAGCTCTTTTACTTCACAATAGTCAACAGATAAAAGATATGAGGAAATGTGGATGTTAAGCAAAGACGGAATTACTATTGTTGTACAGTGTATAAAATGGTCACTTAAATCAACCAGTGATAGGCCATAAGCCTTGTAAAAACGCCTAGACTACTGAATTGTTTTCCCTCTCTGTTGCAACAAATTAAGATCTTAATAACTCCCCTATGAGGTAATCCAGTATGTCAACAATCATCAATATGGACATACTCGAATCATTGTTGTAAAATCAATATCTTTTTTGAGATGACAAAATGACGTGTCGTTACACACTATGCATCAATCACTATTCTGCTGATCATTAAATATAAAAATCGTCCCTTTTTTTATTGTTGCTTTCTGCATTCCATTCTCAAAAACATTATTCGCCTGCGTTGAAATGTTTATTTAACGGTTTATTTTGTAAAGGTTTATTTTTTAAATCCGTTTGACAAACAGCAAATCTAACAACGACATCCAATAAAAAAGAGATTCCAATTTATCGAAGTTTTAAAAAAAGTAACGAACTTCCGGAGTATTTTTCCTATTCCGTTTAAGAATTCTAAAAGTAAATAGCCAAACTACCTGTACCAGTAACTAAAAGTATGAACAGCGTTTTGCCTAAATAAAAAATAAAGTTTTTATTTACTAGTCCTTTCTCTTAATAAATTGCCCCTTAATGAAAGCCAACAGATAACGTTGATTTAATAAAATGGAAAACAGTTTTAAGATTTTATTTTATAAAAAAACAAAAAAAAATCGTTAGGTAATTAATACTCATTTTATTTTATTTTATTTAATTTTTTTTTTTTTTTATATAAAAAAAAGAAATATTTGCGTTCTTATGATTTACCAAAATATTTAATTTTGAGGGCCATTTTCAACGAGTTGTAAATAACTCACTATTAGAAAATGGGAATCAAGTTTTGAAATTGATATAATAATTACGAACTGTTATTTCAGATGTTGTTCATTAATTATGTGTGAACACAGTATGCACAAATAAAGAGAAAAAAAAGTTTATGATAGATTCTTTTTTAATTGACTATCTAGCCAAAAGAGGTGTTCAATAGTAGACACATAATTTGGATTTGGAAAGTTGATCGCTTGTCAACCACATCATCGCTTTAGCTCGTTTTTATCCATCAGACCAAAAATTCGCACATTTATTTTATAAGATCTAAAAAACTCCCTACGGAGAAAGTCTACAAACATTTCGACACACTCAAAACATTGTTAAAAGAAAAAAAAATCACCACAATCATGATTTTATTAGCGTATTTTAAAAATAATCAACATTTAAGGAATGAAAAAAAGCGCACTATTAGAAAAAAACTCACAATCCACATTTATTCGTATATTTTTTATGAGATTATTTTAAGGTTACTCGTGTATTTTTTATTGCCTTATAAGTAATTGGTCTGGAATACAAGATAACGAAAGAAACATTAAAAACAACTCTCCTAGACTCTTTTTCTCCTTTTTCTATTCTGTTCCTCTTAGACGCCGGGCACAGGGGCCATTATTTGTATTTCTCAACGCATCTCTCATGTCTCGCCCACGGGTTTGATTTATAACGCGGTGTTTACAGCGTCTTAGCGTTCCCTAATTATTCGGGAGGATGTAAGAATGGAACGGTCCATAAGGTTTGCCGCTAATAATGCCCGATGCTCATTCTTGTAGCAAAGTAAAGCGATACGCCTCATTACGTGAATATATTTTTATAGTTTCTTCGAAACGGTTGAAAGGCGTAAAGCTTTCGTGAGATACAAATAAAATACTATATTTCCATTAATGTAAATTATTGCAATGTCATAATCATTATGTTAAATACATTTTTTTTTACTAATGTACATATAGACAGATAAAGAATAAAGTTAAGTATGTGAAATAAAACTAAAATCACGGAGAAAAACAGACGACAAACGTTAGCCCTTTCTGGCCAAGGGCCCCCAGGTATCACATGTTTTCGCTAACTTTTTTAAAAATCATCACACTGATTTCATTTTTGTATAATCTTATCCTAAAATGATAAGAATGCGTCAAAAATCGCTTCATAGTCGAAGAATAATGTTAGATCACCTATTTTGTACAAATTAATAAACAATAAAATTGATACCCCTAATATGCTTCAAAAATAAAGTCATACTCTTTATTTATTATTATAACTAACGGCCATAGCCAATTTGTAGAAAATTAAATTTAAACACAAAATGTTATAATATGAAGAAAATTTAGTCAATTATTATGGTTAAACTCAATAAAGTAACATATAGTTAAAAATGATGGAAAAAATATAATAAAACAGTGAAGTATAGAAGAAAAGTGATCAAAAAGGAATGCATGGTTTTTAAATCTTACATACGCACACAAATTCAGCAAAAATAAAAATAAATCGACCTTTAAATGAGTATATTATACAAACAGACTGAATCTCTGGTTCATGAGTTATTGTTGCAAAGTCAGTAGTTCCCACTTACTATGTTCAACTGAATGAGCATGCACCTATCTAAGTTGCAATATTTCATTTTCAAAACCATTAACATTCCGTTTATGGTACAGCGGAACTCCGTTTATCCGAACTCTAGTCACCCGGATTGCCGAAAATCCAGATGGTTACCAGGAAACAAAAAATAATGTAGATATTATAATAACAAATAAAAAAGGAGTATGCGGCTGGCGCGCTTATTTTTCAAATCAATTTACTTTGGTGGACATGTTTGAGTAAGTTTTTCATGTGATTCTAATTCACTGCATCTTTTCATAAGCAATGAAAAGTGATTTTGGAATAAATTTTGCGTTTTCTTTCAAAATATTACCTTAATTTAATAATCAATCCAACTACCCGGATTATGAAATATTCTAATAATGATGGGCACTCATTGATTCGGATAATTTTATTTTGAACAAACAAAAAATTTGCAATCCTTTTTTTAAGTGCGAATATCTTGTTAATAATTTTGATTGTCTGTGATCTTTTTTTTATTTTGCCAAACATCAAACGCAAAGTTTGTTTTTTGATTTTTCAAATTGTATTCATATTTATATTTACATATAAAATGTAACTGAGCCACCAGTGACAGGTTTAGAAATTAAGTGGATTGTAAATTAAAATGTCTGCGTAAGAAATCTCTCCCACGAACTTTACAAAATAAAAACATTCTGATCCATTACATAAATTTAGGATTGCTTTGATACTGCATCGCCCATGCGACATAACTTACTTGTAGAATTGTCATGCAAAACGAGGCATTGGACATTGTATGTAATTGGAAATAATTGTTGATGACGTTAAACATTAAAATGTTTTGAGAAGACCAATCATAATTTCAAGAGAAATTTTATTTCAATAATTGTTTCCCTCAAATCAAAATTCTTGGTTCAATTTTTTACCTAAAATAAGCAATCGAGTAAAATGCAATCATCCGGGGTTTTGATAAAATTCGGCAAGGTTTATGTTTAATACTTATTTAATAGGTGATTTTACCCGGCAATATTTCATTGTTTCCTAGACTTACACCTTAAAAGTCAGCTGATAAATGATTAAGATACGCTGCAATTGTAGTTTCAATAAAGATGATTATAATTCAAAAATAAAAACAACAAAAAAAAATGGTACTAGGATTCACAATCCGATTTTGTAAAGTTTATTTTTATTTTTATAATGGTCAAACAATTCGCCAAGCGTCTATTTAAAAGGGTTGTTAGCAGGTGTAAAAGCTTTAATATAAAAGGAAGTTGTCGAAAATTATAAAACAGTTTTTTTATTTTTTCTTGTAAATGGCGAAAATCGAACCCACGACGCAAGTTTCACCGTCTAACTAAATGCGCTACGATGGTGGCACATGTTATATATAAATACGTTTAGGTAAAGTATCTGATTCACGAGCAAATGAAGCATACTTTGCCTGTGCGCAAGAATTTAACATATTAATTATCAAGCAGTTAACTTTATGTAAAATACAGTGTAATTATACAAGATAATTTGGAATTTCTTCAAATTAAGGCGTCTATGGCGTTTAATTAATGGGACTACAAAGATAAAACGGAGTGTTTGGATATTTCTTACAGTTTTTTAGACCTAAGGATTCTTCTCAGACCGAAACATTGCGGTTAACGAGCTTTATGGAACTGTGCCAAGAAGTGAAGAGATGGAGTCGAATAAAGAGCCATTTTCTTCGTGACAAAACAAAAAGGCGGGAATTTGGGGAATTTTAAAATGTTCCATTCGTAGAAAATTCCATCTTCGCTTTCAATGATCACGCACAATAAGCGTACGATAACACAAGTTTGAAACTTAAAATGCATCATCAAATTTTATCCGCACTTTATGTTGCATAGGGCATGTAAATTTTTGTAAGAAATATGTTACCATAAAAACATATTTTTTAAATAAAAATACGAACGTCATTATGTTTTAATAAAATATTTAATTTTTTTGCGCCATTTTTTCTCTTTTAAAAAATGGAAATTAAGTTATGGTAGTACGTAGTTTAAGATAAAGCCAAATTACGAAGATATATTATTTTCATTCAAAATCGTTTTTTCACTAGACTGATTGATACACAAGTCAAAACTAAAAATGTAATAGCCATAAATTTAAAGTTGTAAAAATTATTTATAAGGAACGATCTCATTTATAGAATTAATACGTTAATTAATCATTTATGGAAGCATATTGTTTATATTATTAATTTCTCCTCCAGACTGTTAAAAAAACTCTTAAGTTCTTACATACTGCATAAATAAATCGATTAATGTAGGCTAAAAAATATAATTTTATCATTAATATTACGTTTTTTGCTCAAATTTAGCTTATAAATAGGATATTACTTACATTTTATGATATGTTCCACTTAATAGAAATGTCAAGACTAAATTAAGTTGCAATAAAAAAGCCACACATGAAAAAGCAGAATTAAATCGTTCAGCTGTGTGGGCATATAAATTTATACACGACAATTCCAAGACATTTACAATGCAATTAACACGGCTTGACTAATGAACCCTTTTGGCAAGTTGTCAAATATTGTATGTCTTCTAGAATGTTCTGTCTAAAAATGTGACAAAATTGTAAAAGTAGGTTTTAAATAATATTTTTTTATCTTGGAAATTGAGAATTTGTGACGTATGTACCTGTATTCTTAAGCATTATGAAAAATGAACTATCAAAAAGTACAAATGGAAATACCAGTAAATTTATCTTTGAAAATACAAAAATTGTTCAGATTAGAATTTCGATTGAGATTTGTATGCAATCTTTTTACTAAAGTTTGTCTAAATGTTTAAAAGCATTCAGAAAAAATGTGTTTGTTACGGAGTTAAGCATGTAAAGTAAACTATTTAACCAGTTTTTGATGAATCATATGCTCTGCAAGTTCCTAGATTTCTGTAAAACTTATTTGAAGTGGTTCTTTGTTAAAGTTGAGTTTTACGTAATTTAGTTAATACACACTCCACGCTATTAAGTAATAAATGGGACACAATTTGATGAGGGGGGGTACTGAAATGACTTTTCATAAACCTTGTTAACATCTAGATTCATAGCTTCCCGAATAATTTCAAAGTTTCTATTGAGATATTTGTTCATTGATGTACGTGTCATAAATAATATTGTAATGTTTACAGGTGTAATCAACCATTAACAAATTCATAAGTGCGGCTAATTTGTCATTTTAAATGTCAAAATATTCTGCTAGAATCAGAGTATTAAGTTAAATATAAGAGGCGCAACTTTTAAATTGTAATTAATTAATTTGTGATGTATTTTGAAAATAAAAAAATATACCGGTTAACGCAACTATAGTAATATGTTGCATAAAACAAATGTTTATTTATAGATTCTTGAGACATTTTTGTTTTTTTTTCATATATTTTTTTAAAGAAATATTTGCGTTTTTACGATTTACATAAATATTAAATTTTATGGGCCATTTCCAACGATTTGGAAATAACTCACTATTAGAAACAGGGAATCAAGTAAGTTGAAGTGAGATTTGAACCACGGACCATTGAGCCATGAATCAAAGACAACAGCCACGGGATCACAACCCGATTTGAATTAATATATAATTAAAAGGCTAATGTAAAAAAGAGAATACAATATATTTACTGTCTTTGGGATATTGGAAAAAATAATTCTATAAGAGTATTTCAATAGTAACACGTTAATTATAATGTGGTTTGAAAGGAATATTAAAACAATTGGCCAAAATAAATACAAAATATTTATAATGAAATAATAAATGGAATATTTTATTCTGTGAATTTCAGGAAAATGCTAAAGTTAAAAATGTTGATTTTTTTTTTTTTTTTTATACGCCTTCACTCGTTTGCGAGTGATTTTGGCTCTTAGAAACAAGAATAAAAAAATTAAAGAATATACGCTTCAGTGAACGACAAAAAAAACCCATACCCACGAAAAAATACAATATAATGTGAGGTAGTTAAAATCAGTATGAAAGAGTTATGTGACAATAAAATATTATTACCGTCTAAATTAAACGTAAACATAACATGACATTTTTGGGCCAAAAGTAAAGTGGGACATTCAATTAGACTTATTATTTAAATTTGGCAAATAATATTTAACAAATACAAATATTTTTATTATTTGTCCTTAAGAATTTAGTCAGAAGTAAATAAGTATTCAAATCATTCTGGGCGAGTAAAAATTTTACGTTAAGAGGGAACATATTATATCTTCACAAATATTTTGAAAGAATTCGCTTCTTTCGTAGAGGGGACAGTAAAAAAAAAGATGATCTAATGTCTCATCGTCATTTTCACAACGACACATTGCCGACATAAAGACACATATTCTCGATAAATGCGAGGCAACGAGACAATGTCCTATTCTCATTCTTGATATTAAAGAGATGTTCAATTTTGATTGCTTTTCGATTTCAAACCATGGTGTAATGGGGATGGAGCATTGAATACTCTTATAAAACAACCCAGTCGAGGAATTCTGCCAGAAAATTGTCCACTCAGATCTGATTTTATTAATTTCAGTTGGTACACAATCATCAGTAGGACGACTAAAGCGTACAATTGGTTTTACTAAAAATAATATATGTAGTAACTCTTTGTAAGAAGTTAAAAGCGCTATGATTAATAATAGAGTAATGAATTTATTTTAGATTACAAACAGGAATTAATTTAACTTTGTGAATATTTAAAAAAATATTATTTTATGCAATATAAGATAGCTAGTATCTAAAAAGGTATTTTCTAAAGCTTTTAGTCATTTTAGTGGCTATTTCTAATAGCCGCATTTTGTTTATACGAATTTGAGACATTCTTAGAGCTTTTCCGCTGTCAGCTAAACAATGTTCATAATGGACTGTAGAGCATTATTTATATTGTTGCTGAAAGCTTTGCGGTAAGCTTTTACAGTACTTACTGAAGTTAAGCTTTGAGGAACATTATGAGTAGACCATGAAACTGTGCTTTCAAAATTAAAATATGAAAATGCTTGACTCGATGGTTTCTAAAACGTGCATCTAAAGTTGAAATAAGACATGTACGTAACTTAAGTGCATGTCTGTAGCTTAACATGCAGAATAAGGATTTAATGTTTTATTATTATGTTTTAAAGATATGTATCATCAATCTTAAACCAGAAAGAGATAAATCTTATAAGCAACACAGCTTTCTGGAGCAGAGTATAATTTAGAATATTTTTTTTCAAAACATAACCCGACATTTTTTTCAGTAAAGGATGTTTTTCAATTATATTTCATTGGCACTTAAATAAATGATTAAAATTTGGAATTTGTGTTTAGATCATAGAAATCATTCTTAAAAAATTGTTGAGGTATCCAACGGAAGATTTATTTGCTGAATTTAAGATATTAGATGTAAGACAACTGTTGGTGAGGTGCCTACTACTTAAATTTTATAATAAACCAACTGAAAATGTATTGTATGGTCCCATTTGTATCAACCTCTTTTGGTAAAAAACAATATGATGTAATTGCTTCAAAAATATATTAATGATTTAATGCCGGAAATGAAAAAACTCAAAATGTAACTGCATATGTAAATAGTGTAGCGAGATTTTTTTTTAAATACAATAATATGTAGATTTGTAAACGTATTAATTTATGTAATTAGAACACTTATTATTGATATTATTTCAGATTTGTTTTGTTAAAAATTTTACCATATTATTGAGGTTTAAGTAATTTTATGTATTCTTAGCAAATATAATAATTGGATGGGGAGAACTTACAACAATCATATTAAACCATTTGAAACTGTTCAAAAATGTATATAAAAAATAATGCTTCTCAAAAATCGCACTTTATCCTCTTTCAAATTGTTTCAAGAAGCTTAACTTTTAGACCTAAGACAAATATTGTTTTCAAAGTTTAAAATATTTAACAACCAAAATTTATTTACAAGTAATTCAAATAGATCAAGTCAAAGAAGGAATCGTGTGTTAGAGATACCACATTGTAAAACGAGGCTCGCACACAGACATATATATTTTATTGGCCCGAAAATTTTCAATTATTTTTTTAATAATAATATTTCATTGATTCCAAACTTTCAAAATTTTCCTTCTTTTAAAAAACATGCATTATCCTGGATTCAAACTAAAGATATGAACTCCTTTTTTCTGATATATTTTATTGCCCTTTAATAAAGAAATATTTTTGTGTTTTTTAAAAATATTTTTTATTTCCTTTTTTAATTACTTTAAAAAATACCATAAAATCTTTTACAGAATATTTATTTTTTCTTTCTTATATTACACAAAAAAATTATAACTGTCCATTATTTATTATAGGAGCAAAAATTCATTTACATTTTCTTGTATACCTACGAAAAGGCCATGCCTTTGTAGGATTTTTTGTATACTATTTTTACTATTAATATGTATTTCATATAAACAAAATAATTTAAATAAAAAAAAATATATTAAAAAAATATAAAATATACTTTTTATGAATATAATTAAGATTATTCATTTCTTACATTTGATAAGATATGTATTTATAACTAAGTAGTTTTAGGTTTTTTGTAATTGTTAAAATAGTATATAAATACTTATACTTAAAAAGATATAAAATCTTATCTTAGAACAGCCTGAGGCCTGTTAGATGGAGACTATCCTAATTAGAGAACGTTCCATATTCATTTTCTATTCCCTAGTTATAAGTAAAATAGTAAAAATAAAATTGATAAATAAAATGTACACTCGTTCTTTCAGAACACGATATTTTGTCGTGTAGGACTTTGATCATTTTTAAGCCGGTTTTTTGAAGCGTGTTTTGGAGAGTTTTTTTCAAGTAATCAATTTGTCTCAATACTGGTTATCATGTTTTGAAAAAACTAGCTTCAATTACTAAGGTGTATTAAACGATCTTTGAAAAAAAAAAGTTCGCCTCTATTTACCAAGTACAAAAGCAATAGTAGTTTAAAAAATATTCATCTATATAGGTTTACGATTATATAAAAGGCTATGTTCGTTTGTGTGTCCTCGATGCACTGAATAACTACTGGACCGATTTACGTGCGGTTTTCAGCGAAATGTCGATCTTTGCCACGAGCGGGTTTATAGCTATTTAAATCTTGAATTTATTATGGGAGCGTATATTTTTTTTTATCCATCACCACGGTTGCATTTGCCAAGAATGCATTTTACAAATGCATGTATGAATGTAATTTAAAAGATGAAAAAGTTTGTTTTAAATTTTTACAAAAAACATCAGTTTTTTTATGAATCCCGATCAGATTATTTCATTGAATTTCTTATAATTTCTACCCATTTATTTCTTTTTACTGGATTTTTGGTGATATTAAAAAAATAACAACTGACATTTGACACATTTTTGAAAATCACGTTCCTAACTGAAATGCGCCCCTGAGCAGAGTTTGACATTTGCTTAAATATTTTTTTATTTAAAAATAAATTGTTTTATAATTTGGAATTCAAACATTAACAAGTACCTAGGTACCTTCTTACCAATGAAAAGTTACAACATCTCTTTTAGGTTTATTCGAAAGAATTTTACTAAACATTTTTTGAGTAAAATTTTGACAGTATATTTAATTATGTTAAATCTTAAGACGAAACGCGGTCCGACTTTTCTTCATACAAAGTGTAGAGCTCTTTTTTGCATATTATATAAAGTAACCATCGGCGTGTCCCTATATTGTCCCGTTTTTTTTTTTTTTTTTTAATTTTATTTTTAAACCACAACAGGCTAGGAGGCCCATTTCCAGTGGTGAATTACATCACAGAACACCCAGGCTTGAGAAAAATAACATTTTTAATTTTTGTGTTCTCACCGGGAATCGAACCAGGAACCGTGCGTGAGTCAAGCGTCTTGACCACTACACCACGGAGGCCAACACTATAAAAATATTGTTTATTATGGGAACTAGAACCATCCAAATCCGTAAAAAGCAAAGTTTTATGTGCTGTCTTTGGGCGCACGGCGCACGGTATACAAATATAACTATTTTTGAAAAACGCTAAACATACCGATACAAATTTTTTTATTCTGATACTCTCTCTAAAAAAAATAACAAAATCGTTTCAGTTTTGAGGAGCGGAAAACGGTACAGCGAAACGTCGATTTTGTCTCTTCTAACAAAAGGTCTGACATGAAGTTGTCTTTTTCTTTATTGATCAAAATTCTCTGTCCTCACAATTTATGTAAACCGAAACACAAAAATAATAATGAAAACATACATATCTAATTAGTAATAAATACATAAATATTCGATGGTGCTCATTTAACCAATTTACAGATATGTACTCAAATCTAGCAATAAAAAAGCATTGCCGGGTTTAGCTTGTACATAATAAAAATTACATGTTTAATGTTTCAATGCAGTACAGATAATTCAAAATAAACATATGCATTACTTTGTAATAAAATATATAAAACTTTCAACAATCATTTTGTACTGTTGTTTAGTTTATCAAATAAAGAATTAAAATTACTTTTTGGATTTAGTAAACAAAGAATAAACACAGAAATATTTTTTTTTGTAAGGAAACGTAGGTGCACAAGACATAGATAAAAAAATATTTAAAGTAGTTGAATTGATAAAACAAACAAACCATCACGCTGTTTCCACGTAAAGGTAGGCAAAAATAATAGAATATAATAGATCTCTTTATCTTTGCATACATATCTCGCTTCCTCTACATTCATACATCTTATTATGGACACGCGCCAATTATTCAGATTTTTAACGCGTCCATCTTCAAGTATTTGTTGGATTTGGTCATGCCATGTCTTTCTCGGTCTTCCTCTATTTTTGCATCATCAACATTCACATTGTGAATATTTTTAGCCGTTCTATTGCTGTACATTCGCTCTACATATCAAAACCATCGCGCAGCTCCTATCTTGAATTTGTCGACAATGCTTATCTCAGTCTTACATAATGTACGGATTTTAACATTTGTGCATCTATCGAACAAAGTTTTACCACATATTTGCCTGAGAGATCGCATTTTGACAGCATTCAGGCTACTTTCATCTCTGGTTTTTCAAGTCCATTATTGCCTTCAAAACATCAGGGTGGGGACCAAAAATATATATAAAAGCAACAATGTAGATAAAAATCAAAAGCTCTTGATATCATTACTGTTTGTATTTCACTCTCGATTTTTTCAAAATCAAGTCTGTTTTTTTTTTTTTAATTAAGAATAAATGTTCAAATTTTTTGGTATTTTCATTTTAGATTATTTTTATTTGTTTGCTGTTAGTCGTGAAAAATCTTGTTTAAAAGCAAAAACAAAGTTGTAGTAGGGCATGATTTGAACCTCTGGCATCTTGATCTGGAGTCTGCAACACTACCACGGCACTACAACATGCACTGAGCTCATTTTAAACTTTATTTATCCTTCAAATTCAAGATTAAAGTTTGCAGTGGGAAATTAATTGCTATTTATTATTGAAATAAAATGCAATACTGAGAACTGTAAAAGAGCAATACCATTAATTATTATTTACTTTTAAGCACCGAGTGGTGCAAAGGGTACCACATTGCCATACTAAATGCATCGTATTTTGATCATCCGTTATATAAAGGTAAGGTGATCAGTCCTACGATACAGGTGCCAGTACAGATACAATTACATATGACAGTTTTAAAAATCTTTCAGAGAAATATTTCATATGAGCCCAGCCAGCAGTCAAATCCAGGACCTCAAGAACAGTTGATGAAAGTGTCACAACAAACTAATTTTCACTCGATTTCCTTATTCAATAATTTTATCTGAGAGCAGCCATTGAGTCGAGAACACTTATATGGGGTTCCTATTCTATTTCACACACATAACTGTATTCATCCATCATCCGCCTGGATACCGAAAACACAAATGGTGTAGCCGGTCACATATTATTTCAAAATCACACATCTTTGATTTTTTATTACGTTTAATTTTAAATTCCAAAAAAATACCTTATTTTAACTATGGAATTTGTGATTTTCCGTAGTAATTAATTTCATGTATAAATTTATATTATTCATTGACTTTTGATACACAATAAAAATTGTACATTGGTTTAATGACAAATGATAATTTCTACTATCAACCAATATTTTTTAATTTTTTTTATTTTATTTATGTGACAAAACGTATTTAATTGAAAATAATAAAAAAAAAACTACAGATATAGAATACACAAAACTGTATTTGAATGTTAATTACCTTACACCAATACTATAACTCAACGGGAAAAAGAAACAAAGAGGAAAGAGAAAAATAAGAATGATTAAAGAAGAGAAAAGAAATGTTTCTTCAGACGTGATTTAAACAGAGATACTATAGAAACATCTTTGATGGTGGATGGAAGATGATGACTATACTTAAACATTAAAATAAAGTTAATCTGTACGCTTTTACAACGGGATAGCTATGCTGCGTGTTGTAAATTTATCAGAGCTTCAACTTTTATGTATTATTTTTTGTCATAGAATTTTTTGTGAAATGTTTGAAATTTCTCAATCATTTCTTTTTATATAAAAATCCTATCTTGGCCGGTTATGCCAAGTATAAACCCCGCATACGGCAAAATTCTCTACCGAAATTAATTTTCTCATAGCCTACCGCGCTATATTATGAGTGACGCTTTTAGTGTAATTTGGAACGAAGTAGTCACTCGGAGGAGCCAGAAGCGGTGCATGTAATTACAAACTGCAAATTTAATTGACTCGTGTAAGTTAGTGTAACGACTTTATAAAGTTCAGCGTCACGTGATTGTATGGAAGTGAATGGGGTGTTAATCCAACCCATTTCGTGTAAGTATTTTCGGGATTAAATGGTTAAAGTGAAATTAATGGCGTATTATCAATTTTATTTTAATGGATTTTTATTTATTTATTCAC
The DNA here is from genome assembly GCF_059751315.1 of Micrasema longulum. Taxonomy (NCBI): domain Eukaryota; kingdom Metazoa; phylum Arthropoda; class Insecta; order Trichoptera; family Brachycentridae; genus Micrasema; species Micrasema longulum. Next base: position 192,214 of record NW_028277700.1, read on the forward strand.
AAAAAGATACATATTACAAAAAAACGCATCCCTTACTCTATAAGGCCAAGAGCCGCGCGTTGAGTTGGGATACATCAAAATAAAAAGTGGAAGCATGCATATTACTCGTATTAAAGAATACGAATTAACGGAAAAATATTATTTTGAACATATATTTTTACAACAGTATTTTGAGTTTGTCCAAATTTTTGTAGACAAGGACTGGATTCAACTCCCTGGGGAGCTGTTTATATTAACACATTACAACAGAGATGAAGAACATTTAAGATAAAGTAATATAGAACTCTAGGTATCTACAAGGCTTATGACCTGTCAATAGCTGGTTTAAGTGGCCACTTTACACGCATTGTTGATAAATCTATCTGGTCCATAAAAAAGTGTAGAAATTGAAAAAATAAGATTTTCAGGCGTTGCCTTGTATGTAGGTGAAATAATTCAATAAGATGAATCTCACATGCATAAATAAAGGTTTTAGCTCTTTAACTTCACATACATAAACAGATGAAATGATTTAAGGAATATAGATGTTCAAATATGGGCAGAATGGTGAATGTTACACAATTTGTAACAAGGCCAGCCATTGACAGGTCATTATCCCTGTAGATTCCTATGCTTCTATATTACCTTCTCTTAAATGTTATTCATCTCTGTTTATATATTTTTACGATTACAATCATACACAGTTATACAAATCTAGAAATTTAACAGTAAATTTTAAAAAATCGAATAAGTATACTGGACAAACAGCAACAAATAGGTAAAATCTACGTGAAAGAACATTAAGAGGTATTTGTTGGAGAATAGTTGTGTAAATAGTGCAAAGGATACCGGATCAGAAAAGTTACTTAGAAAGGGACAGTGTGAAGATCCCGGGAATAAAAAAGAGAATAACTGAAAAATGATGTGATATGTCAAGTAATGGAAAGTATTCTCGAAGCGAAAATCGATAAGTATTGTTTTATTTTTAATGCACTTTTCTGATTTGGTATTTTTAATAAATATAGTACGTAAAATGACCAGGGTTGATTATTGACAGCGTGTAATACTAAATATGTGTAATTCATTATGTTATTGACCGAATGAACTCATGTTATCTATTTTAATTTTCGTAAAATTACACATGTTTTTTTAAAACTAATTTTCAAAATCTACGACACATTTTTTACGGCCTTTCGGGTGCGAATTAAGTTTTACCGGCTATTGTGCCGTGTGTCATTACCACTCGTTCCCGACGTTTTGAACTGCATCGCCGCGTCTCTGAAAAATGTAAAGGCTATTGACTTTTTTTATGTCCATGACTATTTACGCATACATCCTAACACTCACCCTGACACCCCTCATTCTCACACAAGCAAAACTACAAAGTACTTTAGTTAACATTACTCGTTCATTCATTAACAGTTTTCACTTAACAATATTATAGATTTGCCTTTAGAAATAAATTAGTTTTTATTGACAAATTACAATAGGAATGGAGAATACCTTAAATATGGGAATATGGAAGTCAAGACGTTTACAGGGCTTATGACCTGTCATTAGCTGTTTAAGTGGCCACTTTACACACTGTGTAACATTAATCATTTTGCCTATGTTTGAACATCCATATTTCTTCAATTCTTCCATTTGTTGATTTTAGTGAAGTTAAAGAGCTGAAACCTTTATTGTTGTGAAGAGATTCATCTGACTGAATTATTTCACATACTAGGCAACGCCTGAAAACAATTTTCCATTTTTAAAACTTTTTCTTGGACCAATTAGTTTCATTACGAGTTGTTTTGGACTATAAACTGACATACAACGAGCATATAGATAATACAGTAAATAAATCACTGAAATTACTTGGCTTCATTAACAGAATATCCTCTGATTTTACTAATGTCCGTACAATCAAAACTCTTTATTGCTCAACTGTTCGCCCTCTTCTAGAATATGCCTCAGTGGTCTGGTCTCCATTCTATGTCAATCGCATAAATCCCATTGAATCAGTCCAACATCGCTTGCTTCGAAAAATAGCGTGGATGCTTGGACTAGAGAGAGATAATTATTCTTATGCTGAAATAGAGTCAATGTTAAATATTTCTAGTCTACAAAAACGTAGAACTAATATTGACTCCATATATATGTTCGGCATACTAAATGGTATAATCGATGTTCCATCATTACTGGGACAAGTAAAATTCAATATTCCGACTCGTAGATTGAGAAACAATGAAGTACTGTTCATCGATCAGCATAGAACAAACTATGGCCTAAATTCTCCAATGATCCGCCTTTGTCGTATTGTTAACTCAAGACAGGATCTGGACTTTTTTGGTTTAAGTTTACAACGATTTAAACGAGCACTAAATAAATAGTCCAGATCTTGTCTCGATGTCCCTTATGTTTGTCAACGCTTCTTTCTTTTTTCTTTAAATGTTTTAAACTACTCTTTTATTGTAATATTTAAACCTTATAAATTGTATACATGGACAATGTCCGTTAATAAATAAATAAATAAATAAATAAATAAATAAATAAATAAATAAATAAATAAATTACAATATTTGAGTTTGTCCAAATGTTTGTAGACAAAAGACTGGATTTTACCCCCTTGGGAGTCGTTAAGATAAACAAATTACAACAGGAATAGAGAATACCTAGACAGTGTATCAAAATAAAATTTTCTGTATCGGTAAGTTTTGCGTTTTAAAAAAAAATATATATATATGTATACCGTGCGCCTAAAGACAACACATAAGACCGTGTTTTTTTACGGCTTTAGATGGTTATTGTTCCGATATTAAAATATTTTTTAGAAAACGAAATAATAGAGACACGCCAATGGTAAATATCTACAATGTAAAAAAGAGCTCTGTGCTGGTTAAAGCATGTAGAGCAAATGGACAGCAAAAGAACGGCTTAAAATGTTTACAATGCGAATGTTCGTGGATGCAGAAATGGAGGACTGAGAAAGACATGGCATGACCAAATCTAACAAATACTTGAAGGTGAACATGATTAAAGTCGGAATTATCGACGCGCGTGCATGAGAAAATCTATGAATGTAGATGAAGCGAGATCTGAATGCAAATATAGAGTGATGTGGCGTTCTATCCTCTCTGCCTACTCTTACGGGGAAACGGCGTGATAGTTTGTTTTTGTTGTTATAATTGTAAAAAAACATTCCTTTAGTGCCATAATTCAGAGAGAAAATACGTGAATGTTTGTATGAAGAAAAGACCACGTTTCCTCACATAATTAAGTTTACTTACAAAACTTTACTTAATAATCTTTAGAAAAGATCGTATAAGCGTGAACAAGATGTTATAACTTGTCATAGGTACGTAGGTACCTAGGTTTATGTTTATGATTGAATTCCAGAGCAAAAAATTTTTCAATTTTCAAATATAGAATTCTTTTAGCAAAAGTCAAACTCTGCTCAGGGGTGCACTTTAGTTAGGAATGTGATTTTTTAAAATATATCGAATGTCAGTTGATATTATTTTAGTATTACCAAAAATACAATGAAAAGAAACAAATGGGTTGAAATTAAAAGGATTTCAATGAAATAATCCGATTGGGATCCATAAAAATGCGAATGTAGTTTGTAAACATACAAAAACAAACTATTTTTCTACTTAAAAAATAACATCCATCCATTTTTTATACGCATTCTTGGCGAATGCAACCCTGGTGATGGATAAAAATAATATTTACGCTCCTAACTTTTTTCTTCTTCATAAATTGAAGATTTAAATAGATATAAACCCGCTTGTGGCAAAGATCTACATTAATCGATCCAGTAGTTAATCAGTCCATCGAGGACAACCATTCAAACATTGCCTTTTATACAAGTGTCTATTGATTAAAACTATGTTAAGAAAACAGCACTCAAGTAAATAAATAAATATAATTTTATAATCGTTTCCCAAACCATCGCTTATTTGGACCCACTTCTGCTAACTGTTTTTTTTTAATAATCTCACCGAAAACTTTTTTTTCGAAGGCTAGGGAAAAGATTGAGAACATATTTTAAAAATAAATCATCTTTTATACCTTAACAATCTAAAGAAAGCAATTTTTCAAAAAAATCTTATTTTATATCTCAATTTGTGAACTTGAACGATTGCGTGGGTAGGTACCCTTTATAACCGTAATTTATATCAAATTAGGTTAATTATGCCCCAATTCAAGGTTTGCTTCATACACTATTTCACCGGGGCACATTTGTCCCTAAAAAGTACCTATTAGAATAATTTATATATTGTTTATATCGATAAGTAAACTGAAAAGGTTAATGTGATAAACCACTTACATACTCGCATATGGTCATTTGCAAAAATACGCCAAGCTACAAATTTAAAAAAAAATGAGTTAGTGTCAGAATCATGATCCAAAGGTAATATTCTAATTTTGAATAAAAGTTTAATGAGTTAAAACGTTTAAATTCTCAATACCAAAAATAATGCAACTTGACTAAAAACAATGTAACGTGCTTTAAGATTTTGTGTCAATCAATACGTGGCGAACATGATAAAAATATTCCAAAAATGTGTAAAGGCGATTCTAAATTAAAATATGAAACTAATTATTCATAGATGGCGCTATTTTAATTTTTCATTGAAAATGCCATTTTTATGTTAAATTTCAATGCAAATTTTACAAAACTTGGTTTGCGGAACCGCTTCAATAAATTGATTCTAACAAATACCATAACAATACAATTTTATTTTTTTTTCCAAAATGTTGTACATAACCAAAAATAAGTTTAATAATAGTAGTAGTCAAGCCAAAAAAGTCAATTATCTCAGTTTGAGGCTGGTGTGGCTTAACACGTTGTTTCATAACGCGACCCATTAAAAAATGTAAACAAAAGTTTTTTGAGCTGATTTTCTAATTTAACAAACAAATATCGTAAGGTCGTTAGAAACTGTGTCTGGGCAAGTGAAGAATAACGTTTGGTGTGAGAAAGAGAATCAGAAAATGCAAATGGTATATTTTAAAAAGCTTATTTTATTTACTATGATTTTCAAACAATAAACAGTACATACGACATTGGTATATTAATCACAATTTGTTATGTTTAGATATTGTTCATCAATTATGTGTAAACACATCATGCACGAATACAGAAAAAGATAGTTTATAATTGACTTTAGTTTGAATCTCGGGTTAATGTAATAAGTCCATCTCGTAATGTAGCGATTGACGCCTTTGTTAACCACGCTCGAGGTCCTAGGTTCGATTTCTGGCAGGGTGGGATTGAAATTTGGATTAATAAGTCTGATCACTTTACTTATATATAATAGATGATTGATACGTTGCATTTGATTTTCCTATACAGTACCTTATGCACCGATAGGTCTGGAAAGATAAATAATGGTTAAATTTTCCATATTCAAATAAATATGTCTTCAATTTTAATTAATAAAGTTTCCAATATTTTGTACAAAGTGTTTTTATTGCTGGGTCGAAAAAGCGGGGTATTTGATAAGAAGCTGATCATTATATACAAATATCGCAACAGAGTCAATAAAATAATTATTGATTGAAACACCAATTTCAGATATCGAAATTTATATTCAAAATTTGAATCGCGCCACTAATCGTTTAGTTAGTGAAATAATAGTTTTCTTCAAAACGGGCAATTTTTTTAGTGACACAACCATTATGTCCATTTTGATGAGAAGGCATCATTTTTTTTTTCTTTTTTAAACAAAACCTATGGTAGTCTAAGAATGTTAAAATAAGCATAAATCTTTTGACTGGGGTATCCAAAATTGAGATAGATAATTTTGAAGATACAATTTATTACGTAGTTATTTGAGATTTGTTTTTGTTTCATAAAAATGCTATTACACTACTCAAGCTTGGAATCACAATATGAAATTTCACGTTTTTTAAAAATAAGAATATAATTGCGACGGTAACGATTTTTTTTTTCCGTGCAAGTTAAAAACATTTCCTACAATTTTTGAAAATACGCATATTTTGAATTATCTTAAACTAGACGTTTCGCGCCCTATGGAGCAAACGGCACGTATGACGTTACCTTACCATAATTGTAAGCAACGTTCGTTAAATGCGCACTCAGCGGGCATGACGTGTGACGTCAAAGTGACGTGACACCAACTGCGAGCCGTTTTGTATGAGCTTGTTATCAAACTCGAATATTATTTATGAAATCACGTATTTATACATCGATAGTTATTTCACTAGAATCTTCAACACCCGCTTTTAATATAACATATTACATATCGACGGTGGAAATGTAAAAACAACAAAAACTATTTTTTTTAAATTATTTAAAAAATCTGATATTTTTTTATTCCGTTGGCGTGATTGCTACTTAATTCAAATAAAATGTAAAATATTGGATTTTTCATTCAATAAACAAAATAAACTTCAAATGGCTTTTTTACAGTCGATATGTTTTTAATGTTATTCTCGATTTGTAAAAATACCTCATTTATTTATTTATTTGACAGACTTATGCAATCAATAAATAAAATAAAGCAAGGACAAGAAAAATAAAAATTACTATCTTAAGACAAGATCCGGTCTATCTTAGTGAACTTTTAAACCTAAAAAGACTTACACCAAAAAAGTCCAGATCTTATCTCGAGTTTACAATACGACACAATCGGGACATTGGTGCATGCAAGCCATAGTTTGTGCTGTGTTGATCGAGGAACAGCACATTATTATTTCGCAACCGGCTGATCGGAACATTGAATGCCACTTGTTCCAGTAACGATGGTACATCAATTAAGCCATTCAGCAAAATAAACATAAATATGGAGTCAATGTTATTTCTACGTTTTTGTAGACTTTAGATTTTAAACATTGACTTCATTTCTCTGTAAGTGTAGTCCCCCTCTTGAGGCCAATCACCCATGCTACTTTTCTTAGCAAACGATGTTTCACCGATTGGATATGATTTATCCGGCCCACATAGAAGGGAGACCAGATCACGGATGCATATTCTAAAAGAAGACAAACAAGTATACCTTATCGTATACATATAGTTCTCATATTAAGATTGACCATAGAGCGTCTAGAGATAAATTAATGACATCAAATTAAATAATACGAAATGTTTAAATCATTCAATTACAATATTATGTCCGTAAACCTTACCTCAATTAAAATTCCAATCACCATATGGGCTTAAAGTTATTGTGTATATTTAGCCCTTGTATTAATATATTACAATAACATGTTTTGTACGTAGGTACATTAAGCGATTTCTCCAGATTACGAACCGACCCAAATAGTTCGTGTACTAAAAAGAAAATAAGTTTATTTAATACTTTTCTACCCGTATGATTCTCAGTTAGCAGTTTGGAAATTAATCATAAATATTAACTGCTTTTGCTCACGCACTTTGGTTCCATGCGGTGTCACCTCTCACAGTTATTATTTCCAAAGATTTGCGTTTTAACTTTCGGTGAGCATTTCAAATAACAGTTTAGGGTATTCTAGAACAAAGTTAAGCGTTTTGATGGAAGAATTTAGCACTGGGCGTGTAAACACGTTTGTTGTAGACGCAACGTGCAAAAAGTTATAATTACCACTCGCGCTACAAAAGTGCGTGTCCTACAACTAATGACTTTAAATGAAACAGAAATAAAATGACTGAAGGACATTTCAACAGAGATGGAAAACAAACATTCACTTACCTATAAGGCTGGTTAAGCGATAATTTACACACTTTTAACATTTACTATTTTGTATTTATTGAACAACTTTATTTCTTTAATTTCTCCTTGTGTTATTGTTTAATATCACTTAGTGTTTTTATTATTGTCAGAAAGAGCACGTACAGCCTTTTCAACGTCACTGAAAGTATCTAGTTTAGAAACCCTCGTAATAAGCAGCTTAAAGATGAAGAACTAAAACTTGTACAAAATTGTAGTCAACATGGACATAATAAGAGAATATAAGACAAATACCATATACAACTTTCTAAAACAAGACAAGGACAATCAAGACTAATGAACCAGGGACTGAAATTATACAATAAACTACCAGACAAAACTAAACAAAAGACTCAGACAAACTTTTCAAAAGACGTAAAATATATTACTTTAAACAACAGGGTATGAATGAAAAATTTATATTTTATTCTATGTAAAATGAATGTTATAATCCATAAGGGTTTATAAATAAATTTTCAAATAAAAAAAAAATTGCATGATTTTGGGATGAATTTTCGAAGAGACTTCCACAAAGAGTATAGATAGAACAGAAGTGACTTTTCAAAATAGGATATAATGCTAATCATATAATGTTACATTTATATTTTTAACAATTGAGTAGAACAAGATTATAGTAATAAGTGAATAATCGCAGCTTTTGTTACTTATAGTGTAATTGAAATATGATCAAAAGAAAGAATAGTAATGAGCAAAATAAGACTATATACAAAACCCAGGGTAAAAAAAAACTATAAACGCAGTCAATTTAACAGTATTTGTCGTTTTTGTAATGAAAAATGTTTTTTAACACGCGGTAAAAATAAAAACATTCAATTGTACGGCTTAGTATTTCAAAAATGAATAAAAAATGAGTAAAAATAAACTAAAATGAATTACGACGCAATTTTTTTTGAAGAAGCCAATTCACTGACTAGAATTTGTAACGTTACTGGCGGAGTAATTACACCATTATAACACTTTTCGGCCTGATGGTTACTTTTCGGTTAAAATTCTTAACAATAAAAATATGTGGGGAAGATTTTGCCTTATAGTTCAGTGTTTGGTATGTTCGCTTACCATGTATGAAGTCCTGGGTTCGAAATCCTAACGGGGTAGCTTTAAAATTTAAATGGTTTATTTTACTTAATTATGTGTTAACTTCAATTATCAAACAAAGCGGCCAAAACACCATTTAACAAAATGGAAAATCGTCTTTGTGACAATAATGTAAACATAAAACTGAGACAACGAATCGTCAAATATTATTAATGGTTCCTTTTTCCTTCTTCTTTCCTTCCCATCCCCTCTCCTCTCTTCATAGTAAAGTGTTATTTTTTTTTTTTTTAAACATATATTTATTTTTGTTAATCTTTGCTTTTAATTTTTGTATAAAATTGTAAGATTCAATATGTCCATGTATTTATAATTTTCTCAAACTGAACGGTTTGGGTAGGTAGGAAGAAATTGCCTTAAGGCAATATGCCCGCCCTTATATGTATATTTATTGTATACGTATATAAAGTGTCAAATAAATAAATAAATAAATGGTATGTTTTACTGTACGGTGTAGAGGCGCGGGCTCTCATATCAATAAAATAAACCACCTTGAAGCATTAGAAATGTAGTTAAGAATATTTTGGACAAATATAATAACTAACAATGAAGATTTACGTAGAGCCAACGCAAGAAGATAAGTATTCATCACTAATAAGCTCCGTTAGAATCATATTTCGGCCATGTGTTGAGAGGTGATAAACATGCCATATTTCAGATTCTCATGAAGATTAGGATCGAAGGGCGTAGAAGAGTCGGAAGAAAACAGCTTCCCTGGCTTCAAAATATTCGAACATGGACCAGGATTAGAACTGTAGAAGAGCTGTTTTGCACTGCTCAAGACAGGGAAGCTTTCTTCTAAGTGGTCGTCCACGTCGTGTCGGGGACCCGACGTGAAGAAGAAGAAGAAGATCAAACATATAGCACCAACCTGAGAATAGCATAGTTGACTTTATAGTTGTGGCGATTCAAATTTAAATAATTACTACTTAAAGTATCTTAAATATATTGTGTGGGACATTGTTAGATTCCTAAACATTTCTTCTTCGTGTGAGTTTATAAATTGTTGTGAAATTGTGTGTTTCTTAATGACAGTTCTCAATCTTCGGATTTGATATTTTACACTGTGAGTATTGTCACATTGATTTGTTTACTTCATCCTTGGAGTATATAGATGTACATACTCTAAGACTTCATCCAATATTCACGGATAAATATTATTAAAAGAGACCATAGACTACTGAACTAATTTAAATAAAAAAACCATAAACAAACAATGTCTACAAGATCGAATTCCACAGAGCAGAAGTTCATGGAATATATAGACAAAAAGTTTACTGAACTAAAAACAGATTTATTCCGTAAAATGGAAGCAGAGTTCTTGGATATTAAAAAATTCCAAGATTTTATTAATGTTAAATATGAAGAGATAAATTCGAATCTAAAAGTACTGATGGATTTACCAAAGAAACATGAAAAATTATTATTAGAATGTAAAATATATGAAGACAGAATTACTGCTATTGAAATAAAACTTGCAGAGGCTGAGCAAACAACCCTAAAAAATTCGGTGGAAATAAGTGGCATAAAAATTTTACCATCGGAAACTACTCTAGAAGCTTCCAATAGAATAGCAAAATCTTTTGGCATACAACTAGACCCCTTGGACAAGGCTATTATTCCTCAGGCGATAGCAAACAAACCCCGTCTACTCATATTTAAGTTTAACGAACACGACAAACTTAAGACAATCGTAAATTCTAAAAAAAATCCCCAAATCTTAAAAGACATCTGTGCTGAAAATTCAAAAATTTACATAAACGAAGCAAAATCCAAATACTACAAGGACCTATTTTGGAATACAAAAATTATATCTAAGGAAAAGGACTACAAATTTGTGTGGTTTAAAAATGGAAAGATTTTGGCCAGAAAATCGGATGACTCTGAAATCTTCCAGATTAAACATTTTAAAGATATAATGAGAAAATTCATCTAGCTACTTATGGCTTGTGCCAAATGAATTTTATGTATACTTTTTTACATTATGCTTCCTGATAATATAGATTATTTTGATCAAAATTGTTCACCAAAAACAATAGTGACAACCTCTATATCTGATTTAAATACAGTTCTTACTACCAAATATACACCACAATTAAAAATCATGCACCAAAATATTAGAAGTATAAACAAAAATTTTGAAGAATTTATAGTAATGCTTCATGAAATAAAACATGAATTTGACATTATAATCCTTTCAGAATGCAGAATAAATCTTAATAAATATACTCCGAAAAACATAAAAAACTATAAAGTTTTCAATACTACCAAACATCACCAACAAAATGACGGAGTGATTGTGTATATAAAAAATAACATTTACGCCACAGTGGTAGAAGTCTCTATTGAACATGCAAATTGTCTGAAACTGACTATAAATAATGACACATGTATACTGGGAATATATAGATCTCCATCAGTTAAAGATATATCTCCATTTCTTCATACCTTGGACTCCACACTCACTGAAATACGAGATATCAGGAATTTATATCTTATTGGAGACATCAACATCAACACTCTGGATTCAGAACATCGACACGCTAGAGCAAATGACTATGAATTTCTTCTCCTTGCTCATGGCCTACTGAGTGCCATAAATCAACCTACTCGTGTAGATATTAACCCAGCCAGTGTAAATACAACTGGAACTTGCATAGATCATATAATGATTAAGTCGAATAAAGACTTTAACACGGTAATTCACCAATCCACTATAACCGACCATTATACTCTTATTTTTACTACTCAAACAGAGCTCACCCAGAATTCTCATAATTATTCTTCAATTAAAAATAAAATTGATTATGATAAACTAACCAACTCATTAACATCGAAAAATTGGGATGAACTATATTCAATCAGCAACCTAGAAGATAGCTGGAATTATTTCATTGAATTCCTACAGACAACAATACGTCAATCTGAATCTCCCACCATTAAAATTGCACATAAAAATAAAACAAAAAAACCATGGATAACACAAGGTCTGCTTAAAAGCATTAGGAAAAGAGATAAACTACATCAACAAACAAAGAATAACATTTATGACATTAACCTACTTAAATTGTACAAACAATATCGTAATCTTTGTTCTAAACTTGTAAAAACATCTAGAGAAAATTACTACAAAACCCTCATCCAGGAAAATAATGACCCAAAAAGATTTTGGCAAATTATAAGAGAGATGTCCTATACTACTAATAAAGGCACATTACAACCAACTGAAATTAGAAAGGAAGATAAAAATATCAATTTTGAGGAAAATTCTGAAGAACTACTCAATTTTATAAATAATTACTTCGCCAAAGTTGGATCCAATTTGGCAGAAAAAATTGATAGACCTGGTACCCATTTAGCCTTTGCTAGTACCACCAAATCTAAATCAGTATTTAAAATCTCTCCAACGACTGAAGACGAAATCAAAATCATCATTAATTCTATGAAGGCTAGTAGCTCTTCAGGTACTGACGAAATTACAATGAAAACTGTTAAAACCATATGCAATAATATATTGAAGCCACTTTGCTTCCTTATTAATAAAACCAAAGAAGAAAGCACCTTTCCAAATAGTTTAAAATTAGGATCCGTAATACCCGTATATAAGAACGGAAATAAATTAGACATAATTAACTATAGACCCATAACTATATTAAATACATTTTCAAAAATTATTGAAAAAGTTATCAAACTTCAATTGTCTACATATCTAGAAAATAATAACATTTTGTCAGAAAATCAATTCGGCTTTCGAGAAAAAAAAGGAACAACAGATGCAATAGCAAAAATGATCCAGTTTATAACTACCCATTTGGATAGAGGTGATAAATGTATTGGTATCTTTCTCGATCTATCTAAAGCATTTGATACTATAAATCATGTTACACTTTTCCAAAAACTTAGAGGAATAGGCATCGACAATAAAGAACTAAAATTATTTCAAAGTTATATGCACGACAGAAAACAAGTTGTCAAAATAAATAATAAAATAAGTGACCAAACCAATATTACCTACGGAGTACCTCAAGGTAGTATTCTAGGACCAATCTTATTCTTAATATACATAAATGATCTGTGCCATTTAAACATTGATGGTTCTGTTATAAGTTTTGCTGATGACACCGTTCTATTATTCAAAGATAAGACATGGAAGGAAACATACGAAAAATCCGAAAGATATCTGAATATAGTAAAGGCATGGCTAGATACTAATTACTTAACTCTTAATAAATCTAAAACTAACTTCATTCCATTTCAAATCAGTTCTAGAACCTATTCACAAAATGCTGATTTTAACATCAAACTACATAATAATAATTGTCTTCAAAGTGCTCATTGTAATTGCCCAATACTGGATAGGACAGACAATGTCAAATACTTAGGAGTTATTATTGATATAAATTTAAAGTGGAAACAGCAGATTGAAAATGTTACTAATAAACTTAAGAAATTAACGTATTTATTCAAAACAATTCGAAATATAATTAATGTACAGGAACTTTTAAAGATTTATTTTGCATTGTGCCAATCAATTTTGGAGTACGGTATAATCGGTTGGGGTGGTGCGAGTGACACAGTTCTAAATAGTGTATTGGTTGCACAAAAATCCATCATTAAAATAATACTCAGAGTCCCGATACAGACATCCACTGAAGAAATATTCCATAAATCACAACTTATGACACCAAAACAATTATACGCTAAAACAATACTCACTTATAGATTCAAACACTACTCTTACTCAAATGAAAGACATAACCCCCACAATACATCACATACAAATAATATAATCACTAGATCCTCAACACATAAACAACTTAAACAAATACAAACTAATACCACTTTCAGACAAAGGGATTTTGAGTATTATTCAATTAAAATCTATAACCTACTTCCACTATCTATTAAAGCAATTAGTAATGAGAAAATGTTTAAAAAAATGGATAGTGGAGCTAGGTAGAAGTAAAATGGATTGTCTCATTCGCCCATACCAATGCTGAATCAACTGCTCCACAACTGTATGGCTATTGCGAGGTTTTTGTTGTTTTCATTGTGTGTTTTGTAGTGTTTTGTAATATAAATAATATAGATGTATATAAATACCTTGTTTTTAAAACTGTCTGAATATTTGTTTAATTATGTTTGTTTTTTAAGTGAGTCTTCTTTGTTTATTCTCAAATGTAATAAAAAAAAACTAAATTGTTAAGTGTCCTCGGCACGGGAAACCCCAGTGAGGTCACATTATTTTAATTATTAATTTATAGTTTGTAAGCGAAAAATATGAATAAATAAATAAATACATGGAAATCAATAATCTTTACTACTTCTATATAATGTTCTACTTTAAAGAGAAATATTGTAATAAATTGATGTTTTTTGTAAATATTTCTTGATTAACTTCTATAGTTATGATTTTGATAAAATTATAAATTGAATCATCAATAAAACTATTTGGTTTAGTTTCACTTCATTTAATTTGACCATCGAACGCTTCCTCCCATGAGGGCATTTTTAGGACTGGTACAGATCATACAATCAAGAAACTTTAGTGGTAATTTTATAAAAATCAAATCATATAATTGTAAAATATTATTTTTAAATGAACAAGTTGTTTATGAAAATCAAAACTGTTACAAAAATAGACTTTTTAGATGTTTTGCTTATTTTCGTGAAAATGTTCTGTAATTACGATGTCAAGGTGATCTTAACAGGATTAATAATAATAATATTATAAACGGAAATTAGAAATTTCTCGAAGGACAAATAATTCAAAAGGGAAAAAATGTTAAAAGGATGTTTCAAAATAAATCCAGTTATTAATTTCTTTGAAGTCCAATTTGTCGATAAACCACAATATTTTTTCAATATCTAAAACATTTTGTACTTTGTCGTATGATGTTAACAAATATTTGTTTATGCATTTATTTAAACCACGTTCATTTTCAGTGATTACTTCACATTATTTTTTTTCACTCTTTTACTTTCATTCACATGTTATTTTCTTTCAAAGTTTTAAAATATAAATAGTGAGTTTATAATTCTAAGTAACGTATTTTTTGGCCTGGGGATGAAGTTGTATTATTTAAAAAATTCCAATTATTAAAATATTTAGGTCTACTTTTAGCGAATTGAAAACAACTCTATTAGAAAATGGAATTCAAATTGTGCTAGAGTGAGGTTTGAACCTTGAACTTTCATTTTGAGTCTACGACACTCGCCATGGGACTACAATTTTACTAAGCAAGAAGCTTTTTTTATATATTGTGATTCAAAATGTATGTAGGTACGTTGAAAATCTACCAAACCAAAAAAAAAACTGAACTGAACAATGCTGGAAATTTAATCTACGTGGCCCGACGAACTAATAATTAAACAAAAAAATAGAAAACTTTCGCATGTCTTCAAGTCGATACGTAACATCTTATTCTTAATTAAACTCAAACAACTATATTTTATTTTATGCAACTCAATTATAACATATGGCATAATAGGATAGGGAGGCACTAATAAATCGATATTAAAAGCTCTCAAATCTGCTTAAAAGTTAAAATAATTTTAAAAAAGCCCTTCAGGTACCCCGGCGTCAAGTTATTTGAGAAGTTTGAGATCTTAGATATAGGATTAGACATATGTTTTTAGAATGATAATGTTTGTGAAAGCAAATTATTCTATTACATCCCAAAAGGAACACTCCCACACTACCAGAAGTCAAACAAGAGGATGGGTCACGAAGTCTACCACAAACTCTGAATTCGAGCAAAGAAATTTTAGGTTTTTGGGCAGAAAAATATTTAACATGTTCCCCAAACATTGCAAAACCATGAGCCGGATACAATTAAATAAATCTGTAAAAAATTAGTAACTGGGTTAAGGTCGGGAAAAATCTGAAATAATTTCTCCAAAACATTCTTATAAAAAAAGGGAATAAATTAATATTGCATAGCTGTATTGTTAATTAATAAGAAGGTATAAAAATGTCTGCCTTAAAACAGGTTGTACCTAGTTATGCAGACTAGACATGATCCAGAGAAATCTTTTACCTAACTGTGTCTGTAGTAGATAAAGTAATTGTTATTTTTGTCAATAAACCATTATTATTATTATTAAACCTAAACTAAGATTTGAACCAGGTTGCGGTCCCGTGGACAGTGTTGTGGACTCATGGATTAGAGATCCGAGGTTTGAACTTTGGTCTACTAGAACTTGATTTCGAATATTCTAATAGTGAGTTTTTTTTATAAATTGTTGATGATGGCGCTAAAAATTTGAATATTTACACAAATCATGAGAACGTTAATATTTCTTTAAAATAAAAAAAAACACGAACAGCGAGGTTTTTGTTTTTTGTTACTCAAGCTTGTATTTTTGAACCAGTAAAAAAAAAATATAAACCAGTTTATTATTTTTTCTTACCTGTAAATAAGGGTAAATTTTTAGCACGCTCTGAAAACCAAACACTGAAATATCGGCAAAATTTAAATTGACTGTCGAAATCAATTTGCAAATCAAATAAACCCCCAGGCATTTAACAGAAGGAGGGATCTGCCAACATCCGTTGCCCCGAAGTTCGTTATAGCCGCCCTTTAATTTCCTGAAAAAATAAAATATTGTAAGCCTTGACACAAAAAGGTTAAAAAAATACCAAATTTTAATGATTAAATTTGAACTCGTATGTGTACGCATTAAATAATGATTACATAAAACTTCTTGTACCCGAATTTTATTGTCATTCTTGTCGGCCATTTTCTTCTTATCTTACATATTCGATTACCGAAAGCGGATTTTATAAATATGTTTTGAGTGTGAGTTTGCATTTGTTTCATGATTGTGATACGTTGCAACTTTTTTTTACCGACGCATTCTTTGCGATTGAAAGTGGCAAAACAGAATTAAAATGTAAGTACAAATTACAAAAAAATACAAAACACTGTTATGTATAGATTAAATTTTTCTTTTGATTTTTCTCGATGGAAGTGAATTTTATTTATAATGTAAAAAAAAAAACTTATTCAGTTTTTCCCCTTTTATTTATTATGTTTTCTAAAGAACGAGTTTTATTATAACCGACATCCACAGACGTTTATTTTATTTTTCATTTATTTACATTTTTTATAACATATATCACTATATTTACTAAATCCCACAAATATTATTCATGTTTTTTGTTAATATTTCTTGATAAAACTCCATAGTTGATGATGTTGATACAATTATAAATAAATCCCGCAAAAGCAAAGTCTATGCGTGGGTATACTATATATAGAATATAAAATAAAATCTTTAGTGTGAAAGTGAAACAGATTCATATAAAATAAGAATGGAAAACTATGTTGAAACTTTTTTTTAAATACTTAAATAGAAAAAAGAGAAAATTAAATAGAATATAAATAAGACGAGGGGACAAAAAATAAATCAATGTAGAAAATTTAATTTTAACAGACGAAAATAACTATAATTTAGTGTTAATACCACGGTTATAAGGCTCAAATTCCTGTGAACGAGTATAAGAGACGGACGTAATCAATCGATTCTACAGTATTAATTATATTGATCCAGAGAAATTATCATTGTTCCGTTCAAGTATTGAATTTTGACACACAAAAATGACCCTGATTTTAATTTGACCCTGACCCATGATAAAGCTCAAATTCCCAAGCGCGCGAGTATAAGGGACAGACGCAATCGATTAATAAAAGAGTATTAACATTATTAATAAACATGTAAACACAGGATTTGTCAATTATCAAAAGTAGCCATCGAATCGTAAACACTTTTGTGATTCTATTTTACTTAAAACTGTTTTATTTATTTGCCCGGACATTGGCCATGTACGAGTATATTTAGACATCAGTGCCTATAATAAAATGTATTTTAAATGCATAATAAGTTGAAGTTAAGGAGAAAGAGAAAAAAAAAATGACCGCAAATAAGACTATCATAAACTGACTTGTACAATGTACATAATAAGTAATGAAAAAAAAAAGCTGCTTCCATTTAAAAAATATTAAAACCTAAATTCAAAATGGGTGAATGAGACCCCCTGAAGGGTGCTAGGATTTTTTTTTATTCTTAATAATACCCCACCCCGTATTTGTGTTTTTCATTATATTATTTCTTAAATTTTTCTCTGTTTGCCCTGACTATGCTGTAAAATAGTTTTTCTTTTCAAGTGGTTAACATTAGGAAACATCATTTTTCATTCATATAATGTGTGAAAAGCCGTGTATGTATTTATCATTAAGATGAAAGCTATAGAGCATCAACAGATAATTTAAGCTCATAAAATAGGCTTTTCTGACAAACATCAACCACGTTAGAAGACTCTACCGGTTAAATTAATGAATCCGTGTTCAAAACATATTTTGAATATTTTTTCCTAAAAACTCACGATAAACTTACATTCATACATAAAACTTATGTTCTGTAAGAAAATGGTACACTATGAATATGAGAGATTACTATTTTATCAACAATGTTTTGAGTTTGTACATTTTTTTGTACATAAAACTAGATTCAACTTCCTTGGGAGTTCAATATATTACAACAGAGATAATTAACATTTAATAAAAGAAAAAATTAATGTCTTGGGATTTACAGGAATTGTGAAGGTTTTAGTCCGCATCAATTAAAATTTCAGCTTTTTAACTTCACAAACATCAACAGATTAAACATTTTACGGAATATGTATGTTCAAACATAGGTGAATGTTACATAGTGTGTAAAGTGGTACTTAAACCAGCCAATAGCAGATCAAAACCCCTGTTAATGCCTATATTCCCATCAAAGAAATATTTTTTATCCCTGTTGTAATACATATATATATATATTTTTTTTTAAAAGGCACATAATATTATTCACAAGTAATTTAAAAACAAACCCAAAAATAAAATACTTTTAACAATAGTAAAATGAGAATTCTTCTACATTTTAATTCCATTATTAACCTGTCCGGGAGTATGGCCGTACATGGTCGTCCAAACAAAATTTTCATCAATGGAGTATGGGCGTACATGTACGTCCGATTATTTTCAGAAATATTATTTGGGCTTGTAAAACCGATGGTTGACAACCCATGAAATAAAACATCGATAATTTTGATAAAAATCATATTTACTGGTATAATTTACTATTTTTATTCAAGAAAATATGTTGCTTATAGCATTGACAATGATATAAAATTATAAAAAGTAAAAAAAAAACATGAAAAAAAAACTCACTCCCCAGATACAGTTTTGTCGGCAGAAACTCACTCCCGGACAGGTTAAATATTTATGAAGAAATGGGGATGAAATGTCATACCACGAAATGAAAGATGTTTTTGATGTTAATAATATAAATATTATTATGTTAAGAAAACCATTAAGTTTGTTAGTACAAATATGTTATTGTTAGAAGTTAATTGCATTTCATCTAAATTTCTGGATATCAGTACGATTTTTTGAAAATTTATTATCATTTCAAATTTGCCGATGAAAGTTTCATTTTTTTATTTATTTTGTAAATTACAATGAATAAGTTCCAAAAAGAATTATCGCTCATGAACTAGGAAAAAATGAATATATTATTTTATAATTTAAAATTTGAGAACTAGATCAAACTCTAGATTATTTATTTGCAAGCCGGTAATCGTGAAGTTTATACAACAATTTGTATTTATTCTAAATAGCCAGTCTAATAATTTGTCTAGTGGTGTACAGAGTCTGTCTTGTATGCGAGTTATATTATATTATCGCGCAAGACTAAAAGCATGTGATCCTAGCTTAGCAGAAAATGTTTCCTCACTTCTCTGGTCCATGAAGACATATGATGATACTGCTTTTAAGGGACAATGAGCTGCGAGATGGAAGATTTATGGTTGTTTACTGGCAGACATAAAGTGACAGTGCATTATTGCCATCAATGCTAATGGCTGACTTTCTATGGAGTAAATGGCTTGCCTAACCTTTAGGATCCAATTATGGTGCCAATATTTGCAGGGGGAAAACCCCGCATTTATAACGCAAAATAAATTATAAGCCGCCATAAGTGACGCCATCATTCTATTTTTAAATGTTATTACGGTCAATTTTCACATATTATTTTTAAGCTTTAAAATTACGTTGAAACATTTTTTTGCAGAAAGTCTTGGTGGAATTTAAAAATATTGAAAGACATTAACATTGTTAACAAGGGCTAGATTCAACTCCCTAGGATGCTGTTAATATTAACATATTACAATAGAGATGAAGAATATTTAAGAAAAGTAATTTAAAAGTCTATGAATCGACAGGGCTTTTAAAAAAGCCTGTTGATAAATCCACCTGGTCCATGAAGAAGTATATTAATTTTTAAAAATTCAGGTTTTGCCTCGTTTGTAAGTAAAATAATTTAACTAAATGAATCTCACCAGCATTAATAAGGGTTTCAGCTCTTCAACTTCACACACATCAATAAATGAAAGTATAGGAGGAATAAAGATTTTCAAATATGGGCAGAATGATAAATTTTACACAGTGTGTAAAGTGGCGACTTAAACCAGCCAATGACAGGTCGGAAGCCCTGTAGATGCCTAGACTTCTATATAACGCCTTCTTGGCGGCCTCCGCGGTGTAGTGGTCAAGACGCTTGACCACACGAAAGGTTCCGGATCCTGTTATGGTGCCAAAAATAAATAAATAAATAACCTTCTCTAAACTTTTCTTTATCTCTGTAGTTATATCTCAATAAAAGTTTCTAATTAAATTTCAAATTAATGGAACACGCCAATATGTTACTAATGTGATCATACACGGCAACAAAATAACCAAGGTTGTGATTTTTTACTTTTTCTAATATTTGACGAGAATAAAACCGAAAATAAACGCGAGAGAGTAAAGTTTTTGTACGTTCAAAATATTTTTTTTTCATGTTTTCGAACTCAAAACAATATTCTGCACTAGTCTGAAAATGCTTGATAAAGAGTAAAAACACTTATTTGTAGCAAAAAATATTCGAAATAAAACGGTACAAGTATTTAGCTGGATTTTTTTTTTTTTTAAATAAAAATAAATATTTGCGTTCTTATGATTTACCCAAATATTTAATTTTGAGGGCCATTTTCAACGAGTTGTAAATAACTCACTATTAGAAAATGGAATCAAGTTGGGGTAAAGTGAGATTCGAACCACGGAACTTTGGTCCGTGAGTCCGAGACACTAGCCGCAGGACCACAACTCGATCACCGACCCGATTGTGGTCCCGTGGTTGTTATGATTACGATCGAAGGTCCGAAGTTCACGTCCCATTCAATCACAGCTCGATTTCCATTTTTCCAACTCAAGTCATTTACGTCTTTTAGGAAATGTCCTGAAAATAAAAATATTTGAGTAAATAATAATAGCACGATGGTTAATTTCAGGTAAAAAATAAAAGAAAAGACAATCGAAAGGAGATTAGGTAATCTCATGATCTAGCTGAGATCACAACTTAGGTCTTGGGCTGGATTCCCAGCATGTAAGTCACATAAAATATTTATTTTAAAGGTAGTTTTACTGAGATATTTCATAGTCTTTGGACGGTTCAAAGTCTTATTAGTATACGCTGAGATTTAAGTTCACTTTCATTGCTCTATGCGTTGTGGCAACACCAAAACCGTGAGGTAGACACGTCCAAACGCGTAATCCGCTGCAACGTCAGCTCGGACAAGATATTAAACGCCGTGCATCGGAAGAAAACTTTACATTTCATCTTGGCATTTCGTGTCGCCCGGCCACCAGCTCTCCGCCAGTGTTTGCTATTGTAAATTCCTGCCTTAAAAAATAATAGGATGTAACCCGTGTGTAACTGCTTTATAAATAATTTCAAATGTAAGCCATCTTTCTCATTTAACCTCAAATCAACTAACGCGCACACGTCATAAAGCATAATTAAGTGAGAATCACGTCATTACAATTATAAAATAATTTTCAATATCTTCTATAACGAAATCGCAGTAGTCCGAAGAGTAAAAGAGAAAGCTTATTAAGGCATAATAACCATAATACCTAAATTTTTATTATTTTTAATTAATACGATTACATAAATGGCTACACGTTTTTTCTTTAATTATAATCTACTTTCATATATTTAGTTAAAAACTGTAACTTTCCGAAAAAGATACAAGCTCTTGTGCTCGGAGAGCTTACACTGTTATTGTTGTTAGGTAATTTGAAGTACGTATTTAAAATATAAAAACATATAGCTGCGTTTTCTTCACAGTAGTCTTCTTTTCAAAACTTTAATTCCGTAGTTAGAAAAGAAATTAGAAAATCATACGATTTAGCCATTTTCAAATAATTTTTTTTAAATCACGACTTTGAAAAATGAAGTAAATAACCGTTTCATAAATTCAGTTACTTTTTAATACACGTTTGATAAAATATATACTTTATGTAATCGGAATAAAATATAACTTTTAGAGGGGCAGATTATTACAGAAATTTAGACTTAATGTAGGTACATTGGTATTTACAAAAAAACGAAATATTAAAGAAAAATATTTTGACTATAAATTGAAGAGGAAAGTTTTGGGAAAGGAATACAAACATTTAAATCCACACAACTTTTGTTCGATATTTCTTAAATTTTGGATTGAATTATGTCTTTAATAACTGTTTAAAAAAAAAATATATATTTAATTATTAACTAAAAGTTATTAAATAATTCTTTGTCTACTGGTTTTGAGGCGTTCTAGCCTCTTTGCCAGGATACCAATTCAACTAACATGCTAAACCCACTATACGCCTTCACCATAGTTGTTGCACAAAAATATAAAGGCAACATGCCGATTTGAAAACATTTTTTTTGTTGGCGGCAACACCCTTACATGCACTTATTATAATTCATGAAAATGTTTTGTGTTCAGAAAGAAATAGTTAAAAAAAGAGGAAGATGATGAAGGGAGGGGTGTGAGTTTTATATCTTTACCATAAGGTGACCATTATAATGTTTAATGACATTTTGTAAAATGTTTGACCACTAAGTTAATGCTCTAACAACATAAAATATTTAGATTTAACATTTTTCAATGGTTATTACTAATACGTATTAGGTATGTATCCGTCAACAAAACATTCAGAACATACAGTCGGCAAGAAGGGTTTACTTTAAAATCTCATAACGCTCATTTCCTTATACGTGTAAACAGAATACGAAACGAGATTTGAAAAATGTAGGCACTTCGTATTATTTATGATGTGTGGGCTTAGGTAAATATGTGGAAGGAATGAGACAAGTATGACATTTCCGTTACACATACTAAAAGGAATATGTAATAAAACAATGTACCTACAATTTTTGTGAAATTTGTATGTGTTAGTTAAATTGAGAATATATTGCTCTGCAAATACATTACAGGTGTGAATATGTTGGTTTTGTGGTTCAAAAGTATTGGAACGGAAAATGATTGGTTTAAAAATGAACGCATTTTTACATTTGCAAAATTTGCAGTCTTTTTATTTAAAATTTTATAAATTGTTAAAAAATCAGCTCTTGGAATTAGGTTTGTTTAAGTGTATTTATAAGCAATAAATAATATTCGATGATTTTTTTTAATGTTGCAATAATTTCACTTAACTAGTTAAAATACACTAAAATAAACGGAGCCATAGCTAAAGGAAGTCTTGCAGTTCCTCAAATAAAAATATTTGGCCAAAGGCACTCAAGCTTTATAAAACCTCGATATATATATAAATATGTTTGGATAATTTATAAAGTGCCATTTTTGTAAAAATCACCTCATGGGCGCTGTACAATAAATAAATATCCCAGCACGTCTTCCAGCTACAGAGCGCATGGAAGGTTGGGATTCTAGTTCCTCGTCTCTAATTATGATATATAACAATTATGATATATAGGAGCTAGATAACAGCACGTTTTGCAGCTACAGAGCGCATGGACAGTACGAAATCTAGCCCCTATTTCCATTTTTTAAATATTTTTTTTATTAACATTGAAGTTTAAAGTTTGAGTGATATTTGAAAAACGAAATAAAAAACAAATTTATAATAATAGAAGTAAGATAACAACAAGTCTTGCACCTACTGAACGCATGGACGGTTGAAATTTTAGACCCCATTTACTTAATTAAAATATTTGTGTCGGTGGATATCAAAATTGGTTAAATCCAAAATTGGTAAAAAAACATTTTTTGTGGAAACACGATTAAAAGTTTAGTTTTACATAGAATACTTATTTCGAAAATGGGAAAATCTAATATAAAATCCATAATAATTGCTGTCGGAAGTTTGATTTTATATCAACATCGGCAACATCCACTCAATAACACTCAATAACACTCAAATAACACAATAACGCTCAAATAACACAATAACACTCAAAACGATTAGTTTTATTTATTTTTTCCTTCGTAAAAGTGACAACCCTGACACAGACATTCAATGACAGATTAGATCAAAACTGGTTAAATCCACGAACTTATTTCATCAAAACTAGTTAAATCCATTCTGATAAATCAAAATGACTTACATCTATATTATATATAAGTTTTACACGGAAACTAAGTCTAATCGGTCAAATCAAATAACGTAGAATACTTTTATTACCTACGTCAGACCTACATATAGTCTAAATAACAATTTAGTCGAATAGCAATAATCAGTTTCAGAAAAATGTTCTTCGTAAAAAATGCTTAGTCTATATATATTAATTTTTGATGTTAACCGACACATTTGATAGTTGATAACACTTCAGTAGTCAGATGGCAGAAGGGACTATCTGTAATTTTTTTTAAATGTTCAGGAGAGCTAAAGTACGTCTCAATTTCAAGACTTTTATCCACAAACTAAAATATTTTAGTGTTTTTTTTCAATAATAAATCACCATTCTAAATTATGCTGATTTTTTATATTTTTTTGCTGCGAGTATTGACTGAAATATTAATTAAAACTTTTAAAAACTAAAACATAGACAAAAATACAAATGGTCCCTTCTGCCATCTGACTACCAATTTACAAAATATGATAAATATAATATGATAGTTAACATCACAAAAAGTCTTGTAGCTTCAAAACGCATTGACAAGTGGAATTTCAACAACATAAGAATGACTTTAAAAAGTTTACAATAAAAATTATTAAGAAAAACACAATAATAATACATAGAGCAAAGAACTAGTAAATATGGCAATTAAATAAATATGTAACAGCACAAAAAGTAAACGATAAAAAAATAAATAAAGATAGCGTTCCTTAACTTATAATTAAGGTTAACAAGATGATAGTCGCTACTCAAACCCGAAGAGTCCCTGTTTTATTTAGGTATGCAGTTTACAGGATCTACTGTTGTTTTCCTAGTAAATAACTGTAAAAACATTGCTATAATAAGCTACCGCAAGAGATTGCAAACTCTTCAAAAAAAAATTCCTAGTTGAATTAAAAGAGTTGCTCCACATAACAGAAAGAAGTCAGCTGGAATAAGTCCAAAGAACAAGAATTTGATGATGCCTTTAAGAATCAATTTTAATAATTCATTGATTTGAAAAAAAAAATCTTTTTAGAATCTGTAATTCCTTTTTAAACTCACTTTTAGTTTTTGGAATTGACTTGCCAATTTTTTGTATTTTTCATTCATTTTATTTTACTTCATTTTATTTATTACTACTACTACTTTCATCAAGCCATTTCCCCGTAGGAGTAGGCAGAGAAAACGCACCGCCACACACGTCTATTTTGGCTTACATTTCTAGCCTCTTCCACATTCATGCATATTGTCACACATGCCCTTCAGTTTTGCCTGCTTTTGACATGACCAGACTTAAGGTTTTAGTTTATCTGATCATGCCACATCTTCTTTGGTCCTCATCTCACGTTACTGTTAATTTTCGCCATATAAACTGGTTTTAGCATTTCTTGTCATCCATTCTTTCTACATGACCAAACCATCTGAGAGATCCTTTCCTAATCTTATCAATTATACCTCACTCAGATTTACACTCTCGCCTGATTTCCTCATTAGTAACCCTGTCATAAATTGATTTCCCACCTATTCGTCCAAGAGATCGCATTTCGACCGTATTCACTCGGCTTTCATCCTTCTACTGCCAGTTCCATGTTTTTCTTCCAAACATAAGTGTTAGGACTAAAACTCCGTTGTGCACTGCCCGTTTAGCTTCGATTAATTTTTATCATTAAGTTTTATATTTTTGATTTCTTGTCTTAGTTCCTAATTTATCTTACCCGTATTATGTGTTTATAAAATACTTTTTTTGTTTATTTAAAAAAAAAAATATTATAGTATTGACTTTAATAATCGTATTTTTATTATATGCATAATATATGTATGAAGTTTAATAAAAAGTATTTTTGTATTTAGTTAAGCCACTAAGAATATTTTCTTGCAATGTAACATGTCTTTAACATTCTGGCTCTAAACTGAACTGAAATAATTTTTTTAACAAAAATATTATCCAAATGAGCCAAATATGCCAAAAAAAGTGTGATATTTTTAAGTCAGAAGTATTTTCAGGCGTTGCGTTGTTTAGTACTTAAAATAATTCAGCAAGATGAATCGCAACCACATCAATAAACGTTTCTGCTCTTTTACTTACAAGGATAGAATAGTTTTGCAAAAGTGGGAATAGGTGACCAGCGGCGACGGTCGATAGCAAACACATACAGCAAAGGGGTGCAAAATAATACTTACCTGATGCTCTCCGCAGTGCGACGAAACCATTTTGTGTTATGGGTTTAATCCTAGCCTTGGACAAATAAGGTTCCTTCGTATTTGTGTTTAATTAGTAATTTAAAAAAAAAACAACAAAAAAACACTAAACTGACTGAGATATCTCTGAAGAACATATTTCGAGATAATCGGTCATTGAGGTGTGCACAGGGTCTGACTGAATTTAATTGTTTGAAGTAGATTAACAATACTATATTTTGAAATAGGTAAACTATCTAAAAAATATATATGGTTATTTAAAAACATTATTTTATTTTATTTACTAACATATTTAAAAATTCTTTATTTTAAATATTTCTAGTCTACAAAAACGTAGAACTAATATTGATTCCATATATTTGTTTGGCATACGAAGTGGTATAATTGATGTTCCATCATTACTGGGACAAGAAAAATTCAATGTTCCGACTCGTAGGTTGAGAAAAAATGAAGTACTGTTCATCGATCAGCATATAACAAACTATGGCCTTAATTCTCCAATGACCCGTCTTCGTCGTATTGTTAACTCAAGACAAGATCTGGACTTTTTCGGTTAAAGTTTACAATGATTTAAACAAGCACTAAATAAATAGTCCAGATCTTGTCAATGCTTCTTTTCTTTTCTTTAAATGTTTTAAACTTTTTTTTAATTATTTAATTTAAAACCAATAAATTGTTTACAAGAAAAACGTCCGTTAATAAATAATTTCTGCATGAGTATCTCAAAATCGGAAATATCGGGTTAATGTCACTGTAGCTTTAGGGTAGCGATATGGATGTATTTATATAGACATTTTAAAACTACGAAAAAATCGTTTGTTTTAAGTCCATTCTGTGATCTTTTGATCTAAAATAAACAATAAAGGTCACTTTCCATTGAAGTCATTATAGTTGCACAAATAATTAAAAATAATTAAGAAGCTTCACTTAACGCTCCTAATAAATTATTATTTCTTTAATCTAAGAAGTTAACTGCTCTACCAATGGCTCAAAACTAGTAACACTGAGAACTAATAACGTAACGTCATAGCTGATCCAAATTCAGAACTAAGCTATCAAAAAATAATGCAAACTGAGTTATTCCCAATTTTGTAATTTTATTTATTAACTTACGTTTTTTTGCAATATGATACATGATGATTGTTGGGACAAGCCAAGGGTGAGAAAAATCACCTTCGATTTTTGTGATATTACCGGGAATCGAATGCGGAACTTTTTTTCTGCTTTTTACAATGACCAAAACAAAATACACTATCACCCAAAAATCAAAAAAAAAGTATGGTAAACTAGGATTAAAACATTTCGATTTTCACTGTGTAAGGAAATTCAATGAAAAATTTAAAGTGCCAAATTCTCTGCCATTGATTCGAGCAATTAAGAAAGTACGCGTCTAGAAACTCATAATCAGAGTATCGCATTATTATTAATTTATAAGATCATGAATAATTAATAGGCAGGAATTATTAAGGCGATAAATTTAATGGAAGTTGTGCTAAAATGACCCGCTTTAATTATTTCAGTTCTTAATGAGGTCAAGTAATTAGGCATTTAACTCAAGGGCTCGTGAAAAAGGGACATGGTTATTGGTTTTTTAAAAGCCTGTTTAAGAGAAGATAAGACACGTACCATCGAAGGGGAAGCAGTGGCAAAATGGGCCACGTGTAACACGAGCACCTCTGATTTGATCGCTATTGAAATTGTTTAATAAAGAATAATAAATCTAGTTCATATAAGTCAGCCTTGTTGTGCAATGGTTGACGTAAGGTTGTTTCTAGGCACCTAAAGCGTAAAATAAATCATTTAAAAACAATAACCTTTATATGATAGATTGTCAAATTACTAGGGCATTTGCTTTACTGATGCAGGGCTATATGCATCACAGGTTTGATGATGATAAAATATTTTTTCATTACCACTTACTGATTTTACTTTTTCTCCCGGTTCCAAAACGTACCCATCTTTTCTTCAATACACTTATTAGGAAGTCGAGTGTTTTTATTATTTTTTGTTTAATAGGCAATTATACCTAGCAAAAAAATATTTTTTTTCCCATTTCAATAAATAATATTTTCAGTGCTATATTTTTTTGGTTGTATTTCTGAAATAACTCCACGTGTAATGTCAGTGGTTCTCTTCAGCTTATTTTCGATAAGTTTTGCCCATTGTTCCATTGGCGGGAAGCAAACTGGAAATCTTCCATATCTCTCATATCATTGGTTATTTTTTTGGTGACGTCATTCAAAGTAGTTTGTTTTTATTAAAATATTTTTAAATGATTTTTTTCGTTCATTTTTAGGAAACTTTGTGGTACAATTTATTGCTCCAATTTTTAAGATAGAATTCTAAGATAATAATTAGAAGGCATTGAAAAGAAAAAAAGGAATCTCCAAAAAATATTTTTTTTGGTTATGATATTGTTCTGTAGTTTATCAACTTTATTTATTTAAAAATGATGAGTTGTTTTTATATATACTTCTGATGGTTTGAAAATAGTGTTGAGCAAACAAAGCAATATCCAGCAGTCATTTTGTTCGGCCAATGACAGGCTTGAGATTTAAATTTTCAAAATGGCCGTGCCATACAAAAATATAATGAAAGTCTTTTGGATTCGTGTTACTATTATACCTAATTTATTAGTATCTTAATATTGAAGTTCAGTAAAAATAACATTTCTAACATAAAGACTCTCTTTGGCAGTGTCTCTTAGTGCAGACTTTCTTAGTGTGGCAGTTTTTGTTATTTTTCTCGAAAACACCAAAACGGGAGTTCGTTATCTTTGCTTCCAATGTTCTCATTTTTTGTATCAAATTTCCCCATGGGCTGATGTTTCTCACTATCCCAATATCCAATCGTAGTTGCACAAAAATATAAACAATACATAGCACGCTTCGTGTTTGAAATATTGTTAAAATCCTGGACTGTGTTTTTCAAAACAGGAAATTGAGTGCAGATCAGTTTGCTGCGTAATGTAGTGGTCAGCACGTTTGCCTATCATATTTGAGGTTTCTGATTAGAATTCTAGATAGGTCAACACTGAATTTGGTTTTAAAGCTTTTCGGCTACGATACACCATTGTCTCTCTATTGGTACCTCTGGCGAAAGACTGATTACCTAGCATTTGTGTAAAATGTGATCAAACATACTAATGCGGCTTCCTAGGACCATCAGGTGGAGATAATAAGTTTTTGAATTTATTAAATACTAAAAAAAGAATAAAACACAGGTACATATAATAACAAAAAAAATAACATATTACAAAAGAGATAAAGAACATTTAAGATAAGGTTATATAGAAGTCTTGGCAATTAAAGGTCTTACGACCTGTCATTGGCTGGTTCATGTGACCATTTTACACACTGTGTAACATTTACCATTCTGCTCAAAATTGAACATCTATATACCTTCAATTCTTTCATCTGTTGACGTTTGTGAAGTAAAAGAGCTGAAACCTTTATTGTTGCTTGTGAGATTAATATGATTGAATTATTTCACCTACATACTAGGCAATGCCTGAAAATAATTTTCAACTCACATGCTTCTTCTTAAACTAGGTGGATTAATCAAAAATGTTTTGAGTTTGTCCAAATTTTTGAAGACCAGGATTGGATTCAACTCCTTGGGGAGCCGTTAATATTAACATATTACAACAGAAATTAAGAACATTTAAGAGAGTTTAATTTAGAAATCTAGGCATCTACAGGGTTTATGACCTGAAAGTAAGAATTGAAGGTATATAGATGTTCAAATTTGCGCAGAATGGTCAATGTTACACTGTGTGTAAAATGGCCACTTAAACCAGCCAATGATAGGTCAAAAGCCTTGTAGATGCCAAGACTTCTATATTACCATATCTAAAATGTTCTTCATGTCTGTTTAAATATGTTAATATTAACGGCTCCCCAGTGAGTTTAATCCAGTCCTTGTCTACAACAATTTGAGCAAACTAAAAACATTGTTAAAAAAAATAATTTGACCTTATAAACAGTGCGTTAAAGTTAAAAAATGTACATACTGAAATATGATTAGTTTAAATCGAACAAGTAAATCATGTTTTAATGAATCTGCAAAAACAATATTCCTGAACTTTTACTTTTTATCTTTTAACGCATTATTTATGCTTACACATTCAATGCAGCTGATTATTTTTCTTAATTTTACACGTTTTTAATGATAAACCTTTATTACTTGTTTATCCCATACTCCCCCTACTTGCTTAATCTACAGGTAGAAATTGATTGTATTGGTCACAAAGAGGAGTGTGAGGAGTGTTAGTGATTTAGGTCACGTCTTTCAGACACCGCAAAACACTCTGCGACCTCCTTGCTATAATTACCGAGCAAATGAAGCCGGCTTTTACCCCGCGGTTCTCGTCTACATTCTGGATACTAATGCGGGTGGGCCTAAAAGGACCGGATTGGGATCAAAAGGTTCTATTCAAATAGAATAAATTAAATATCTAGTGTCTTTAAAAAAGTAGCTTGCGTCTCAGATAAGCGATGTTTTTTCAGAATGAAAGTGCTGTGTCAATTTGAGTTTCTGGATCAAATGGACAAAGAGATCAACGATAAGATGATGATACACCACAAAAAAGACCGATACACAAAAATATTAGGAAAGACATGGGACAATCAAGTCTTGTTCGGCACGGTACCTCCTGTTAACGAAAAGGTGGACTGTAAATAAAAAAACGTATTTCATTCAGTTTTGTGATTGGAAAATATTTGAGAAAGGATAGGAACATGGAATGGATACCTACCTTTAATATGATCTGAATGTTTATCGATTTCTGGCACTGGATCACAAAATAAACTATAAAAATAAACAATGTTTTCCACGAAGCGCGACGATTCCAACCATTTTTTATCCGATTTTATGTGAAGTCAAAAATGTTGTTTGGTTTTTGTTCAAAATCCGAATCTTCTAATTTTGAATATCTTCTATCTTGATGTTAGGAAGGTACCATAAAAATGGGTCAAAGGAAGGATGGGAACGAAAGGTAATCGGCCAGGAATGGTATCGATAAATGCTGTTATTTACTCAACACCTCCAGACCCACAAAATGTTGTTTCATGTTTCTTTTTTATAAAATTTATTAGTCTGTGTTGACGATCACGCAACAATTATTTAACTTAAGAAAGTTTTTTTGATGCGAACGGCCCATAAATATTTCATACCTGCGTTTCAAAACGTTGTTTGTATGAATCATATATCGTATAACTACGTATTTATTTATTACGTTACGTTAAAAATGTCAATTCTGGAATTAAATGAAAAGTTTGTTGATCCGCGCGCTGAAAGTGATCATCGATATATTTTTAAAAGGTTTTTTGCTTTGTGAGTTATGGTGTATTACAAACAACTGCCTTGATTCTTGAATTTCACTAGGAGAAAAAAGTGATATGAGGACGGTGGAAGTCAAAAACATGGGCCATCGGATTCAAAGAAAATAGCAGTTTGACATTTGAGTTAAATACACATGAATCCGAAACACCAATACTACATGACTCTTATGCTAATCACTTAGCTGAGTAACAAACTGAGATCTCTTTAATCCCAAAATATGAGAAAAGATAAAAATACCAAAAAAAATAATTAAATTAAATTAAAGGCATGATTGATGCGAGTTCATAATCAGATGCATAAATGATTTTATACCGAATAATTTTCCATTTTGATAAATAACCTTTTATTTTTGTTAACTGAAATAATAATATGAATGTTAAAAATATCTTAATTTATTTCAAAGGAGAGGGAAAACATTTTTGAATATTTTCCTTTTCTATTGAAATAAATTTAAATATTAATAATAATTCCCTAGGGAGGAAAACCAGCCAGTCTGCAAGAATTTGGACATACTCAAACATTGTTAAAAATATAATTTGTTATTACGATTGTTTGAATTCACGTACATCTAGGTCACCGTGTTTAAAATAAATACTTCTCAAAAATATTGGCGTTTTTATTTAAGATTTTTATCAAATAGGGCATAAATATTACTGTTGTGTCCATGCATTATATGCAAGTATATGGACACTAACATAGTCATGATGTGGACACCAAGAAATGCTGAAAATTTTAAATTATGCTACACAGTGACAGCAGGTTAAACTTACAAGGCTTAAATGATCCAAAGTCTACAGATCCAATTATTGACGGAGTAAAAGAGCTTTCTAAAAAAAATACCGAATTATTAAAAAACGATATTGCAATGAGCGAGCCGATAAATTAGCGAAAAAAGCTTTCAAAATGAAAACTCTCCCTACTTATGACCATATTTCTATATCCTACAATAAAAAAATATAGCGAAAAAATCATATAATACTTTGAACAAAAAATATTTATCAAGTGATAAAGGCAAAATAACGAAATTGTTTTTTAAAACTTTAAAGGTTACCGAGATATTGGATACTTTTGGGCAAACTTACGAGATAAAACAAATGCTTTCAGGCCATAGTGCTTTCCGAAAATATCTTCATAGATTTAAAAAAAAGAGATAATGATTGCTACCCTTGCAATGGACTCATCTTTCAGGACGTCCTCCATATATTACATGATTGTCCCATGGTTGACAATACGGCCAAATTGTTGAAAACCCAGAGAAAGTAATAAAAAATGAAGCCACTGCGGAAAGATACATTAACTTTCTGAAGACCTTAGTTATAAAAATAAAATAAATTCATGAAGGAACGCACCCAGACCCGTGAAAAATAAGTATTGTACATACATACTATTGTACATACGTACAGACATACATACTAGGAAAAAAAGTTTTGTATGTATAAGCAAAGCAATAAATAACTGGAACGAGTCATGTGTAGGTAAATATTATATATTCTTAAGTTGCTATATATGTTTATGTTGACCTGCTCTATTCATTTGGGTTTTGCTTTCCTAGCCGGTCACACATCTTTGCTATTTTAACTATATTAAAAATAAATATGGATTTCACAATTACAGAATTGGTGTTAATTTGATTCAGAGTTCTAAAAATTATTGAAAAATTATATAAACTACTACTACTACCATCACGCCATTTCCCCGTAGGGGTAGGCAGAGAGAATGGACCGTCACACACGTCTATCCTGGCATACAATCCTAGCCTCTTCCACATTCATACATCTTGACATACATGCCCTTCGGTTTTGTCTGCTTTTGACATGACCAGACTTAAGATTTTGGTTTATCTGATCATGCCACGTTTTCCTTGGTCGTCCTCGTCTAACGTTGCCGTTCATTTTTGCCATATATACTTGTTTTACCATTCTCTTGTCGTCTATTCGTTCTACGTGACCAAACCATCTCAGAGACCCTTTTTTAATCTTATCAATTATACTTGTCTCAGATTTACACTCTCGCCTGATTTCATCATTCGTAACCCAGTCATACATTGATTTCCCACACATTCGTCTAAGAGATTGCATTTCAACCGCGTTCACTCGGCTTTCATCCTTCCTCTGCCAGTTCCATGTTTCACTTCCATACATAAGTGTTGGCTCCGTTGTGCACTGCCAGTTTCGCTTCGATGGACATATTTTTATTAGAAATTACTGTGCTTAGTGCTCCGTTCATTTTGTTGCCCGCATTCACTCTTCCTTCAACATCTTTTTCTACTCTTCCATCTCTTGAAAACTTGCTTCCCAGATACAGAAATTCTTTTACTTGCTCGAGACATTCATTGTTTACATTTATTATGCAGTCAGTAACCTCGCTATCCCTTTCAAATACTATCACTTTTGACTTACTTTCGTTCATCGCCAATTCGCTCTCCAGGCATACATCATACATTCTAGAGACTATTGGCTGCAAATCAGCCTTGCTGCTTGCTAACAGAACTGTATTCTCAGCATACAACAAGCAACTTACTGAAAAATGATCAATTTTTGCTCCAATACCCATACATTCTATCTCTTTCATACGGTTTTCCATGAATAGATTAAACAACCATGGTGACATTACACATCCCTGTTTCACGCCTTTTGAGATCGCAAAACAAGATGTAAATCCCCCATTAACTCTTGTACACGCTGAACTCTCCTCACAGAGAGACGATACTGCACGTATAAGTTTATTGTTTACTCCATACTTTTCCAACACGCCCCACAATTTTATTCTATCTACATATAAATATTAAGTAAAATAGAAGAAGTCTAACAGACTTTAAAATAAATAAAAAATACCACGGCGAAAAATATTCACAAAACAATATTGACGATATGAAAAGTATAAATGGACAATGGTACACTAAAAATAACAATGCCTTAAAACAAAATTATTTTGATAAATTTCGGCATCATTTCAATAAAAGAAAAAATAATTCAGTTATATGTAATACATCAAGGATCCTCTGAACAGTGAAAAAAATCTCACTAAACGGTACTGTCGATGTGTTCCTACAGCAAGGGCAGGCATTTAAGAAGCAAACGGTGTTGTCTCTCCTGACTCGCGATGTCACACTTACCATTTCCGCATAGATTATGCTATATACATACCTTTTGTTAATTATACACTTTGTTAATTTAAGAAGGATGTTAAGATGAAGTATTACTCATTAATGCCAATTTATTAGGGCTTACTTAAACCTGTTGATTGCCTTGTTAAAAAATAAAAATAATTCATCTACGTTATTTAGTTTAAAAAATAAACCATTAAAAACAATAATTATAGGAAGAAGAAAATTATTAAAATATTTTCAAATCCTGTTCATGAAAATGGTAAAGTAGTTTTAATTTATTATTTGCATGCATATTTTTTTCTTTAATTTATGAATTCATATGAACAGAAAAAAATATAAGTACAAATTCTGTAAATAAAGTCACATTTTTCGTTTGCGAGTCGTAGTCGACTTTATAAAAGTTGATTAAAAATTCTATCGAATGGACTAAAAACTACTCCAGCTAATGAGAAAACTTCCGATGTGTTTGGCTAAAAGTAATTTACTTTTAAACACTTTTTTCAATCTTATTTGGTTTTGACATGTAAAATATTAAGTAGGTAACTGAATAAAAAGTAACAGATTTTAACGTGTAGGCAAACATAGTGACTAAAAAACTCTAGAGTATTTTTTTCAGAAAGTAAGTTTTGTAGCTTTCTGGCAAAATACCGTTTATTTACATTTAAGCAGATAAGGCAGATGAAACGAATAATCATATAGTTTTATTATATAAATATATTATTTACACAGTTAAAATTTTTACAATATTAACAGAAAATAACTGTTCTTATTTCAATCTACTTACACTATTTAATAAGAAATATTTTTTTATTAAAACTACTTTATTCTGATTAACAACAGTAATGTAGTTCAGTAAGACTTGAATTTGTTTTTTTTTTGCAAATTATGAATAAAAAATTATTTTAAAAACGATATGTTCAGGCGTATGAAGAAAATAGTTTTGTTAGTGAAATAAAATCAGAACCCAGAAGGGTGTTTTTTACTCGATGACTGCTCTCAAGTAAAATAAGTAGAAAAAAATAAAAGTAGTGAAACTTAAATAAATGTAATTTAAAACGTGTATTTATATTGAAAAGAGTATGAGAGAAAACTTGATAAGAAGTTTTACTTAAAAAATAAAAAAAATACTTTATATCTACTTTCGACACATTCTTTGATTTTCTATTTAAATTATGGTAATTTTTAAAACTTTATTTTAAATAAAAATAAAAATTCTAAATGTTAGTTTTTTTCCAAATTTGCGTTTTCTATCCTAATTTAAATTAATTTTTTTTTATAGAAAATACGTATTTGAGTTCTAATGATTTACCAAAATATTTAATTTTAAGGGGCCATTTTCAATGAGTTTTCAATAACTTACTATTAGAATATAAAAATCATGTTGGGGTGGAGAGGTTTTCAAACCATGAACCTCTAAATTGAATGAATAATGTGCAACGAGTTCCATATAATAAGGTGGGTAACAACAAAATGCAACGCATACGATGTATTGTCAACAATTAACAAGATAGGTATGACAATACGTGAACGTTGGTTCAAAATGAGCATACACAATATATATATGATATGCACCTACATAATATATGTATATATATAAGAATAACACATTAGTTTGATTTAAATTATTCTAACGATAAAAATCAGGTATCACAGTTGGCCTGTAGTGAAAACATTTATAATAATAACAAATTCATTATGTTTACAGATAACATTATAAACATTTCATTAAACATTTATGATTCATATCATTAAGTGTAGAGCTTTCACATTTATATATTACGCAGACAGGGTATAGTCTAAGCTTAAAACTGAGTTGCACAGTTTAAATCCGCGCTGTAACAGTGGGTGCCCAGCAAAACATTGGACCCTTGTTTTCAATGGATCCCAATAAGATTATTTACCAAAATTTATTATATTTTCTACCCATTTATTGCTTTTTACTGAATTTTTGGTAATACTTTAAAAATATTAAATAACATTCAATAATTTACAAAAAAATGTATTTTTACATAAAGTGCATGTTTAATTTTAAGTTATGGAATTCAATCATAAATAAGTACCTAGGTACTTATGTACTTACATATGAAAAGTTACATCATCTCTTTTAGGTTTATCCGGATATAAACGGTTTCCACACACTTTCAAGACAGAATCAGGTATTTTGGTATTGAATTAAATGTCAAGTCCACGTAGAAACTCGGTTGGTGGTTAAAAAATAACTTATTACGCGTTAGGCATGAATGAGCGTTGAGGCATGAGTTAATTGTATTTTGATAAAGAGTGTGAATAAATAAATAAATAAATAAATAAATTGTCGTAATTTAAAAAAAAGTCAAAGTTAGTTATGTGTATCATTAGGTAAATTGTTTTATTTAAGAAAACCGAACCTGTTTTTATAGTTACGTAAAAGATTTATCAAGCAAAGTTTTCCTAGTAAACTTAATGTTTTATCTTTAGAGGAAACGCAGTTTGACTATTATTTATATAACTGAACAAATTTCCATATTTTCTCCCTGGAATATGGTACTAGAAAAGTAATTTTATGGCACTAGAAAAGTTAAACACACTGTTGATATTTATCATTTGAGTGCCCCTAATGTTTTGTTTTTTTCAACTATTCTTGAAAAACGTAAAGAAAAACAGAAAAAAAAAATTGTTTTGACAGTCGGTCTAAAAAAAAAAGAACAAAGTCGGTTCAGTTTTGAGGTGCGGAAAACTAGACCACTAATCTTTAATTTTGTTTATTTTATTAAGGCATTAAATATCTGATATGCAGTTGTCTTTTTTGCACAGTATCGGAGAGGCATCTGCAAGATAGTGACAGAAAAACAATGCCTACACATTTACCGAAATTCGCCGTTACCGCATATCCACACAATTTATTTAATCCAAAACAAAAAAGTAATATGGTAAATGTTTATATCTAATTTAAAATAAATACAACAATTTATATCAGACTTAAGATTGTATTTATTGAATCTGTATAAGCACATACGCAAATCAAGTAATTGCAAAACATTACCGAGTTATTTATTTATTTATTAACGGACATTGTCCATGTATACAATTTATAAGGTTTAAATATTACAATAAAAGAGTAGTTTAAAACATTTAAAGAAAAAAGAAAGAAGCATTGACAAACATAAGGGACATCGAGACAAGATCTGGACTATTTATTTAGTGCTCGTTTAAATCGTTGTAAACTTAAACCAAAAAAGTCCAGATCCTGTCTTGAGTTAACAATACGACAAAGGCGGGTCATTGGAGAATTTAGGCCATAGTTTGTTCTATGCTGATCGATGAACAGTTCTTCATTGTTTCTCAATCTACGAGTCGGAATATTGAATTTTACTTGTCCCAGTAATGATGGAACATCGATTATACCATTTAGTATGCCGAACATATATATGGAGTCAATATTAGTTCAGCTCATAAAATGTTAAATGCAGTTTATTCATGCAAAAAAAACATCATCACCATTCTCATTTTCACACCCAGTGAAGAATGCAATGTGTTGGTAAACGAATTCGAGTTGTGATTCTGTGGCTAGTGTCTCGGACTTACAGACCAAAGGTCTGTAGTTTGAATCCCACTTTACCCCAACTTGATCCCATTTTCTAATAGTGAATTTTTTACAACTCGTTGAAAATGGCCCTCAAAATAAAGTATTTAGGTAAAGAACGGAAATATTTCTAACAAAAATGAAAAATACCGCGTATTTCGATTATGTCTTTTATAAAAGTAAGGTATAATAAAGCCTGGGTTCTGGTTCTATTTTAGAAATAAAAATGTATTTTGAATCTATCTGGACGTAGAGAAAAACTGAGAAATATAAAACAATAAAATATTTATTTTTAACCATCGACATCCATCACCCGGTCCATTCACCACCTAGTTTAAAATAGATTTACTCAGGTCTTTTTAATATTATTTAACGATGTTTATTAGAAATTTAAAAGCATTCATAAAAACACGTTGATAATGTTTATAGAACTTTTTTTTAAAATTATTTTATGGCTAACTAAAATTTTCAATGCAAAATGATAATTTTTTTGGAATAAAAAGTAGCTTGTATTGATTGCCGATCCTTTAACTATTGCCATGTTAGCAAAACGACGATTCGTAATAATAATGAATTTTTCCACTTAAAAAATTGATATTATTTTCGAGATGAAAAGTAGCCCATGACACTTCTCAGCTTTCCAGCTATTCCCTTGGAAAAAAAAACGTTGATCAATTTCTCCATTGCGAGGAAACACAAACCAACAGACAAAGACACTTTCGCATTTAAAACATTAGTATGAAAGTAAGTAAATTAAGT
The DNA here is from genome assembly GCF_059751315.1 of Micrasema longulum. NCBI lineage: Eukaryota > Metazoa > Arthropoda > Insecta > Trichoptera > Brachycentridae > Micrasema > Micrasema longulum. Next base: position 231,455 of record NW_028277700.1, read on the forward strand.
AGCGTGCCTCCCAATTTGAAAATGAATACGAAACATATCATGCCTTTTTATTTGCAGTATTTTCTATTGTTATGCTTTAAACGGAAATAACAAAATGGCATTCAAATAAAATTTCAAATAACTGTAAAATTTAACTATCTGGAATATTGCTTTCCACAGATACCTTCCCGCGGTTACAAAATAAGCAGTGTGGAAAATTAGCGAAACTCCAATTCATTCCTGTGTTTGTATGAATACGTACTTTGAATGTTTTTATGTATATCCGATTCGTTTTGCTCAGTCGTTTGTCTTTGGTATGATTTATACATCCCTCGAGAAATCAAATCAGTTAATAACTAATTCTTCTAGCAGATACTCTATGCTTTGCTGACATTTATAATTAGCAACACAGAACGGAGGAAGGATAAATTAACGAGAATTATTATATAAGGCGAAGGTATTTTCGTTAGAAATGAGTAATCGAATTAAGTTATTAGGTAGTCGAGAATAAGTCTCTATGGATTTCGTCATGTGTCTACGTTATTATTAATTGCTTACTCGTATTTATACGATTACCTTTTTCGCCTTCAATACAACAATATTTTATTCATCAACATTTCAGAGTTAAGTTTGTTGAAATACTTATTTTATTTTCTGATTAATAATTAACAGACAAATTACGGGATTTTCAAAGGACTAATATGAAGCAAATATATAATTATGTTTATAAATATATAATAAAGAGTTCTACAAAATAAATACCAAATCAAGTGTCACAGAAAAAACATAACGTTAATATTTGGCATCCTCCCACGAGGGCATTTTATGAACAAAAAAAGCACTACCATAGCAACAGTTTTTTTTTCTGTCATGTTTATAGTGTAGAGGTGTTATTATAAAACTCTGCTAGATAGTAGATATTTGTTAGTTCATGTAAAACATATGATTGAATGGATTTAATGGATTTAATGGATTTAACGGATTTAACCTCAAGGAATAAATAAATAAGTTACTTACAATTTTTGGTTTATTGCACACGAAAATACAGAGATTACACAAATAATATTTTAGAGTGAATTTGAATACCGGTAAAGACAGAGAAGGACGAGGGACGTGTTACGTGCCCTTATATAGGTCCATTGGGCACTGCGGCCGTAGACAACAACACATCCTCGTCTCTCACTCTCTAGTCCCCACAATAGCATTTTGGCTGCGGCATTTCCCCAGAAACATCCGAATTCATTTCGCGTTCAAGCGAAAAGTTAACAAACAATTTGGGGTGCAATCTTAAAATAAACTATAAATGCGTAAACTTAAGATTGAAAAATGTGGAGCGGTACAAATTATATTCCATTTCTTCACAAAAATTTTTTTCTACATTTCTTTTAAAAGCAATTTCTAAACAAGTTATATGTTCAAATTTACCAAATTGTATCACCGAATCATGTGACGCAAACCAATTTTATTATTGAAGTATATTTCTGAAGAACATTTTCTTTCCGATTTTTGTCTCTTTATCTAACTTTCCGTAGAAATTTAAGAGTTGGACTGCATACTTAACACATTTTCTCAATTTTAGTGACACGTATTTAAATATGTTATTTTAAATTTCGAAATATTTTTTTATTGCACTTGTTCACACATAAAAGCTTAAAAAAAGTGTTGCCGTATGGAAATAGAATGGTTTTTATTCACAAAATTTATTAACTTATTGTATAATTAACCAAAGTTAAGATAATTAACAGCGTTGGATAGCTATTATCTGGGGTGTTTTATTTATTTTGACTTGCTTCTATTAAGAAAAATATAAACTGAGTTTTTGATCTTACACATATCTTTTGTTTTATCTTTATTACGATAGCCAAAAACAGTATCTTGGTTTCAAATAAATAAAAAAATTACAAATGTTATGACAAAAGTAAGATATTACAAAAAAATGCACGATTGTGGTTTTACGAAGCTAAAATACCACAAAAAAGTTTGCAATAACTTAAGTACTTAAAATAGCGGTATAACACACGTTTTTATTGAAATGTTTGACACAAAACAAATGCGAGAACAAAACGCCATATTGAAAGATAGGGTGGTTAAAAATATGATCCAATTTACAGTATTTTCATGAAAAATAACAAGTTTTTAAGGCCCTCCTTAACATATTATATTTTTAAAAAAATTGAATAAACCGTTTTATAGGCTGAGAACTTACAATGTATTTTGATATATTAAAATTTATTACAATTATAATTTTACATTTGCTTTCTGGTTAAGCATATTAATAATAGTTTTCAAGAACAGTGTCCTGGGCTCCATTTACAACGAGAAATTAACATGTATTGTGAAAAAAATATTTTCTTAAGAAAAATATAAATATTTTTTTTGCATTAAAAAAAACGTGTTCAGTTACAGTACAAATCTTCAATCAAATATAAATATTTAAGTTCAGAAAATTAGATTATTTTTAATGTCGGTTTTTTTTTAATTTAAAAATGAAATGAAAAAAAAAACTACACTACCAGATGTTGTATTTAGTTATACGTTACATCTATTATTATTTTTTGCTCACAAGCCTTCAAAATAGAATGTCAAGTAGACGAATGTGAGCATTTTCAACACTTCCTTCAGTTTGTGTTCAATGAAGCGAATAAAAGAGAATACAGTATTGAATATTTTTTTTACAAAAATAATGAATAAGAATTCATTATTGACTTATTTGTTCTCTCGAATAAAATGGGAAAAAACTTATTAAAACACGCATAGGTACTAAATTTAAAAGTTTCATACTAAAAACTTTAATGGTGGTTTTGGAGAAAGACGTTTTTATTTAATACTGACCCCGATAACAATCAAACATGATAATATTACAACAAATTAGTCAATAATGTATTCTTTTACTTTTTTTTCTCATTTTTTCCCTCGATTGAACGTGAACAGAACGATGTGTCAGAAATGCCAACTTTTGTCTACTGGACATTCCATATTGAAGAATTATAATCAAATTAAAAAATATTTGTAACGTAAAGGTAAATACAATGAAAATATTGATTGCATTGTATGAATGGGAGCGCGTGGATTGATTTGAGGTTCAATGAGAAAGATGGATTACAAATGAAGGTATTTATTGAGTAGATACACTCGAGTTACATCCTTACAATTTTGTACAGAAGGAATTTACAATAGTGAACACTGACAAGGAGCTGGTGGACGGGCGACACGAAATGCCAAGATGAAATGTGCACATTCATTCGCTGGACGACGTTAATTATTTGTCCAAGCTGACGTTGCATCGGGTTACGCGTTGCGAGCCAAAACGGTATTCGGCCCTGTCAACTTTACGGCTGATGGTGATGTCCTCTACAGCATAAAAACATTTTGTTTATAAATCTTCACTGATCTAACAAAAAATCCTGAATGAAAAATCTGCTCTCCTGTAAAATTGAAATTCGTTTTTAAAAAATAATACATAACATTTACCATTTTGTTTTCTATTTGGTTTGCATTTTTAAATAAAAGAAATACGGAAAAAAACTTATGTTAACAACATAGAGTTTATAAACAATTTAAGGCATTTGTTAAATTCCCATTCAAATACGGTCTCAGGGCTCTATTTAAATGTTTGCGCTTCTTTCGGAGTCAGGACGACGTCCTTAAAATTCAGACATGAATTGCCGGTAAACTGTCACCAGTTGAAAGTACTCAAAAACCAGATGCCTTGTTATGCAAACAATCAGCCTCGCTTGTTAAAATTCTTGTTCCCAACTTTGCTGAAAACCCGGTAGGTGTGTTATGTATAATATGAGAATCCCATATTTTGCGGTACTTTTATTATTTGTTTACAGATAAATCACCAAAGTTTTCGCTTTGCTAAGTTACGGTTATGGCTCGCGGTATACCACGCATCGAGCAATACTCGGATGTTCTCCATAGAAACTTCCAGAAGAATACTTTGTCAGTTGTGAAAGAAAGCAATAAAATATTATTGCACGCAAGCGAAAAAGCTGTCTATAAATTTTAGTGGAAGACGCTTTGGCGCGGACATTACACCGCTGGGAGAGAACCTGTTGTTTACGGGCAAGGCATATTTTATGCCACTTTGGAAAATAACTTTGATTTCGTTAGAAGATATGTAAAATGGGAACAAAAATGACCAAATAGTAATTCAGTGATACAATTCCCGATTTAGTGTGATATGAACAAAATTTAAGTGCGTTAAGAGAAAACGCTCTTTTCTCAGAAATAGTTTTGCCAAACAATGACAACAGGCAGAAATAAAACTCAACGTGGTTCTCAGCACTACACGGAATGTGTGCGGAACTCCTAACTGCGACACGGTACAAATTCATCATTCTATGTTTGCTTTCTAGTTAGGGCATATGGTATCCACAAAGAGCCTCCATGCATATCTATTGACTGTCAAGTCCTATTCGTCCTCCCAAGTCAGGTTTTCGTCCCGAAGTTCTGACATAAACTGCCGACAAACAGTCAGCAGTAGACGTCGAGGACTACAATAACGACGGTGTTTAAGGCGTAAATAAAGACCCTCTCACTAATATTGGCTATACTTTCAATCGTGACGTCCACCAGTATAATACGCGACCGAGTCAAAATATTCACGTACCTGGATCACGCACGACAAGCGTTGGTCTAAGGTCTCTGCTGTACCTTGCTTGTAGTGAGTACAACAGACTACCGGAGTCCTATAGAACGTCAAAAAATGACTATTCATTAAAAAAAATACTACTTAATAAGGTATGTAGAAGGTGAAATTTAGTTTTAAGTTCTTCTTTTTCCACGATTATTTCTTTCTTACTATATGTGAATGTGTAATATTAATTTTTAAAATGATTTGTTTTAATTTATTTGTATTATATACTTTACTTGTTATCTTATTTCAGTTTTATGTACATATTATAACTTGTTACTATATTATTACCATACCTTTATGTAAATATTTTTTCCGTCCCAAAATAAGTTTGTTGTAACTCCAAGGAGTACTGTATGATTTAAAAAAAAAAATAAACGTAACAAAAACGTGATGCCTTGTAAAATAGGCAAGTGTGGTTAAGGCTGTCAGGAGGCATCCGCGGTATATGGCCCAGCCAACTGTATCGCCTCCGCTTAGTGAGAGTTGTCACCGGAGTTGACAACTGCGTCCGTTTTCTTATTACTTTATTTCTCGCAAAGTCAAACCACCACACACCCAAGATTTTTTTTGTGACAGTTTTTCTCAAAACTCAATATTTTGCTGTTTTGGGCCCTGGTTAGGTGCCACGAATAGGTGTAATGCATTTGATTTTCACTGAGTAAATATTCAATCTCCTGACAGCTTTCATACTGCTGAATGTGGCGCTGGCTATTTTCTTCAATTATTTTTAAAAGCTGCTATTTTCTGTAACAAATATTTTACTCCCAGGTATTTAAAACTCTTAAGCCTTTCGATGATATGGGTTGAAAGAGTAAGGGAATTTCAAGCATCAAGACATGAAGTGTAACACAGGCATCTTATTTGCTTCTACAACGACTAATAAATTACTTTTAAATAAACACATATATTTCTACCAAACACACAGCTTACAACAGAGATGAAAAACATTTAAGAAAAGGTAAAAAAGAAGTCTAGGCATCTGCAAGACTTATGACCTGTCATTGGCTGGTTTAAGTAGCCATTTTACACACTGTGTAACATTCACTATTCTGCCCAAAATTTAACTCAACACATGAAAGAATTGAAGAAATATAATGCTCAAATATGAACATAATGGTGAATGTTACACAGTGTGTAAAATGGCAACCTAAACCAGCCAATGACAGGTCATAAGCCATGTTGATGCCTAGACTTCTATATAACATCTAAAATGAGTTTCATTTATGTAGTTATATTTTGATGTTAAAAGCTCCCCAGGGAGTTGAATCCAGTCCTTGTTCTCAAAAATTTGGACAAACTTAAAATATTGTTGACACAGTTTACCGTGAATATGGCTCCTGCAATGGTAGCTGAAACGTCGAAATGATTCCAAGTTTACCGCCCACAAAATATACATATTGTATTCCCGTCTTACGGCAATAGAGTGGTGATTTTTATACACCTATAGATATTTTGCAGTGGCGTATCTCTTATGTTTTTTTTTAATGACGAATTATTTGGTATGGGAACAAGGAACATTAAAAAAAACCTTCAAAACCGCTAAGTTTTATCTGCTGTCTTCGGACTTTTGCTAGACAAAAATGATTCTTGATATTCTTTTTTTTTAAAAATATTTTTGATATTCTTTTTTAAAAAAAAAACTATCAATCGGTTCAGTTTTGGGGTTAGGAAAACGGAACAACAAAACGTCGATTTTAGTCAATAAGTCAGACATGCAGTTGTCTTTTTCACAGTATCGGGGAGGGATTTGTGAGAGAGACAGGAAAACAATGTTTAAATACCTCGTTACCTAAATTGTCATCCACTGCATATCCTCTTAAAACGGAGGGAATGAGTTTATAAATAAAAGACCTTTCAAACTATACATCCATTTCTGCCAGGAATTAAACCAGGAAGACCTCGAGCATCATAGGCAAATGCGCCCTACGAGACTGACCTATCCCCACTCGATTTCTTTTTGCAGATTTTTACCTAAAAGTAGTCATCGAGTCAAAAACGATCGTCCAAGTTCCTGGTTTAATTTCACCATAGAACATTATTCTTTGTCAAAAACAAACGTACATAAAAAAATAAACCTAATTATAAACGACGTTCTTACAAGGTTACATCATTTTGCAAAAACGTTAGAGATGTGACAAATTGATGTAAAATTGATCGAATAAAAAATTGATACATTTTATGTTGTTCTTGAAAAAAGTATCAATGTCTCATTTTTTGGTAAATAATTGTGTTAAACACACTATATTAGGCTTGTTTTTGCGTTTTTAATATCAATTTTTGGAAACAGATTTTCACGATTACTCGAAATAACTGATAAAATCGATTTGATCAGTGATCAGTAATTTCCCATCACTAATGAAATTAGTTTGACAGCTGTCATTCTAATCAAGCTATATTTTAAGGACTATAAGAATCAAGGTCTCGAAAAACGTACCCCTTTTCAACAATATATATCTACTCTTTTTTTTACCCTATTTTCCCCCTTTCCATTAAAGCGTAGTATAAATAAGATTGTATAAGATTGCTTCGGGGATAAATATATAATATCGATGCTGTCTACATAATTATTCATATACGTATATATGTATATCATCTTTGAATAAACTTAATAATGATGCTTAATATTTTGTAAATATATACTGTAACTATTGCTAATCGAAGCAACAATTATTTATAATTATGTTTATTAAATTACATATTCTACCATATGTGTTACAATTATAACTTTATTGTGATGATTTTGTATTTAATTATACTATAAATTATTTACCGAATGGAATTATAAAATAACTACAAACCATTAATTACATATTGCCATGTCTTATTTAATAACTTTTCTGCATTCCATTTCTTGACATGTATAAATTTTTATAATTGATATTTATTTTTTTTACGATTTTGTATATTGTTTTTATTATTTTTATTATTATTATTATTAAAAATGTTTTTGATTTATATATAGAAGAGTTCCGACTTAACACGGAATTTTGCAACAAGTTAAAAAATAAATATATATAATTGTGCTATGATAAAATTGTGTATTTTGTGCATTAAATAAAATAAATAAATAAAAAATGTTTATTTATTTAGTTAAACATACTGTTAGGTTTATTTAAATATAATTTTCTGTTTTGTATACGTTTTGAAGCTAAAAAAATATTAATAACACATTTAATTTTATTGGTTGGTTGGGAGAACTTGCCATTTGGCAATTATCCAGCCAGTGTAGATACAGCTGTGTTTGTTCAAAAAGTTGAATAAATTAAGGAAAAAAATAAATGAACGTGTCTAATTTTTTTTATACTTATATTTTCTACAGTTAACTAACATGCATAGGTATGTTATATTTAAGGGTTTATAATATAAAGTTATAAATGAAGCACCGATAGTAAATGCTTAAAATTTTAAAATTAAGCAACAAAAACACACTGACCGAAAAAAAAAAAATCTGAACGTTCTAAGAGTATTGAAAAATAATCTTACAAATATGTTTAAAATAACTGTTTTTTTTATTGACTGATTTGGTGTTTATTTTGTAGAATTATATATTTCAACTCAAAATATTAGAAATCAAACATTGATTTGAGTCTACTGAAAACTTTATTTTATTTTTACATTTATAAAAAATATAATTTGTTTGAAAATGCCCTAACAAGGCGAAACAATTGTCACGAAATTTTTGTTTTTACATTTTTTATACTTATCAAAATAAAACAAAGTTTTTAGTTGACTCAAATCAGTGTTTGATTTCTAATATTTTAAGTTTGAATTGTTTATATTAAGTCAAAGAAAAAAAGTCTCTCAAATATTACTGATTAATTTTCATGTATTAAAAAATCGTAGTCCACGTAGATTTGAAATATCCATTTATTACAAATTATAAGAAATTACAAACGCGTTCCTGTGATTTTATTATAGTCTTAGGATAATAAAAATACAAATATTATTGTAGATATTCCCCGGATTAAAATTCAAAGGATAAAAACAAAATTGGACGATGCACGATTATTTAAAAAATAAACATTCACTTCGTTTACTATTTTATATTAAAACATTTTATGTCTTCTCTAAATTATCAGAATAAGAAAATCTCATAGCCCATTTTTTCTTAAGCTTTTAAACCTGTAATGGTTATTTGGAAATAAAACAAATTTAACAAAAACTAATCAAATTTAACATTTTTATGTTTGTATTTATGTTAATTTATCTATACCTACACAATCCATATACATTTAAATATAAAGTGCTGGTCAGTATTATAAAAATAATCAAATGTTCATCTCACCCACTGTCAATATCAAAAAAAAAAAATCTTTCATCATAAAGTTCAACGTAGTTTTATATGAGATACATGGGCTTCTGATCATGGTTCTCTCACAACAACTTCCTAACAATTTGACGGATATTTATGAGTAATAATTGAAAATAGTCACAAAACAAATATAACTAAAAAAATATTGAATAGTGCTTTTTCTTGTATAAAAAAAAGCGGTCAACCTTATATTTATTGTAGAATATATAATATAAATGGATGCGTCAAAACAGTTTGTAACGAAATTTTAAATAAATGAAATGATTTCCAATTAGAACTCTGTAATTTTTAATCGATATAATTTCCATTTTACTTTTTATACACGTTATGCGAAAATATGGATATTTTTCTGAATTTTTTGTAGAAAAAGTCTGCGTTACGCAAGGTACGGTGCTTTTGTTTCCCGGTCGGGCGGGCACCGGAAGATGTATGGCTGGAATAATGGCGGCCCGGGGAAATGGCGCGCGCGGGAAACTGGATTTGGCGGGGACGAGATTTGGCGGGAGTGCTCGCTGACGGGGAAAACCCCTTCTAAACTTTGCCGCCTTTTTGCTCCCTGAAAAATTTAATATGAAGTTTGAATACCTCTCCAACTCGGTTATTGACTCTGATATTATTATTTCTTTGCGATGATTCACGTTTTTTTAACTTTAGATTCGAATGTTTCTAGTTAGAAGTCTAATACGGGAGAGGAAAATACTGAAGTAATTTACATTCCTTTATCCTTATTTATTGCTGTTCGATTTTCAAACTAAACGTATTTGGGTAAAATACGGAATATTCAATAGTTTCTCTCGTTACATTTTCACGGCGATAACTTTTGTAGGGTAAACAGAAAAATACAATTTATGTTTCGAGCAATATTTTGAATGGAAAAAAACTGTCAGCTTTGTTTATATCTCCTATATTATATTATTGTTAACATACTTATATGTAAATATTTTTCTGTCCCAAAATGAGTTTGTTGTAACTCCTGGGAGTACAAAAAAAAATTGTATGATTTAATAAAAAAAAATAATGAAAAATATTAACAAAATAATTAGCACATTAAAAAAATAATAAAAAATTTACACAGATCCATTTTTAAAAAATAAAATTAAAACTTATCGGAAAGCGAATATAATATTATTCATCTTTTGATTTGTTTTCAACTTAGATGCATTTATTTTTTATTATTGTAACTAAGAAAGTTCATTCATCTTTAACATTTTAAAAACAACTTTGAGTTTAATCAAGTAGATGCAAGAATTTTGAAAATTTCACTAACTAATGTTCGTAAAAATTTCAGATTTTTCGTTTAAAAAAAAACTGGATATTAATAACAAAAGAAAAAGGCACTTTCTCGTGTTGGCAGAATAGTGGTTGTTACATTATGAAGTATAGACATAAGGTTATAAACCAGCCAATCAAAAGTCATTTGCCATGTCAATGCCAACATATCTACTAGGTAGATTACAGAATTTGAAATTATCCTCAAAGATGATGTTTGTGTGCACTAATGTGAACCAATTATAAAAAAACTTCATCTTTTAGTAGACGTCTGTCAAAAATTCTGCCATTTCTGTTTACGCATTTACAAGTAACAGCAAAGAGAAGCAACCAACCGTTGTGTTTTTAAAAAATCTGAGTTTGGTGTTCTGATTAAATATAATTATTTTCTCAAGAAAACCAAAGCCAGGTTTGATCAGTATTATTCGGACTCTGCACCGTCGATGAAGATGATTCAAAAGTGGTTTTCTGACTTTCGTTGTGGCCGTGCAAGAACCGATGACGCTGAACAAACTGGACGCCCAAAAGACGTCAGTACACCAGGATACGAGGAATCCATGATAATATGTTACGACCCTTAAATACTCTATTTTCAAAAATTATATTCAAAATTTGCAATGACGCCAAGAGCTTGTATAGCACTTACCCCCACCACTAAGAATAAGAACAATCGATTTCTGTTTATTTATTTATTTATTTTTATTTATTTTATTTTATTTGGGATTTTTACAGCTATTACATAAACAAAATAATTAGAAAAATCTTAACAATACTAAAGCCAATTAAAAAAATCCACTGTAAATATAATGACACATAATATATAAGAAAAAAAATTTAGTAATTGTATTTGTGTGACGTTTGTATTCATGTGTATGTGAATGTGTGTATGCGTGAATGAATGAGAGAGGGGATACATGTGCGTGTGGGAATGAATGAGGGAGAGGGTTCGTGTGTATGGGTACGTAAGTATGAAAATAATATATTTGCTTAAAACTTGTAAATTGTATTAAAAAATTGTTTTAAAAATCGTATTTATAGATACATATTTGTAAATTTTATAAAGGAATTAACATGTTTTAATAATGGTGATGATTTTTTTAATAAAATTAAAAAACCAATCAATTGACATAAAAAAATGGTTGAATAATGAAAGAGTGGATTCTTAGAATTCCAAATTAAAAAAAATAAATATTGTTTTTTGTTTGTTTCAGGGTCGGGAATAGTCCATGCTGGTTTATATAGCAATGGTGGTGGAAACCTTATCTCAGAAGACTGGCAGGAGACAACGAAAAGCAGCCTCCAAGACAACGAACCTTTTTTTGATGCTTCAGCTCCAAGAAATGTTACTGCGCTGGTAGGAAAAACTGCCTACTTAAGCTGCAGAGTAAATAATCTAGGAAATAAAACAGTAAGTTAAGAAATATATATATTTTCAATCTGTTGGGTTACTTTGCTTTTTTATTTAAAATGTTTTTTTGTAATGTTTTCCACATTTATAAATTAGAAATTACGTATGGGAAACGCATTAAAACATATAGTGATTCTAAAAAAATGGTGTCTGTGGTAAAACAAATAAGATGCTTAAGTCACACACTAAGAGTTCTGGGTTCGATTCCCGGTGAGATCACTCAATTAAAAAATATGAATTTTCAATATCTGGGTTTCTGGCGCTGTAATTCATCACTGTAATCCGGTGTCTCGGCCTAAAGTGCAACAATTTCATTAATTAAAAGAAATGGTTTCTTAAGGCGTTTTATAATACGTTGAGCAAATTAGTAGATTGTTACTTCCTTTAAGGTTACAGATCTATTATTTCTCAAAAATCAACAAAATAAAGAATTTTATAAATTATGATGTTCAAACAAAAGTAGAATTGTAAGCCGTATACGCTGTGTAAAATCATCACTAAAACTAAAACTAAAACATAATACTTTAGTTATTAGTGCTATATTTATTATTTACTTTTGAATTAGGAAGTTGGGCAGATGTGGACATATTCCTAAATGCCTTAATTTCCATAATTTCTATATTTCCTTATCTCAAAAGTTCTGTATCTCCGTTGAAATATTTTCAGTAGAATAATTATTTATGGAAAAAATAATTTTGATTAGTGGACAGTTTTAAAACCTTTTGTTTACAGATATTATTTTGCTGATCTTATCATATTTTAATCTGAAATACCTTTTTTTAAAATTACACGCTGAATATGTCATACCTACTTAAGTATGAAGAAAAATAATGTTGAATGTCAAAACGGTGAAAGGTTGAGACGAGCATTATCAATAAAATGAAGCAAAGCGTGATAAGATACTTTTCGAATATAAAACAAATGACTGAAGAATGAAGAACAAAGCAATTTACATACTATGCAAAAATTATTGTGCTACGTAAGGACGCGTAACTGATGAACACCTACTAAGTTAGGCGTTAGTTTGTTACCTTACTTTGAAAATGAACCACGATTTCTGGCTTAAATCTAGAGTATCTATCTATGTTTACATGTATGGAGACTAGGTTTCTGCCAAGGGTTTGCAATATTTAAAACCAAGTATGTTTAGTATTTTGTCTTAAAGGGAGTTTTTCCAAATGAATATTATATTACAAGAGATAAGAAAATATTTGAACCAAGAGAATACGCGTGTAAATTAGTTTTTTTTTTTATTGGTTTTACTAAACAGTTATCTGGGACGTGTTCTAAACACTTTTTCTTCTAAAATTGACATAATATACTACAACAACAATGTAAAACATTGTAAAAGAGAAAATATGAAAGTCTAGGCTATAATGGAGCTTATGACATTTTACCAAACTTAGTAAAAAAATTATGGAATAAGTGCCAATAAATTCCAAACACAAGAGCTTATCTCTTTTCTGCCATTAACTATCATGTCCAAACCATCGCACCACCGCTTCCTTAATTTCAAGAACATTTATTTGTGATTTTCTAGGTATCATGGATAAGACATCGAGACCTCCACATCCTGACTGTGGGGAGCTACTCCTATACGTCAGACGAGAGATTTCAGGCATCCCACCATCGCGACCGAAACGATTGGATGCTTCATATAAAATGGGCCCAGCAGAGGGATGCGGGGATGTACGAGTGTCAAATTCCTACACAACTAGTCAAAAGCTACTTTGTGTACCTCAATGTTGTTGGTAGGTATTTTTATTATGTTGCTTCGTGTATTTTATTTTTTACAAAGTACAAAGTAATCAATATTATGTATCTTTTTTGGGTAATACCGTGTATGTTGGATTTGATCCGACGTTTCGGCTACCATGCATTGGAGCATAATGGATATAAGAAGAAACAAATTGACAACATTATTAAATCGCAAGGGACAAAGAAGAACAAGGAAGAAGAAATTACCAGAGGGACTGCATACCTGCCATGTGTACATAATGTAACTGACAGGATAGCCAAAGTGCTGAAGAAACAAAAAATTGCAACAACGTTTGGGACTGTGGGAAAAATAAAAGACCATTTAGTAAACCCAAAAGATAAAAATCCTCTGGAAACTGAAGCCGTGTACAAACTAAGTTGCCAAGGATGTGATAAAGTGTATATTGGACAAACAGGGCGCACAGCAAAGAAAAGAATTGACGAACACAAAAGAACGTGTAAACTTGGGCATCCAGACAAATCCGATATACATAGACACAGGACATTTTTTCGCCTTTGAACCAAAAATTCTACATAAACCTAGTAATTATAGTGCACGAATAATAAAAGAGGCAATTGAAATACACAGACATCCAGATAATATAAACAATGACGACGGGCTTAAATTAAATTCAACATGGTTCCCAGCACTACATATGACAAAAACGAATAGATATGTGCCTACTGCCGGCTGCGACACAGTACAAATTACTAGTACATAAACATAATTATTCTTTCCTTCAAAACTAGAAATGTGCCTACTGCTGACTGTGACACGGTACAAATTACTAGTACATAAACACATACATTTCTTTATAAAACACACAGTTTTCCCTGAAGATGGCTTCTGCAATCAAATCAAATAAAATCCAACATACACGGTATTACCCTAAAAGATACAGAATATTGATAACAGTGACCGTGAAAACCTTCGCACCTATTTTACAAAGTAATCGTTTAGTATAAAACAGCATTTATCAATATTATTACTGGCCAATTACCTTTCTTTTGCATCCTTCCCTTGGCCAGTCTTGACGGTACTTACCTTAAATAGAAGACTCAAATTCAGAATTTTTAGATTTGAAGCAAAAAAAGAAAATATTGATATTACGTCACATTGATAAGAAATTTCGAAAAAGTTTTTATCATCCATAGTTAGATAATTATTTGTGAATTTTCATTATCCAGTGCACCAATATAAAATATCACTATGATCGCATTAAAGGTAGGTTCATTCCCGTGCTCCTTTCTTTTATTCAAATACTCCAGTTGTGTTCAAAATTGAATGATATTTGTTATTGCATTATTATGTCTGCTTTTCGTTGACAGTAGTAATAAATGAAAAATATTTTCTTAAAAAGGTAGTAAAAAATCAACGATTTTAGCATGATACGATTTTTTATTTTGTATATTTGTAAACTGTGAAGTCATATACCATACATACAGCAAAAATTTACGGCAAATATCTTTATTAATAAGACAGTAATTGTCGTATTCGTTTTAAAAATAGTTTTTCTTTTGTAACTTTGTAGATGTGAATTTATATCATAGACTACAGGGAAATTTGATATTTTGTGTCACATAAAATGTAATGTTATCAACGATTCATAACAGTACTTACTTACGTTTCAGGAATACATCATTTTTAATTATTATTAAAATAAAATGTTATTAGTGTTACACAATTTTATTATTTTACAAGACTCTACTACAGTTTCGAGAGAGCGTTCCTCCCATCGACGGGGGATATAGTTTTTATATCCCCTTTTTCATAATTATTTAAAAAATATTTTCAACATTGATGGTTATTTGTGGAAAATAACGCCAATAAATTAAAATTTCATTGTTTTAAAGTGTGCAACAAAGTTCGGACTTTTTAAAGTCCAAGATACAATTATTATGGTACCAAAACCAGACTAAAAACTTCAAGACAAATGTAATGTGTTTTCACTCAGTTAACGTTGTTGTTATAATAGAATGTAATAAATAAATAATTTTACCAGTCTTTTGTTAACAAACATTTGGACAAATTCAAAACATCGTAGATTGTTTTACATTTATGTTTTACGTTTTACATTTATGTACAATGAGTTACTTAAAGAAATAAAGGAAAAATAAACAGTTGAAATATTAAAAATTATTTTGAAAAAATATATTATTGAGAAATTTGATAAAAAAATTGTAATATTATTAAAAGTTTATATTAGTTCTTAAGATGTTATGAACTTACTTAATAAATCATAAATAATAATAAATTAAATAATTTAATTAATTAAATAAATCAATTAAATTAAATAAATAAATTAACTGACAGTAAAAATAAAAATCAAAATGTTGGCAAATGTAACCAACGTATTCTTCATAAAATGATGTTTATTTAAAATAAAATTAACAGTCATATTAAGTATCGATATTACAAGATTGACAAAATATTTAAGGTACCACTTGAATTTGATTTGTAGATCGTTTTATTATACACGTTTAAATAAATACACTTTTCAATACTTTGATGTAAACAAACTATTTTTCGTCGCAGTTTGAAAGCTTTTATTTGAACAAGACTTGAACGCAAAGTTTTCGATATATTTTTCCATACAAAATATACATATTGAATTATTTGAGGCCAAAATTTCTTTTACTCAACATTGAAAAAGTTTTGATGTGTGCAGATTCAATACAAAAACTTTCAGTTCTAAATTCATCCAATATTTATACGATACGGCTCGGTAAATCATTGTTATAATATGTATACAACACGTAATCGAATTTTGTTCTAGCTAATTTTTTTCGCAACTTT
This sequence comes from Micrasema longulum, assembly GCF_059751315.1. NCBI lineage: Eukaryota > Metazoa > Arthropoda > Insecta > Trichoptera > Brachycentridae > Micrasema > Micrasema longulum. The sequence continues at coordinate 247,620 of NW_028277700.1, forward strand.
GAGGGGAAGAGCTCCATAAATTATGTACCAAAAACTTTTATTACATAAGGGTGATAAATACGCTTTTCTGATTCAAATGGAGATTCGTCGAGTTTTATTATTTGAAGGAAATACGCTTCTTCTTGTTTACATAAAATATATCAAATTATTTTTCATCCAGTTGACCTTTGAGTCGACCTTATCTTTGTATATATTTAATAAAATAGCCAGGAACTTCGTCTTATTGTGAATTATAATATCTTCAGTAAGCTGTGAGCATGGTATAATTAATCATTTTTCCAACTCAAAATAATCACATAAAAGGTTTTTTAAAATCTACATAAAGGTCTTTTTACTGTGGTATTTTAATCTACGTTTTTGTACATTTTTTTAAAATTCACTTTCCGCGCTTAACATTGCTACACCAATTGCACTGTATTTTTTCTTTTTTTTTTCACAAAAAGGTAAGATGATTAGTTTTACGCTTCAGAAGCTCAATCACAAATATCTATCGATGTGCTAATAAGCGACGTGATAACAATTTCTCTCCATGGTTGTTTATTGTATTCGCGATAAAAATGGAACATCCATGAACACTTAAGATTAAATGTCAAAATATTTACGTTTCGTGACGTATAATCCTGCTGCGCAATCACATATTTGAATTTCACCTGTGTTAATATGGAAAATATTCCAAAACTGCTCATCTATTTGTTTATTTATTATTTATCATGCTATTTATTGCATTTAGCCGGCGGTTACCAAGCCAAATGTTAAGAAAAGCGGTCGCCATAGTAATTGTCAATTAATTTTCACTTTTTTGTATTAGATACTTACCCCTTACTATTTTGCAAATGCAATATATTGTTTTATTTTTTATAACGAACGCCGATTTTTCGGCAATGAACTGTATTTATTTGTGAGGAAAACAAAAAACAAACCGACACGAGCGTTGACTTAGGATAACACACGCGTTGACTAATGACTGCGATAACTTAAGCATGTTCATTATTGTTCATTGTAATAGCTCAAATGCTTAGCACGTTTTTAAGCAGATCAATAGTTATTTGTGATTGAGCCACCGGTACCAGTTCAGGGACAATGAAATTTTTTTTTTTGTAAAAACACTATTTTAAACGCCATAATCACCATGTCAACCATGCCCGAAATCTAACTCAAGACCTCTCGCGTGGTACGCAAACGCACTGATTACTACACCACCAGGCCGATTTATTTTAATAAATGCAAGTAAATATTTTAAAATAACCCCTTATCCACTTTTATATGTCCATTGGTTTCGAAACCGACCCGTCTCTTTGTCGAAACACTAATTACACTAGCATGCAATTTGACTGAATTTTTTCACCATTGTTATTGCATAAAAATATAAAACCATCGTGCTGAAAAGAAAAATATTATAAAACCTAACACCAACGTGCACTAGTAAACGCACACCATAAATCCGAAATTTCACAAAGTTTTTTTACTGCAAGTTAACGTGTATAACTTTAAAAATTATGGTCCAAAATATTATACATTTCCTAACTTCATTATACTTAATTATTTAAGCGTTACTATGTAATATAATAAGGTTATAACATAATAATTTAATTCACCCACACAATCTTGTTACGCTTCTCTTTCGTAAATAGGCAGCAAAATTAAATAAGCAGATAATTGTTTTAACATTATGTAAATATTAGCTTTTAAGCTGAATCTCGATTAAGCGCGACTTGTTTACTCGTGAATTAGATTGCCTGTTGATTTAGAATAGTTTTGGGAATTCAATCAATTTTTTTCAAATATTTTTTGAATTAAAGAAAGTACTCTTCATCTTAAACCCGTGTACAGTTGGGCTTTTTAAATAGAACCAGAACTCTGGATGAATATTTTCGTTTTAATGGCTACTATCAGATGAAAATCCTGATATTGATTTGAATTATGTAGGTATTATAGTTTGATATTTATTTTGGGTTTACTATTACGCTTGGAGAATTTTTAATGCTTTTTTTTCAACTGCAAGTTTTTTAGAGTACGAAAATATTCAAGACATGTTTTTTATCAACCGAAATCAAAATATGAATTTTTAATGTTTATCTTCCAAGTCTCCAAGCCAACACGCACATCTAGCTAAATGAATTTCAAAGGTTCAACAAGGGACACATTAAGGACCCCTGAAATAGCCCAAAAGGTCCAAGTACGCACTTATTTTCTTGTAAAACAGTGGATCACTTAGTGTTCCGAGAAACTTTGTCTTTCGTTCTGTGCCTTTTACATTTGAATTAAAAACGTAAATACGTCTACAAAAAAATACAGCATATTACCCGCATTTAATGGTGCATTGGGTATTGCATCGGTTCGCTTATCACAGAGAATCTAGAGAACTTGTAACGTTAGCTAAGATGATTAATGAAATCGGACTTATCACCACTCAATTTTGATTTTATTTACTTAACCTTAATACTATCTGGTTATATTTAAAACATAACTGTTTATATTTTTGTCCAGGTGTGGATAACATTTTTTTTTCCAGCTGATAGTGAAATATTTTTTGAAAAATCCATAAAGATTAGTCCAGAGCTTACTTATTCCACTCCTTGATTATGCAGATGTATGTTATCCAGATGCTAACTCATAATTGCTTGATAAGTTATAACGATTGCAGAATATTTGTATTCATTATATATTTAATATTCGCAAGTTAGACCACATAACCTAGTATTGCACGCAACTACACTGGCTCAGTATCAGACATAGAAGAAACATTCACATTCTATCATTTCTTTGCAATATTTTAAATAATCTTACTTCGCCTGTTTATCTGTGAGAGCTCATCCAACCTCTTTCACAACACGGACTATCTCTTCATTCTAGTAACGAGAAAACCCTTTTAATACCTTGTCATCGCTCTAATTTTCCTTCCCTCCTCTTTCACAGTAGTAGTCGCTCGATTGTGGAATAATCTATCCACTAATGTTAGAGACGCCACTTCTTTATTAACATTTAAGTCAAGATTGAAATGTCACTATCTAAATATTTTAATTGTTCTTTTATCCTTCTTCTTTCCTTCCCATCCCCTCTCCTCTCTTCAAAGTTTAGTGTTAATTTTTATTTTATTTTATTTTTATTTATTTTTTTTATCTTTGCTTTTAACTTTTGTATAAAACTGTAAGATTCAATATGTAGATGTATTTATAATTTTCTCAAACTGAACGGTTTGGGTATGTAGATAGAAATTGCCTTAAGGCAAATTGCCCACCCCAATATGTTTATATTTTGTATATGTATATAAAGTGTCAAATAAATAAAATGAATAAGCAAAAAAATATAAAATTTTACAATACAAGATAGTCTTATGCTTCAGATCCAGTACAAGTACCTCGAAATTTTGGGCGGATAAGAAAATATTTTTTATTTTGGTTGAGTTGTATTTTTGGTTCAAAATTTGTTGCAACAGAAAGGGAAAACATTTTTGAGAAAGGAATATAGAATTCTAGGCACTTACAGGGCTTATGACATGTCAAAGGCTGGTTTAAGTAGTCACTTAACACACTATGCGACATTCACAATTCTGCCTTTGTTTTAACATCCACATTTTCTCAACTCTTTCATCTACTGACCGTTGTTAATTAAAAGTCCTGAGACATTTATTATGTGGGTGAGATTCATCCGGCTGAACCAATTCATCTACTAGGCAACGCCTGAAAACAATTTCCCAATTTTTATACTTCTTCTTTTACTGGTTATTTATTTCAACAATGTTTAGAATAGGTCCACATGTTCGCAGACTGGCTGCATTTTATTGCTAGTGAGTTATCAAGGCGTTTACATAGCTTATGACATGTCATTGGCTGGTTTAAGTGGCCACTTTATACTATGTGTTAACAAAGATCTAATTTACTACCTAGGAAGGAAATACAGCCAGTCTGCAAACATTGGGACATATTCAAAATATTGTTGAGTCATACTTTATCTTAATATTAATGAAAGACATTATTAATTTATTAATTCATTTGTTGAATATGATTTTTAAACAAATTTCCAAATGAACATTGATTTATTTAGTCTACGGTAGTGAATTACATTATGGACTAAGCATAATAGTTAAACACATAATTTACTATCGTCTTCATGATAATTTTGTTTGGTATTTCTGTTACTTTATATTTCATCAACACTTTTGTTTTTTATTTTATTGTTTTGCTCAAATCGTAATAATGTAGGTCACTGGTTTTCAGTATAAATTAGCATTTATTTGTAAAGGCAGGGATGGACATTATATTATACTTATTTGTTTAAGTTATTGGGTGCATTGAATACAATACATTATTTTTGAATTATTTTTATCAATATGTTTTTTATTTATTTAAGTTGTTTATTGACAATAATTATTGATAAAATTTTATTATTATGATGTAATAACTTATGTCTCCATGTAAGTAGCCAATTAAAAATACTTGGTACACTTCATTTATTTATTCGACCAATTAGCGCTTTCTCTAACGAATTGTAAAACTTGCGCTGTGTAACCTGCGTTCTAGTGGTTAGCTAACTTCTGAGTTAAACGGACAAACTTATTTGTGAAATATAACATTAGTACCCAATTACAGACGTGTAAAAAACGTTAAAAAAAAACGGGTACTACAAGGGCTGAACGTTTTAATTATTCCAGGTAAAAAACACGTAAGTTAGTATTTGATTTAAATTTATTTTATTTTTTAAATTATGTTTACTTGTTACTAGGGAGAGATTCGGTTCGGAGACCGCCCCTCGCAGCACCCACCCCACGAACTCAGGGATCTCTTTTGCAAGAAATATATCACACTATGTATTCAGATCAAGGTGAAATTATAATTACACTTGTGATGTATGAGAAAACATAAGTTTTCTATGCCTAACAATGCACGAAATTTGATACTAAAAAAATAACGTTTTTTTACTACTAACATAAATGAACTTTCACATCAGCTTAAAAACACAAATTAACTTTCACATCATCTTAAAAATATTTATTTATTCAATAGGTTCTAAAACAGTAATGTTAAATTTTTAAGTTAAATTAACAAATATTCTTAACTCTTTAAAACAATAGTCTAAACAAACGTAATATTTTTTTTAAATCTACTCGTATGATATAATAAATTATAACAAAGCAAATATTTACTTGAGAAAAAGTATTTCGTTTCATAAAATAAAATATCAACCGGGTTTTGTTTGAATCGTTCATATAATGCTTATGTATCACGAAAAAACATATTAAATGAAGATGTATAAACTTCGAGTCAATAGCACGAAAAAAGTAAGGTAAGTTTATAAAAAATATGGCTTTTGTATTATTATTTTAAAAACGGTGGATAGCGTATGTCATGTGCGGGCCCGTTTTTACTCGATCCTTTAAGATTAGGGTGGCCGAATACTTATTTATTATTTTCTCTTTTGGTTTATTTATTTAGTTTCTACCCGCAGGTGAAAATTTTGCTTAAAAAATCAAGTGGAGAATATTTACCTGCCGATTGATAATTTGAATAATTAATAATTTAAAAAAAATATGTTAATAAATCCGCCCTTTATTCTTTGTGGTGCCGTGCCATGTTGAACGATCGACCTAATTATCGTAAAAGTTTTCAAGCTCTGTATCAAGTATGTTTGATTCATTTTTGTAGGTTAAAATTCGTCGTCTAATGCTTGGGCCAAATTTACTGCTTAAATCATTCTGTACAGGACCGTCTCTCTCAATTTTACGGAAACAATGTGTATGAGGGAGAAAAAGTTTTAATTATTTTTTTTTAACTTCAATGAAAATCAAAATCGTGAAAAATCATGAAAATCGTCGAAACATGATAAAAAAATATTTATTTATGATTTTAGTCAAAAATTTAACTGAACACCGTTTAAGTGTCACGTTGTAAACTTTCAACCTTTTTTTGATTAAAATTATTTATTGACAATTCTTGGTGGAATTCCATTGCAATGATGTTAGTGGAAGTGTGCCAAGTATTTTAAATTAGTGACGTAAATATAAGTTATTCTATCATTTAAAACTTTAAATTTTATAATAATAAATAATGTTTTTCGATAAAATTAATTACGCTTTATACGAAAAGAAACGAGTGCACATTTAAATTTATCTTTTCGGACAACTTTAAGGTTGTCATTTATGCGCACTCAAATATTTAGCCATATAAATATTTTGAGGGGAAAGTCCTTTTTTATGTCTGTAAATTTTATATTTATCAATTTTTTTGCATGTTTTATTTACATATCACATTTTAAATCGGTTATTTTTTTTAATCAAACCAACCAATTTGAATTTTAACATTGTTTTTTATAATTCGAAAAAAAATGAAATAACCTCAATAATGGAAACATAAATGTACTTTTTATTATCTTTATTTTTATGGACAACTTGGAAAGAGCCATTTTTGTAATATACTTTAATATAAACATTTTCAATTTGTTATTTATTTTTAAGCTTATTTCTTTATTTTTCCGAATCACCTACTAGGCAACACCTGAAAACAATTTTGATTGTGATTTGGTTCAGCCGGATGAATCTCACCCACGTGATAAATGTTTCAGCTCTTTTAATTGACAAAAGTCAACAGATGGAATAATTGAGGAAATGTGGATGTTGAAACATGGGCAGAATGGTGAATGTTACACAGTATGTAAAGTGGCCACTTAAACCAGCCAATGACAGGTCATAAGCCCTGTAAATGCCTAGACTTCCATATCCTCTTCTCAAAAATGTTTTCCCTCTCTGTTGAAATAAATTAAAAATATTTTTCATTCAATAGGATGTATTATGTATTTTTTTGTATTTATAACAGCCTGAACACATTTTGGCATTGAATCACTTAAATTTTGGCAATTTTCTTTTATTCTGTCATCTCGAAACCACATATGAATAACCGCTTCCATCATCATTATCTTGGTGGTGCAGTCCGATTTTTGTATTCTAGATTTTCTTTAAATATATATTTATAATTTTGAGCCATAACTCTGCAAGAGAAAGTAGGTCTCATCTGAAAACAATATGTTCCTCCAGTCTTCTACAATCTGTTTGGTATATTTTCTAGCCCAAATGAGCCTTTGCTTCATCATACGTGCCATCAATAGTTATTTTTTCTGTGGTCGAATTGATTTTCTTCGAGATTCAATGAGTCTTTTTCGTATTGTTGAGTCATGTATCATCACATTGTTTTTTGGGGTAAAACTTACTATTTCTGATTCAAGATATTTCATCTCAGACACTGATTTTACGGTTTCTGCCACATTTCCCAATTCTCTTTGCTTCAACTGACCCTGTATATCTTTTCTGCTTAATAATCTTGCTGACTGCTCCCTGACTCATAAAATATTCATTTGCAATATCCTTCAGAGTCATTGATGTATGTTCATTTAGGGTTATAATCCTTTCCTTTTTTCTTGAAGTGATATTCATGATTTAAACCAACTTAAAAACACTCTTTCATATGCAAGCAGTTAATCAAATTAGTATTATATTAAAAAACTGTAAAAAAAAAACATCAGATGAAAACCAACAAACACCAATATGAGCTTCCAAAGGATAAATGAACTGCTTGTCATAACTTTTAGCGCTTAACAACTGTCAAATTGACATATTATGAGCGTTGCTATACGTGAAAAATGACTAATAATAATCTTATTCTATTAATTTGGACAATACTGTGAGTTAAAAACAGTCAAACTTTTATAAAAATTGACTAACATGCAATAGTCAGGAACATCTGAATGTTATTATTTTAAATTATAGATTCTTGGCTGTTTAATGTTAATCGTTTATTAACCAAACTTTTGAGTAAATATTGAATAAATAATATCTGATATTTTTTTTTTAATTCAGTAGCATTATTCTAAGTGTCATTTTTTTCTTTATCACATACAGATTGCACAGAACAAAAAAATGTGAGGCTTAAAGGGGCGATATTTCAAAGTGCTCGAGATCCTGGCCGACCGAGACCTGAGGCCAATCATTTGAGCCCCGTAGAATTCCCTAATAAAAAACACGATAAACAACACATTTCAATGAAAATGGAACTGGATTTGAGACAAGTATTAACAACATCTAATAAAAAGCTTAAAAAAAACATAAATTAAAAAAGTTACACATTTTTTCGAAACAACTGTAGGTTAAATAATAAAAGTATTTTTCCTTGATAAAGAAGTTTTGTATCATAACAGTTCAGAAGTAAACTGATTTTTTGGATTTATTTCCATTAAATTTCGTAATTTACATCAGTTCGGGTTCAGGAGAAAATAGAAAAAAAGCATCAAAGAAATTACTTAAGTTCAAACATAATATCAAAGGCCTATATAATTATTTTGACTCCAATAATACTCCTCATACATCCGGGAAGATTTCATTATACGTACAGTTAGTTACATAATCAACAGTAATTATGAAGTAATCGATTTTCATTTCGTGAAAGTGGTTTATCTGCGTAATTCGTGTGATGCCATATATTATTACGTCCATATCTAAAATGTAGCAAAATTTATATGCGAAATACAATGTTTCCAGTTATTTTCAATGTAAAATAATACATTATTTAAACATCATTGACATCACAAAAAATAAGATCTGTTAAAGTTCCAAACTTTACATCAATGAAAAAAGCGTATTTTTTAAAAGTAAATACCTTGGAAGGAAAAACAACAATGTTCAAACCAATTTTAGCCCTCGAATCTACATGCCTGCGTATTATGTTAGTGTTTTGTCTTAATAATTCAAGAAGGTTTAAAGAAGGCTATGGAAGGCTTCTTTTTAAACTAAATAAAAAAACGGCCGTTAAATAAAGAAGTTATAATAATTTTACTTTGTGCTCGTATTAAAATTTATTTTCACACTATGATAAAAAAAATTATTACAACGTGAAATTTAATATTAATATGAGAAATAACTTCTGAATAAAAAAAAATCATTCGTGGTTATTTTAACACATTATTGTTTTGTTTTATATTTTATTTAGTAATCAATAAAGATATCACATATTTTTAATATTTTAACTGTCATAAAAATAATAAATCATCATGTAACGCCAATACTTTTATTTAGCTATTCAATATGGGCATTATTTTTTTGGGGAATTGTCAGTTTTGCAATAAAGATGCAAACGCTAACAATTTTATCATAATTATGATTATCTGTTCTGCGTTTACCCTGATAGTGAAATATCAAGGAAATTTTCGGCTTTGTATTGTTTCTACTGCTCCAACAACATTCTCTAAGGGCTGTACAAATATGGAAAATTAACAAGAGGAATGGGTTGTGTTTGTTCTTTTCTGGATGTTATCATTAACTGCTTGGAGTTCTGAGGAACTTCGCAGACGTTTGGTTTAATTAGTGAGAAAGCTTAGTTTTCAAAATAACAAGTGTTTTCAGGTGCTATTTAATCACAAAATACACATTCCCTATAATGTTTCCTAAGTTGTTATCTTTGACTTTAATTATTTCAATCTCCAGATACTCGTATTTTCGTTAGATGCAAAGTATATTATGAACGTCTAAATCGGTAATTATAAGGAAAATAACTATTCGAGCCCGAATTTATTGCAAAAAATACATTAAGGTTTGAATATTATTAAGGAATTTTTTTATTACTTTGTTCAAATATTTGTTTTCTTTGGTGTGATTCCAGTTTCTTTCCGCTCAAAATAGTTATGAAAGTTTGAAACGTTCCACAGTAAAAAACATCATGTTTTACTTTATTTGTTTATTTAGTGTATGAAATATTTAATTACATTCGCGTATAAAGTGGTTATAATTATACTACAATTATTGATTATGGGCTTAGAAATGGACATAAGATTGAAGGCAAAGGGTTGAGAACAGAGAATACCCGCATCTGCAGCCTCCCCTAACCTCCGTTCTTGACCAACCTGAAACTGAGCAATGGCATTCCTATTCTCCTGATATGTTAGAAAGAGAACCGAGGAATGAGAATAATAAAAATTAAAATGTGTGTTCTTTGAAAAGTAAATGTTTTGAAAAAACTGTACAGATAAAGTTATATAAAAAAAAATAATCATGAATTCATAGCTAACTTAACGCGTTTGGATGAATCTCTTGAAGCATAACTCTCGCGTTTTGATATAAATGAAAATCACCGAGAGCAGAGGCTACAAGTCAATAATATTGAAATCTCCGATTATCTTTAAACTGCAAACGACGATTCCGCGAAGATTACTACCAAAATCGGTGATATAACCCTTCTTATCGTGTGCGGCGACTCCAACCTTCCAACGAACCTGCTATTTTTTTTTATAAATTGAAAGAAATCAAGAAAATTGATGAACATGCCTCATTTAGTAGAAAAAAAGAGGAATTATTACTTACTCCAAATTGGGAGTATCTGATTCGAAAGAAGTCTTTATTTACAACCAGTTTTTGACCCTAACTAATAAACTTATAAATCTTGATTAAAACTAGAGCTGAGAAATCAAACTTTTTTTTTATTTTTTTTTATTTAACGTTTTGTACATAATGTTATTTGTACATTGGCGGGCTTTTTGCCAAATGGTAATTTCTTCCAACCAACCAATAAAATGAAAGATTTATTTTTATAATTCAAGTCACAGAACATATTCAATAATAAAAAAAAAATAATCTCAAGATATACAAAAATAGAAATAAACGTATTTGTTTATAAATTACCTTAAATCGGTACTATTAATCAATGAGAAAAAGGAAAAAAGAGAAAAGAGGAAAAAGAAAAGGAGGAGAGATTAAGGAAGAGAAAGAAGATGTTTCTTCAGACGTGATTTAAACAGTGATAATGTAGTAACATCTTTTATGGTGGATGGGAGATGATTCCACAGTCGAGCCGCATGGATACTATATGAGTTAAAGAAGAAAGAGGAATTGTGGATGGGTATTAACAGAGTACCTTGAGAATTAGAACAAAGAAGTAAACCATAAACTGATAAGTGTTGAAATTTTTCACGCAGGTATATAGGAGCGTTAGGACTATGAAGTACATTGAACAGAAGTGTGAGGGAGTGATAGTCTCTCCGCTGTCTAATTTTGAGCCATTTCAGTTGCCTACGATAATCAGAAATGTGGTCATATTTCCTAAGACCAAAAATGTACCTTATGCATGTATTCTGAAGTCGTTCAAGTTTATTGAGTTGCTCACAGCTTAAATCAGTCATGGAAATATCAGCGTAATCTAGAATGGGTAGTAGTAATGCAAGGGTGAATTTAGTATTAATGAGTAAGAATTTTTGCAACCTTTTAAATGAGTGTAGACTGAAAAAAATTTTGGGGCTTAATTCATTCGTATGAGCTCGCCAGCAGAGATGTTCATCCATTTGTACTTCTAGATTTTTTATTGATTTCCTTTATTGAATATTGGTACCATTGACAATAAAAGGATTAAGTGAAGGTACGTCTAGCTTACTAAGCAATCTTTGACTACCTGCAAACATAATTTGTGTTTTAGATGGGTTTATAAGTACAAACTTCAAGTCCGTATGATAAAAAAATGGCCTAATCTTTGCGAGGACGGATAATATTACTCCATTCCTTAAAGTTACCTTCAAAGACGACTTATCTGTATAATTTTTTTCGAATTTCCTTCAGTACAATTTTGGTTTTTTATATGTTTCTTTTTTTACTTTCTTTATTCTTAATGTTGATATTGAAGTGAATATAAAATATATTTATGTTGTTTTTCTTAGTAAGAAAATACGGATTTTAATAAAAACGTAGTAAAATGTGTTGCCCAACATAAAGATAACTAGACGTATTGTCTATAAGTTTTGAATAAATGGATATAACGGAGTCACGAACCAGAGTATTTCTATAACGCCATATTGGTGTAAGCCGTTGGTAAAAAATGAGTAGCCACCCTACATGGCAGATTGGGGTGCGCCGGCGAGGCGCCCTAGGCTACTACTGTGCGGACAAAAGTGCGCATTACTTCAAATAATCCGTTCTTTTCCGAAGATTTTTCGGAAAGGTTCGGTGAACTTCGGTCAAGTGTTATGTTGATTCCAAGTTAATTAACCACAAAGATACGAGAAACAGTGACATATGACAAGTTCTTGAAAGGTCAGTTGTCCTGATACGTGACAAACTTCATACTTGTTTCTTTCATTTTTATTTTTTAGGAAATCTTGAATTAATAAATTTTTTATTCAGGCCGCACTCGCAACAAGACAAATGCTTTTATTTTCAACAGTTGTTTAATTAAAATGCAATGCCCAAATTTGATTGAATTATGTTGCTTATTATTATTTACTTTTTTTTACTATTAAAGTTATTCAGTATAAAAATAAATATTTATTTTGGCGTCAAATATCTTTCAGTCAACCGAATTTACTATTCTTTAGAAAATGTATACGCGGAAATACCAAGTAGAGGGACTGGTATAACTTAATGAATGTTTTTTTTTCCAACTTTTTTATAAAAATACAAATCAAATATTGATAAAAAAAAAATACACGTCAAATTAACCTAGACTAACACTATTAACATAACGCATTTAAATGATTTTAACAGTTTACACATGAAAAATAACGTTTATTAATAAATAAAAAAAATTACGTGTTTTGTAATAACTTACGATTGTTGTTCTTTTTATGAAATAACAGAAAGTCACTAACACATACATATTTTGTAAAAATAAAATATCTACAAGAAATAACCACATTTCAATTTTTTTTTAAATACATCAAAACTTTATACGCAAATTGTTTTCAAATATATCACAATTTAATTTGACATTTATATGTTTTAATATTTAGTTAAATAAGGATGCCAGTATATTTAAGCACTACTTTTATTTATTTGGAAGGTCTATTATCACTTTGAGGGAAAAAAATAAAATTGATTTAAAAAAGTAGCACTGTATGCAAATTTTATTATACCTATATTTATATTTTTCCGTATCCGAGCGGATAAAGAAAACGGTTCTGTGTTTGAAATATAACCAGAACCCTTGAAAAATGTTTTTAATTCGATATAAAAATTACTCGGGTAAAAATTCTGAAAAAAAATTGAGTAGAGATGGTAAAATAGTAGTTGGAATGTTCGCCTACCGCGCCTGAGATTCTGGGTTCTAGGTAGAGTTGACGCAAAGCGTTTGTTTGTATTCTGCTTTTACGTAAAGCGCTCGACTGATAATATTACGTTCATGCGACAGATGGTCGAGATACGCTGCATTTATATTTCAATGCAGTGTCCAATGCACCACTTGATGATGAGTTTTGATATCGCATTAATGATATTGCTTCAAATATACTAAAATATACTTCAAATAAGACAATAGGGAAATATCAAATACTACGAATACCGATAAAAATATATGAAAGGGATTAAGAATAATTAATTGTAATTTCATAATCAATATTGATAATGTGGAAAAATGTTTTCACACATAACTTTAGAGAAGAAATTATTTTTAAAAAATGGCACTAGAAAAACGCGACATGTTTGGCATTGATTGGCGGATCAAAATTCGTGGCAATGTTCTATAAAATTTGTAGGGTAAGGAAAGAAGTTTCAATAAACATAAATCGTGACGTATTAGGGACGTGGCCAATGCAATGACCGTTTTTGCGGGAATTCAAAATAACAAATTTTAAAATACTTTTTGTGTTAACGTAACAAAAAATAGATGAGGAATATTTTAGAGATGGAAAAATAGAAGTCTAGGCATCCACAGGGATTATAAACTGTCACTGGCTGGTTTAAGTAGCCACTTTATTCTGCCTTTATTTGAACATCTATATTCCTTCGATTCTTCTATCCGATTCCGTTTGTGAAGTTAAAGAGAATTAAAAAGCCAAGAAGAAGTATTTTTCATGCCACTAACAAGTAGTGAAATATTTATATTTACTTGACCGTATTTTATAGACTCTAATTACTATTAGTAATAATAATTATGTATTTAATTGTATTTTAATATCCCCATTATTGTATCAAATTGTTTATAAATCCAAAAACTATTAAAGATGTTCTATTGCTGATTTTTCATTAAAACTAGTTCCTACTGCTCTTATCCTCGGAGGACCAGATCTTCACGTGGACAAAGGAAGCACCATCAACATTACCTGTACCATAAGGTTTAGTCCAGAACCACCTTCGTACATCTTTTGGTATCACAAAGACCAGGTAAGTGAATTTGATGATCCCTAAGAAAAGTGTCAATTTGTATCCATTTAATGTTGGTAATATTTGTATAAACCATTTACCGACTTTTATATGTCTACTGGTTTCGATTACCCTTTTTTTCGTCAGGACAAATGTTACTCTGACATGCAAATCCCACTATAAACCTTCACTATTTCTTTTCTTATTATTCTTTGAAGTGAGAGTCAGTGCTACATAAGCTCCTAATGTCACTGCAACCTGTAGAGATCTGTTGTGATGATTCCTCGCGAATAAACTCTCGCTCTCCAAGCCCAGGTCTTAAAAGAGCCTGACTACTGTGTGGAAGGCGAAAGTTCTCATTTTGCTAAATCTCCTTCTTCAAGCCTAGATCCTGCCAGGTTCGAGCTATTAGGTACGGGGCAAGCTCATTAACATCCTCAAGTTTCACCATCCTCTGGTGCGAAAAAATATATTTGGAACGTTCTGATAGAACACATGCTAAAAGAAGCTTACGCCAGTGTAATTACTGTTCTGAAAAAGTGGCGGATTTGTAGACATAGAAAGGCGGTAAGTGGTTATATACAAATTTGAGTTATATGTTAGTATTAAAATGCTAAACCCCAAAACAAATGCATTAAATATTTTTATAATTTTGCGTATTCAAATTTTTTTCAGTTAGTGTTTTAACAATATTATCTCTAAAAAAACCTTTTGTCTCGTGAGGAAATCGTGTCATTATTTTTGATAAATCCCTTACAGCAAAAAGTTCAAAGCTAAACATTGTATATCGTCTGACTAACTTGGAAAACTACAATCTCCAAAAATAAAAAAAATACAGGAGAGTGAAAAAACAGTATAGTCTATTGAATATACTGTTTTTTCACCTCTCCTGTAATTTTTTTTTTTTGATACGATGTGCGATATGTACATTCGAGTAGGCCGATGATGTAAGAAGTTTTTTAATTTTTTAGTCATAAAAGTGAAAGGGGTATAAAAAGTTGCATTTTGGATCAGGTTGAACGTAAAAATCATTTAAAAAAAAATCCAATCTATTTTTTGCCCTTAACCGAGGTTTGAAGTTTAAAACTGTCTGAATATTTTTTTAATTATCTATATTGATAAAATTATTTTTCGGTTAATACCTACCAAAATGCAAAAAAGTTATCATTTTGCGGAACTTCTTCCGTTGAGCGCCTGGCTAATATTGACGAAAACAATGGCTCATTAAAACAATGCTACCCATTTATTACAAAACGAATGCAAATCACGCCATAAGATGCTTATTTAATAAGGTTTATTGCACATTTTAACATTTAATTGGACTCCTTTTTTTACTAAAATACGAAATGACAGCCGGTTTCAGGCAAAAATTTGACTTTTTTGAAAACTTCAAGCTCTGAGTTGTGGGCCAAAAGTAGTCTTACATATTTTTTTAAATATTTATTGCATTCTGAGTAATCTAAAGGCAACTATTTAGACCCATTTTATTTCGAAATTCGGATGAAAAAATGTCTGCTTACACTAATGTACATTCAGAAAAACCTTTTTATTTTATGATTTGGCGTTTATTTAGTTAAACTCTAATTAAGTTTACAACATAAAATTAAATTAATCGCTGATTTGATTCTACGTATATTTTTTGCATAATTTATGCGCCCGTCTAGCATTATGCGTTCAATTATTTAAGAACCTAGCTGTTCTTATCAGTATTTGATTTTAAATAATGTTCTAAATTTAGACTTTGTCAAAATACCCCAACCCTTTAACTACATATATAAATTTACACCCTAAAACTTCTTAAAAACTCAACTATTTGAAACTTGAAACATGTTACGATAGCGATCAAACCGATTATTGGTCTATTTATTTAAGTGTCATCCTGATGTACAATGTTTTTTATTTTTATTTATTACAGTGAAATTTTTCCAAAAAATTGTTATGTGTTACTAAAAATAGGTAAAACTGTTTTTTTTTATTTATTTAACAGGTGATCAGTTACGATTCTATGAGAGGAGGAGTATCCGTGGTGACGGAGAAGGGTGACGTCACAACGTCTCGTCTCTTGGTACAGAATGCTGCCTTATCAGACTCTGGGAAGTACTCCTGCAGTCCGTCAAATGCAGAGCTTGCCAGCGTCAGAGTTCATGTACTTAATGGTAAAGTAGTTTATTTGTTTAACCAAATTTCAGTTACAAAGTAAACAATAAAATATGAGAAAAGGAGGAAATAACGCGTTAAATAATAGGAATAACTGATACAGAAGGCATTCTATGAGTTTTCTGAGGTTTCCACTTCTTAAAACAGAAAAAGTTCCTCAAAAAGGCCACAGCCGATTATCCCACCAGATCCTCACACTATAGTCAGAGTAATTAGATACAGTTAATGTTAGTCTTGTACATAATAAACAAGGCCAAAAAAAGCAACTCATATATATTTGATATATTTTATTCAAAACTTTCCCATTTTTTATTTTTAATTAGAACTAGTTTAAACTAATATAAACATATTACAACAGAGATAAAGAACATTTAAGAGAGGGTAGTATAGAAGTCTAGGTATCTACCGGGCTTATGACCTGTCAATGGCTGGTTTAAGTGGCCACTTTACACACAGCGTAACATTCACCATTCTGCCCATATTTCAACATCTATATTCCTTCAATTCTTTCGTCTGTTGATGTTTGTTCTCTCCTTTTCTTGAATGTTCTTAATTCCTGTTGTAATATGTTAATATAAACAGCTCCCCAGAGATTTGAATCCAGTCCTTGTCTACAAAAATTTGGACAAACTTAAAATATGGTTGTTAAATTTATATGTAGTTCTATTACGTTATTCTCCTGTCTCTCTTCTTTATATGCGTTTAAAGGGTAATCTTCTCAATAGAAACCCTCCTTTTTCCTATTTATCCAAATCTTTTCTTATCCTTTTCATCCCTCTCAACGCTTTGGGTGCAAAATCATTATTATTTTATTTAACTCTTTCGTATTATATCCTTTAAATATTAATAAATGCTCGAATATATTTTTGTTTTTCAATCTGTTCATCAGTATGTCTACAAAAAATATAATATAGCTTTGAAAAACTTCAATTCGACTCATACACCATATAATGATATGAGTTGAAAAAAAGACATTCCAAAAATATGTGAGATGTTACCAAGCAAAAAGGAAACTGTCTTTAATACTGGAGTGACACACTTGCTCAAATAATTGTGGTTAATGGGATGAGAAAAAAATACTGGTTTCGATTCATAAGGACATCAATTACACTGAAATGTGAATCCAACTATACATTTTACTATTATAGTAGTCGCATACAAATATTGAACCAACGTGCTGTTATATCGTAATATACACTGTTAAATAATTTATTGATATTTATTGCAACAGAAAGAAAAAAACATGTTTGAGAAGGGAGAATACTAGGGATTTTAAATTTTTTAAATTTTTATATAGCAGTTGCTTATTTTTTTTTGCTTTGCCTATTATGTACGCTTATATTAACTGCAAAAGGTATGCTCCTTCTTATTACTCTGACTTAAGTGTGAGGATCTGGTGAGATAATTGGCTGTAGTCTTGTTAAGGAACTACTCCGCATTTGTTTTAAGAAGAGGAAACCACAGAAAACTCATTCAATCTAGGCATTTACAATGGTTTTATTATATGTCATTAATTTGCTGGTTCATGGACGATTTTTCATACTTTACAACAGGGAAGCATTCAACACTAAGAATATCAATAGAAATAATTGAAATAGACCTAGAAAAATTAATTGCATCTTAAAAATCAATATGGATACTGTGAATAAATGTTTTAATACATAACTTCTAAAATCAAGTTGTTAAATATATGTCTTTACCAAAACGCGACATGATTATTGAGCTTGACAAATGTGAGGTTAAGATTCGTGAAGATGTTCTATTTTAATTTAAACGGTCACAAACAAAGTTCAAAATTAAACCAAATCGTGACGCATTAGGGGCGTGGCCAATGCAATGGATCGTTTTCGCAGAAATACACTTTTTTTTTTTATGCTGCTAGTAAAAATATTGTTTTTTCCTCCACAGTATTTTATCGACACTAATTTTGAATAAACATTTGTTAAATTTC
Organism: Micrasema longulum; assembly: GCF_059751315.1. NCBI lineage: Eukaryota > Metazoa > Arthropoda > Insecta > Trichoptera > Brachycentridae > Micrasema > Micrasema longulum. The sequence goes on from NW_028277700.1 coordinate 265,826, forward strand.
CTATTTTACACTAGTTAGTTGAATCAACAAGTTTTGAGCATGTCCAAATGTTTGTAGTCAAGGCTGGATTTCACTCCCTTGTGAGTGAGATTTATTTAAATTTATTGTAGGGGAAGGGTGTACAAAATGACATAGGCGGGTAAAATGACATAGTAATTATAGTTCAGAAACCAAACTCTTGGTCGTGTTTGAACCTGCACAAGAATGAGCACTGGTACGACACATATATACTCACCAATATTTAGGACGCTTATGGCGACCGCCCGAGGAGGACGTGCTGTGGGTTACTTTGTGAAACAAAACAATATTTTTGTTGCGCGGTCACCGACGGTATTATTATTATTTTATTCGTATTATTCTACAACACAAACTGAAAGGATATGTTGTGTCATTGTTAATCTTCATCTAAAACTATAATTTTGTTTAAATTTACAAAGTGCAATGTGATATTTTTAATGTTTTTTAAAAAGTCACGTAGTAGGGCATAACGACATATGTACCGGTAGGGTAAAATGACATACTATTTCATTTTTCCCCACTTAATACTTTTATTTCTTTAGAAGAATAATAATATTTCACAATTATGTGCGTTAAACATGACATTTGAATACAACTCCAAATATATCAGAGGCTTAAGCTAAATGTTCCAAAAAACATATCCTGGAAAAGTGTAAGCAAGGTATCTGTAAAAAAATGATTATTGATTCAGACATTGAAGACCTTCTACTTACAGACGATGAAGATGATTGCTCATGCATTTGTTGTAATGAGTTATATACGAGATCAAAGCCAGGTAAAACATGGTTAAAATACAGAAAGTGTGAAAACTGGGTTCATGCAGAATGTGCTGGTTTAAATAAAAAAACAAGATTTTTGTTTGTGAAGTGTGCATTTAATATTTGAATTCTTTAATATTCATAAAAAAACTTATCAATTCTGTTTTTAAAAAGTGTTGAATAATCATCCCATCTAGGTATATATCGTATGTCATTTTGTACACACGGTGGGGCAAAACGGTTTTTTGCAGTATATTTTAATTTTATTATTTTTATTTGATAGATTTGTATTTTTTCCTACAACAAAAGTGCTTAGATGTTAAAAAATAGTGTACATTTTGAGCCAAAGAGGTTTTTTACAAAATATGTTACCAATTATTATTTTTTTCATTTTACAAAAAAATCAATGTCATTTTGTACACCCTTTCTATAATAGAAAGAGAAAGCATTTCTGAGAAAGGAAAATTTAAGTCTAGGTTAATACACGGCTTACGAACTGATAAAGTGTGCAAAGTAGAGACTAAAAGTAGACGTTGGACGTTTTCAAAATACTGTTCAAAATTTTCAAATACGATCCATGTATCAATTTGATTTTGCCTTCATCACTAAATTTTGATTAATTTAAACACTTTCCTACTCCGATTTTGCTGCTGGCTTTTTCAAAGTTTGGCTCATTAAGAAAAATTATACGAATGTAATCCGACAATAAAGAAGTTTGCAAAAGTTGTAAAACAAAAGTGTTAATCTTGTGGAAACATTTTTACCGTTTACAGGAATCGATGTTATTTTTATATTACCCGGAAACTAAAAAATAACAGAATGGAAATTAAAATTCAACTTTCAGTATTTCAGAAATATTTTCGGAAACAATAATTCAATGGAAGCAGCTTTAATAGTTTGAACTTTACGTTTTATTTTAATAAAAAACTAGCATACTTTTAAGAAACTTTGAATACCTAGATGATAATTTAGTTTTTCAATCAGTGAAAAAAAGAATACAAATTAGGACTAAGTTCATTTTTTTATCAGATGAAACAATTCAATTGCTTACGCAGAAAAATGACAATTGATAACGATTGTCAGTGATTAAATGATTTGGTAGTTAGTGTTGGTAAAGATAAGTATTTAACCACTTACCGACTGTTTATGTCTAGCGGTTTCAAAACCTACCAGTCTCTTCGTCAGGACACTCACTACACCAACATGCAAATACTAAAACACCTTTGCCGTCACCTTAGTATAAACATTTTTAACAAACTACAACAGGGATGGAGAATATTTTAGAGATGAAAATATGAAAATCAAGGCATTTACAGGGCTTATAATTTGTCATTGGCAAACCATATAACATTCACCATTTTGCATTCACCATTGACTCTATGACTCTTTAAGGGATGAAATTTAGTCTTTTGTGGACAAAAAATTGGATGAACACAAAATATTGGATAATATTTTTTTTTTATGTATATACCAAGGCATGTGATTTTACATTTTATAATTAGTTTATGATGATTTGCTTTTAAGGCTGTATTTGCCGAAATTTTTTTATTTCTAGTGTTTAAAGTCGATTATTAAAATGATATTGTAGCGGTGAGTGAAGTACTTAATAAACTTCTAATTTTATTATGTATAATATTTTCTATCATTATTTTACTTTTTTATTGTTTTAATATGTGAATAAATATTTTTGATTTATAAATCGAAAAGTCCCGACTTAAAACGGAATTTTCTGAAAAGTCGGTACATAAAAAACAAATAATTGTGTCTATGATAAAATTCTGTATTTTGTGCATTAAATAAATAAATAAATAAAATAAAAAATAAACAGTATCAGATTGTCAACATTGGAACCCCTTTTCAGTTGGCAAACCTGATACAAACCTAATTTTACTCTATACAAGGCCTTTTTATATGTTTCATTTCTATATGACTCTTGAAAGGACGTTGCTCGCGGCATTTCTTCTCGATCTTTCGTCTCAGTTTTAACTATATCGTGAATTCCTTTTGATACATTGTATTGTGATATAGTGTGTAACTTCTAGTAATAAATACTTCAAATCAAATCCGTGTAAATCATTATGATCCGCACTTGCAAAAACATATCATATAAATGGTGACCCCGACGTGATCTGAACTCGCAACCTTCCGCTACAGTATCAAACCAGGTCTGCTACTGAATAAGACAAATTGCATAGATTCTGTATTCAACAGAAACATGGTCTCACTTTACTTCATACAAAAGTATTCCCATATTTTTCCCTGGATTATGGGACTAGAGAAATATTTTTTTGCGAAATATAGATATTTATCATTGGCGTGTCTCTACGGTTTTACTTGTTTGATAAATTGTTTCTTATGTGAGCTAGGATGATTCGAAAACCCGAAAATGCGCCCAGGTTTATCTGCCGTCTTCGGACAAACAAAATACAAATATAATGAAAAATTTTGAAAACAGAGAGTGTACCAACACAGAAGATTTTATTTTGATACTCTTTTTTATAAAATAATAACTAAATCTATTCAGTTTTGGAGTGCGGAAAATGGGTCAGCCAAATGTTGGTTTAAGTTGGGCAAAATTAGTTCGAAGTAGAGTAGTTTTTTTCGTACAGTCTCAATGGGGCGTTTGCGAAAGAATGACAAAAAAACAGTTTACAAAAACCTATTCAGCAGAACTGTCTGGCATCGCATAAATATTCTCTTAATGCACCAGCGAAACTTATTTTCGGGATCTCTAAGTTCAGTCATATCACTTCACCTATTTGGGATTTACACTGGCTGCTTATTCCACAGCGGCAGAGGTTGGGAAACAAACTCTGTTGGCTTATGCATAAGTCAGTGTTATAAAGTTTTCAACGAAACAAGCTTAAAAAATAGCATAAATATTTAATGCTTTATATTATGTACGCATATGTGTGGTTAAGTTGATGCTGTAGGAGTTTTATACAAAACCTTATAGCGTTTGTAACTCGCTCATCTATAATATGAATAATATTAAATGATTAATTGAGTCTATCATGTACGGGCCCATTCACACGTATTGCGCAAATTCACTCGGTCCGGTAAAATTAGGGAAGATGACGCATATTTATAATTTTTCTTTTTGATTTTATTTAATTAGTTTATAACGCGGGTGAAAATTTTGTTAAAAGAAGTGTCAAGTGGAAAGTAGTTGACGTCATGGTGAACTGATTTTTTTTTTTACCTGCCTTTTGATAAATGAAATAATTTTCAAAAAAATCTTCAATGAATGCACCCAATGGACAGTATTTTTTAAATAATATTCAGCATATCAGCGGTAGCAAGACATACGTCGTTTGAAAAGGAATACACATGTGTCCTTAATTGTTTTGTAAGGCGCTGTCTCTCTCTTGCGTCCGATTGCTGTCTCTCTCGCTGTCACATTAAACGTTTTCAAACGTTTTTAGGTTAGTTACCGATGAAGATACTTTAATTTTACTTTATATTATATCGATATAATATATTGAAGTATATATTATTATAAATAGTTTCAAATATATTTCTCAAAGTAAAAACACAATTAATTGCTATTTTTTTGGATTTGTAAGCTTTTGATAAGGATATTTAAGAAAAAAACATTTGAAATATGAACTGTTAAAATAACTATCAGACTTCAATGTTTGAAGAAAAATATACGCCTTCCTTCCTGTGCATTACATATTTCGAGGATGATGTGTTTCAACTGATATTTCTTTAACAACGAATGCAAAGAACTGAATTCTCAATTTCCAGGGGGGTAATTGCTGAAAATTTTTATAATTTTTAAGTACTAGCATCTTCTGTTTTTTTATTTTATTTTTTTATTTGCTTTGGCATAATTTTAAAGGCCAACATCCCTCGAATTTTGAACTTTTAAAACTGAATTGACAGCAAAAAAACATAACGAATTCACAGTCTAGAAAACATGTAAATGGACGTCAGGGTATTTAGCTCTAAAGTATTACTGGACTACCGGTATTTAGAATGAGCTTTTTCAGTAGTGGTATACCGGAGGACTTTAATGCTTTAAGCACATTCATAACTCAATTTCACAAGAAATGTCTTCTGGCATTTCAGCCCAAAAAGTTAAAACTTACATTCTTCTTATAATATTTAAAAATAACTTCAGTTACTTTACTACCAGTTATTAAATTCAGACGCATTATGTATCGTTTTTTTTCCCGTATTTTCAATTCTTTATTTGATTAAATTCTCATCTCCCAGTTTCAGAAGTTCACGCAGAGTTGTTTTTTGTGTTGGTTGGTTATCTTAAATAATTTGTTTTGTTAGGCATGATATTGTCGATTGTTTCATTATATTTTTTTTTTATGATCCATACTTATTTTTTCTTTGCTATAATTTTGTCTTTGCCTCTTTTATTACAAGTTTTTTGACGCCAATCTTTAAAGAGATCAAGTAAAAAATTTACGGTCTTGATTCATAAAATGACTCACCACTGCAAATGTTCTTGTTATTTTTTCTTAACTTGTAAAACGAGCATTAAGAGTGATGTTTCTTGCAGTACCTCATTTAAAATTATCTATATATAAATTTTATTTTGGATTACGATCATTATGCCTTCTGTATGCCGACTTAGCAAATCACACCTGACAGTCGTGTGTACTGGAAACATTACTTTATAATTTGTTTTTGTAATTAAATAACATCTGATTGGATTAATATTATCATTTTTTTTCAAATTTATTTACTCCACCGCCTTTCATATAAGCCACTAAATAATAAATCCCACTTTCATGTATGTAGCACTTACATGAAAGTGGGTTTATTTAAAGATTATTAAATACTTCAATTTAATTAAGTCACCGTGAAAGGATTGTTAGTATTTTTGTTAATTTTAACATCGAGGGTTAGCAACATTGCTTCCCTTTGATGGGAAAGGACTTCCTTGTAATACAACCTTAGAATATCAGAATATTTATACTACTTTCAAGAATCATAGAGATGTTGCTACTTAAACTACCCAAAGAGAAGTTCTAAACCCAATAAATGCCTGGACTTCCATAGTCTCTTCCCAAAGATATTATCTGTCCCTCTTATATTATAAAGCAGCATCAATACAAGGACAATACAAAAAACAAGACAATACTGCCCTTTTCCATCTCCCAAACGGCCAAGACCGCGCATAACAAGACAGTGAGACAATTCGAACGTAGTTTTTTTTCTTTTTTTTTTTTTAATCACCCACTAAGCTTTAATTTTAGAGGCTCGTTAGCACGTAGAAAAGAAAGGATGTGGAAAGAATTTATGAATAAAACACCACAACACCCAGACCAATTGAGAAAAAAATCTGGGATATGACAGTATTGTCCTCTCTTTACGTTGATCATAACTTGATTTGAATAACCTTCTTTTAAATTATAATTTTAAAGCATGTATTTTTTTTATATTCCAGGTGAAATGCCGGCTGCGATGCAAACTGGATCAGCAGGACAATCCAGTAGTGCAAGACACATAGCGAAGCTCCTTTTACTTTTAGCGCTATACACCAAACTCACTCAGCACTTTCATCTGTCGAGGTGACTATGACTACAGTGAAAATGTGCTTAAAAGTGTTTTATTTTTTTTAGTTTCAAAAAAATGTGTAAGTATTCCAAAACAACATTCGTATTCAAACGCGTAAAATTTTTTTTCGTACAAAATTATCGGGTGTTATTTTTTTGTCTTTACATTTATATAAAAATGCTGGTTAAGTAATGATGACACCAAATAATGGAAATAAAAACATTTTTGTAATTTTAACTATCGCAGATGCTAAAAAGCGTAACGAGTCAATAAATTAAATACATGTATTTATTTAAATTACATAATAATTTCATACTAAATTTTAACGAATAACTAGTGTTATTCTTATATAAAAAATACGTTTTTTCTATAAGATTGTTTACTAATTTGTTGTGTAAATATTAGATAAAAATTATGAATAAATAAATTATTTCATGTATTTTTATTGCTGTCAATATTTCTTTCCTGTTCCTACTTTAACTCATGCGACTTATTGAATAAATAAATAGCAAAAAATCTTAAAAAAATAAAATATCAATTAAACAAACTTTTATCTGATAAAATGTTTATTTTTGAAAAAAAAAACTCATTTTTAGACAAACATAATATATTAAAAATGTTTATTTTTAAACGTATTTACAAATGAAACCTTAGTTGTTATTAACAAAAAATAAATGTATTAATTGATAAATATATTCGACAACATCTTAAATGAACAACTTTTAGCTCATTGCTAAAAAAACAGTAAATAAAACAATATTAAACAAAAAATATTGGTTTTTCCAAATTTTTGAAGACAAGTACTGGATTCAACCCCCTTGGGAGTTATAATTATTTATATTACAACATATGTGAATAACATTTTAAAGAAGGGAATATAAAAGTATAGGCATTTACAGGACTTGTGACCTATCTATCATTGGCTGGTGTACGTTTACAAACTAGGTTTACACACTGTGTAACATTCACATTCCTTAAATTTTTCCGTCTGTTGATCTTTGTGAGGTAAAATGTTTAGACTTCTATTTTACCTTATATAATATGTTCTTCATCTCTGTTGTAATACATTATTATTTAATTAATTTACATGTCCTGTATTTATAAGATATATTGTCAACATATATAAAGCTGTAAAGAAGCTGGAAGTAAAGGCATTTGAACAGCTAATGATCGGCCATTGGCTGGGTATATCATTTATTATATTTACATATATCATTTTACCTATAGGTAATTAGCTTCTATATTCACCTAAAGCATTTTTTTCTTCATATAATACGCATATGTTAAATATTTTATTTTATTGCGTCTTTGTTCCTTTTTATTGAGGTTGTAAATATGGGAGAAGCTTGAGACATGAGGAGGAGTCTGAGAATTTTGAGTTGATGAATAGTTATTTGAACATTGTCTTTCTGTCACTTTCTCGCAAATGCCTCCTAAATTCTCTGTAAAAAAGACAATTACACCTCGAACTGATTTTGCCGAGCTAAAATAAACGTTTTGTTGTCCGCACCTCAAAACTGAACCGATTGGGTTTTCTTTTAAGAAAAAGTATCAAAATGTAATATTTTGTCAGCGCCTTTTCCGTTTTTCAAAATGATTTATATTTGTTAACCGTATGTCCGTAGACGGCAAACAAAACTGGGCACTTTTTTCTTGTTTTTGGATGGTAAAAAAAGCTAAACAATAAGGACGTCAATGGTAAATAAAACGTCAATTTTAAATATTTATTATGCGCAAAAAACTAATTGCTCTAGTTCTATGATACAAAGAGAAAATACGAAAATACGTTTGTATGAAGAAGAATTAGACAGAGTTTTTTTCTAAATTATTTCATTGTTGAAAGAGGTAAGGTTTTATAAATCTCAAATTTATATTCTGGACGTAAAATTTTAACTCTAATTTTATTTAAAAATATTTTGAGTTTGTCAAAATGTTTGAAACAAGGACTGGATTTCACATCCTAGGAAGTTATCTATACTTAAAAATCACTACAGACATGGAAAACATTTAATAGATCTAGAATTTCAGCTCAGTCAGCTTCAGTTTCAGCTCTTAATTTTTAAAAAAAATTGCAAAATATTTCTCAGTGTGTACCTACTTAAACCTGCTAATCACAGGCCATAGGCCCTGCAAATGCTTAAAACTCAATTCTGTCTTCTTCAAAGTATTATCTATTGTTTTGGTAATATGTAAATCTTATTTGTAATGTCCTTACTTATTTTAACCGGATATATTTTGGTAACAATATTTTGAGTGTGTTTAAAAATTCCAGATTTTGCTTACAAAAATTTGTACAAAACTAAATAAATGCTTATAAATAATATTCCTAGATTAAGAAATTTGTTTTCTGATTTCCCAAGTAGCAAGTTTTGGGATATTTATTTTTTATATTTCCAAGAAAGTATGAGAAAAGGATTCATGTTCAAAGCGTTTTATCAAGTGAAGATCGAGGATTATGATGACTAAAGAACGCTGACAATGGAGATGGCTGGATGATATTTGGAGGTTGGCCAGGAGAAAGTGGATCAGGACGGTGCAGAATCAGCAAGAGTGCGGAGACAGTGGAGGTTAATGCCTTGCAGCGGAGAAAAAAGGGCAGACTATGGTGGTAAAGAGTCAAGAATAAAGAAATTTGAAACTGGCGTCGTGGGTTCGATTCCCGCTAGCTGCAAGAAAAACATTTTCTTTATTGATATGGGTACTGTGTTGTATTTTTTATGATTTCCGGAAGGAAATAAATATTATTTCTTTCCTACCTGCTGACAAGTCTATATAAAGAGGTTAAGCGGTTTATTCTTTCAATAAAATAAAGTAGAATAAGTCAAATGAAAGTTTCTAAAATCAAGTATATAAATAAAAATAGCTATTGTAGCAGCTATTTTTTTTACTAAACCAATAAAATTTAAAAGCATCGTATAAGAAAACTATCTTTTAGAACTATTTTGAAAAAAAACAGACATCTGAATAAGGATAAGGTTGATGTCAAATGAATTAAAAGGCACTTACATGTAGGCATGGAAAATTTCACAATACAATGATATTTGTGGACATAATTATTAATTTTTAAAAAAACACAGAATTTTTTAAATGATCAAGTCAACATAAACATGATCATTACATCATCATGAAGGAAGTTAAATCGTTTTCACAGATTGGAAAAAACTGTATTTTAAAAATAATGCGACTCTCACTGTGGTCGATTTTCGTTATTTTTTATTATTCTCGGTTATATCACCCATTTTTTATGTTATCATTGACATACAGGACTTTTTGTATATTTTTTAGGAAATTCGAATAAAAATTGACCGAGAAAATTGAAAAACATTATGTACAGCGTCAATACTATAAGGGGAAAATGATAAATAACGGTTAAGAATAGGGTGTTATTTCAGGTAGAATAAGGTTTAAAATGTGTCATGAAGCGTGGCAGTACATAAACTTCTCGTCATTTCTTTATGACGCGTGATAAACGATTTCTCATCACAAACCTGATGGGCAAGCATCTGTGTTTAGGAGATAACAAAAAACTGGGATGTAAATTCAGTTCATCAGATACTTAGCATGGCTTCTGCTCAGAAGCCAACCAAGGGTACCGACGCTAATATGCAAAACGTGTTAGTAGGACCAGGGTCCTTACTATGGATGTAAAATTACGTAATTTTACCAAAAGGCGCGGTAATTTTCGCTAGGAAACGAATATGCCGTGTTTATTTTTATTTTTCGAAGGTATAACAAATACGAGTAGTTTTTTTAAGACACGTAAACTGACAGTGAAAACCAGGTTAAGATCCATCGGTTGGTTGTCGAGATTTATTATAAGTATGGGACGTTCAAGGTCATTCGGTATGTACTTTTTTTTATTTTTTATTAAATAAGGTTTTTATGTTTTTGTGTTTATGTATTTTTATGCGATATTTAAGACTCTTTACTGAACATATCTTTTCATTTCATACTAAAGAATAAAGCGTGCTTAATACGGAAATGCATACATGTTCCGAGCCATTTTTACGGAGAGAGACGGACCATGTCTGGGGCACCCCCCACCACCGCGCGCGGACGCATTGTCCTTGTATGAACGCGCAAGGAGAGTACCGTATGATTTAATTCTACTTAATTTTTTTAAAATATATGTGACGCGTTTCTTCTTGTTAGGAAATTATAAAACTCGAAAATATTAATTGATAATATAAAGTTTGATAATGTCCAAACGAGACGAAACGCGTCACATATATTAAAAAAATAATAATTAATTAAATCCAATAAAAGTATTTTATTTTGGATACCTGACCAAATTTCACTATGGAATTCTACCAATTATCTACATACACAAAAAATAAAATGAATGGTATTTTTCCTGAACTTTCTCGAAATAAATTCCGTCGTGTATTCATTTTCGCAGTGCACACGTGTAAACTGCAGACACGTTTTCGTATCGTCCCAGCGTTCTGTCCTGCGCAGTTGAATCAGTTTTCAGATCTGGGACAAGACAAAATTGTCCTATATATTGTATTGTTCATGTGTAAATACTTTGATTTTACTCAAACGAGCAACTTCTTTCATTTAAAAACATTTTTTTTGTTCAAATGCTCTGTGCCTAGACCCATGAAAAATACAGTTTTGTTTGTGAAATAGAACCAGAACGCTGGACTTTGAATCGATAGCTACTTCCAGGTAAATATCCAAAAAAGGAATTTAAGTGGAGAAAAGTACGCCTTGTAGCAAAGTAATTGGGGTCTTCGCCTAGCATTCTTCAGGTCCTTGGTCTGATTCTTTGCAGTAAATATTAATGATTGTTCAATCTGGAATATTTCATTGTTCTTCGATTGGTAGCTGAAGCGTTGGAATGATTACCTTACCTTACCTTCATTGGTTTGAAACCGAATACCCGCCGTATGTGGTCGAGTGTACATAAACGATGGCATTTATTATGATACAAACAACCAAAAACATCTAACGGTTTATTGGTGTAGACGGCAATTAGGTAGTTCATTGTTTTTTGTTTATTTTTTTTATTTGTTAATAGACTGTAAAAGTTAGCCAAAACTTCATTTTTTTCAAATTTTATATTTTGTATTATCAGCGCTACGATTTTCTTAAGTTTTGTATTTCTGAAATAACTCCGCGTTCGAGAGGTTTATTCTCGAACAGTTCTTTCCATTGGTCCATCCACGGAGAGCAAACTAAAAGTCTTCCATAACTTTCATATGGCGGGTTAATTCGTACGATCGAGTGACGTCATTCAAAGTTGTTCGTTTTCATTAAAATATTTTTCATTATTTTTTCTTACATTTTCAGGAATTTTTGTGGTACAGTTTAATGCTCCAATTTTTACCGCGCGCCAGAAAACATTTATTGTATCTAATTTCCCGTAGGGCTGAAGTTCCTCATTACGTTATTTGTTGATGTGAACAAAAATCCCTTAATTGGCACCTGATCTGTTAGACTGATACTCTTATCTTTTTTTTACAAAAATTAAGATAAGCTGAGGTTGGTGTATTTATTCAGTGCCCATTAGGTGCAGATATGCGAATAGAGAAATTAATAAATAAAAACCAAATACCATAAACAACGTCCCGTATAAATCCAGCGTTAGTGTAACACGATATTAAAGAGAGTAGTTCTAATGGGTTCTTATAATTTCCAATATTGTCAGGTTTCCGCGCAAGTTTTGGTTTCTTGAAATTTTCTATATCGGGTTCCATGCTCGAGCTGAATCTCGCATAAGGAGTAGGGTATAAGTTGGCTCCGTGACAGTTATCCCTCATATACTAGCATGAAATGTGCACGCGTTGCAACGTCTAAAGTGGACTATGCAAATTTACGATTCAATATTCCTTCAGGCTCTCCTTTATATGGCACCAACTAATGCCTTTATACCTTCATAAATTTAAATAGGATTATATCGTTAAGGATATGATTATATTGGTTTTGTTATTGATATTACACCTTCGTAGTTTTTTGACCTCCAAATTACAAAAGCATACAATTACTTATCATCATTCCCCTTTTACACCCAGTAGTGCATTGGGCACTGCATTGGTAAACCAAATGCAGCATTTTTTTTTTTTTTTACATTATACATAAGAGGTTAAACACAGTTTTTTAAAAATTAAAGGATAATGATATAGCAATGAAATACAACTTAAAAGTAAAAATAGTAAACAAAAAATCCCACAAAGGCATGGCCTGTTCGTGGGTATACAACAAAATTTTAATAAATTTTTGCTCCTATGATAAAAAGACAGTTATAATATTTTTTTGTAACATAGGAAAGAGAAAATAAAATATTTTTTTAAAAGATTAGATGGTATTTTTTTTATTTTAATTAAAAAGGGTTTTTTTTTTTTTTTAACACAAAAATATTCCTTAAGGGGCAACTAAATATATCATAGAAAAAAGGAGTTCATATCTTTAGTTTGAATCCAGGATAGTGCGTGTTTTTTAAAAGAAAGAAAATTTTAAATGATTGGAATCAATGAAATATTATCAGTAAAAAAATAGTTCAAAATTTTTGGGCCTATAAAATATGCATGTCTCTGTGTGAACCTCGTTTTACAATGTGGTATTTCTAACACACGATTCCTTCTTTGACTTGATCTATTTGAATTACGTATAAATAAATTTTGGTTCTTAAATATATACCAATTAATAGTGAAGATGATCAGTTGAACGCTTCAAGCACCAGTCTAGAAACAATGAAACATCGTAGATTATGCAAACTGCACAACTTGCCCACAGCATAATGCACACACTTAGTGGATCCCACATACTCGGAAAAATATATTGTTGCTGAATTAGAAAAGCTGCCCGAAGGAACTCCGGTAAAGTAAATCCGGTAGCCATGGCATCTTTGTGCTGAAAAAAGGTCATTTAAAAGGACATGATATTCACTTCATTGGATTGAGAAAGAGATTCAGAAAAACCATAAAAAAATATTTTACGTCCACCCTACCAAGAATTGAAACCAGGACATCAAGAATCGTAGGCAAACGCGCCAACCATTTACACCGAAAAAGACTCCACTTGATTTTCTTATTAAGGATTTTCACCTCGAACTAGCCATCAATTTGAAAACACTCGTCCTGGGTTTTGATTATATTTTACATACAAAACAGTGTTCTTCATCTTTCTGGACACAGAGCATCGCTTCAATTGCAGTGAACCTGTATATTTGTTTTGTTTATACTAAGGTGAAGTTAATATTTGGACAAAATAACATTGAAATAAATTAGTTATAAAAAAAGACCCAAAAATTACATAGATCTAGTAAAGAGTAAAATGGTTAAAAAAATTCGAAGTTTTGATTTCATTACAATCTTCTTTGTCAGACTGGTAACGACAAAATTTGATCACTAGGTACTAGTAAAAAATCCTTAAATAAAAGTGGTTCAATCGTAAAACGTACTTTACTTTTTATAGTTTAAGTCTTAGAGTATATACATATACTCTAAGGTTTAAATGCATTTACATCAAAAACACAGTAGGTAAATAAATCTAAAGAAAAATTTTACTATTTTTTTTTTTAAATAATTTCTACAGTAAAAACAAATGGAAATAAAATGCAAATGAAAAAAAATATTTGGTGGAATAAAAAAATGTATATTGAGAAATCTTAACCACAATTAATTTATTTTATTGTTCCAAGTTTTAATAAAATCTAAGTATTTATTTACGTAGAGTATTTGAGGGGTTCATTCACTTTGGTTTCAAAACCCAACCAAAACCTTTCTGAGATGATAAGCAGATTGTATATTGAAGAATAACTTATCTGAAGGTTGTCGATAATATCTTCGAGAAACTTTTACTTTGAAGAACCCGGAAATTTAAATGTTTACCTCAAGGGGGTTATCAAATAATGGTTTTATGATGAACATGTAGGTAAAATATCAAATAGGACGAGATAAATCTTCACATGAAACATAATATAGAAAATTCAAATATTTGTGTAAAGTTCTACCTTATACGGTGAATAAATATCTCAAATGCTGGAAACAATTCCGTTTTGTCAAATTTGTTTCTATGCAATACCTTTATTACAACCTTATTTTTTTTATTTATCTAATTGGAAATCAATTGCATTACCACAAAGCAAAGTTATTGCATCAAAAACTCAAACTATAAATGTAGAAAAAAAATAAATTATTAGCGTATGTTCTGTTTTACTCTGACTCTTTAGCCATTATTTTTCAATTGTTATCTTTTTTTAAACAGCATTGCATTGACTAAATAACACAGTGCGTATTTCGTATAAAATGTAAATAGTAAATAGTTAAACGCTAAGGATCTGGATTATGTTTGCATAATATAAAAAAATTTTGTCACAACTCGTTCATTTTCTAATTATTTATTTTCGATTACATTTCAAACACATTAAGTTTTTTTTTTCTAAAAGAAAAATTGGCGTTCTTTTATTTTACCCAAATATTAAAATTATGGTGGCCATTTCCAATGAATTGAAAATAACTCACTATTAGAAAATGAATACCAAGTTGGAGTAGAGTGGGATTTGAACTTCGGACCTCTGATTCGTGAGTCCGCAACACCAGCTACGGGACCACAACCTGATTGAGTTTTTCTCCTGACATTTCTTGGTGGATCTGCATTTTAATTATTATAATAAAAATACGAATAGTTGTATTCCTCTTATTTATAATTTTTTACCAGTGACCGGGTTTCGTCGTGACTGACATCGTCAGACTGGTGTGGACTAAACAAATTTTTATTTTATATACAAGTGCAAGCAAGGGTTGTAAATAATGATTTCATATATTTTTTTAAATAAAAATAATAATAAATAGGTAATAAAATTACAAATGACTTATTATTGAGTTGGCGTTTTTTTTTCAACTCGACACTGTTAGAATATTTTAATCAAAACATTGATTCTGGTCAAGTGATTATATTTACTTCATTTTTTAAAACAAAAAATCAGACATTTTTTTCGCACTACTAAATCATCTTAAAACGAATGTAAAAAAATTATATCACAATATAGGTAAATACGAACACCTTTTTTTTATTGCGTTTTAAAACAAAAATTTATTTCTATTTTTTTGATGATATGATATATTTTTGAAAATAATAAGAAAAAAGAAGAAAACAAAGTGGTTGGGGAGAAAATTTATAGTTGCACGTAGGTGACTGGTGACATTACATAAAATACTTGAAAAAACATGTTAAAAGTATTTCTTTAAACATCAAATAATAAAAATAAAACTTCAAATAAAAATGTGATGGATTTTACGACAAAAAACAAAATTGCTCGGCCCGTTATACAAAAATGAATAAAGACATTCCGTACGCAAAAAATGCATACCAATGTATTGTGAATTTTAAATGTTATTTGAATTATTCAGTTGCGTTAAAACTCCTTCAAGTGTAATATAATTATATTTTATATACAAGACTAAATATTTGTGGAGTGGAAGAAATTCAACCTACCCTTACAAAAGTCATCTTGGCTTAACCTAAAATAATTGTACATATTATGGTGGGTTGTGGCATATGCAGAAAAAAAGTTTTTGTAAAATACTCAGAGGCGGGTGAACGGATATTTTTGAAACTATCTTAACCTTTCACTAACACACTAAACGTATGTTTTAAGGTCGAACCGCACTAGAACGTCACTTGCTGGCGCTCTAAGCGGGCGGACGTATCTGACGTCTAAAAATGAATGGATCAATTTTTGTTTTAGTGACATAAAGCCCGATAGTTAAAAAAATAGCACGATTGGCGAAGTGTCAAAGTAGACCTTGTTTAAAGAAGTCACTTTTAGGGCCTGTTTTGTCTTTTTTTAAAATAAAAAAACATTGAAATGTACTTCAAAGCAATAGAATGACACGTGAAAAGTTTTTGTGAGATTCCTTACGTTTTTTCTAACTATAATTAAAAATATATAAGCTAAGCAAATAGTCTACAAATACGTGACATTTTTAAGAAAAAAATGTAAAGGTCTAGGCATTTACAGGGCTTATGACTTGTCATTGGCTGGTGTAAGTGGCCACTTTACACACTGTGTAACATTCACCAATCTGTCCATGTTAAAACATCCACCTTTCTTCAACTCTTCCATTTGTTGACTTTTGTGAAGTAAAAGAGCTGAAACCTTTATTATGCGGGTGAGATTTATCCGGCTGAACCAATTTATCTGCTAGGCAAAGCCTGAAAACAATTTTCTAAATTTTGTTTGTTTAAATGAAAGTTATTACTGCATTGTTACATAAAAATAAAACACATTTTTTTATAAATGGTAGAATTGACTTTGCACTATTTGATTTTACTTGAATAAAATTAATTATTTTGTCATTTATATTTTCCGATTAAGTTTATTTTGAGTAAACAAAAAAGTTTAAAAATAGCACGTGCCAAAGGTAGACAATATATTCCAATTTTGATGTTTATTTAGTTTATATTCACGGTAATTGCAAAAGGCGACGACCGATGGGCGTTATGAAATACACAGCGACTTTAAGCACCCCTCAAACAAACAATCTTTGTTGCATTTTATTTGTGCCCTTTTTAAAGAAAACTCTGTTAAATCTAGTCTAATAATTTTCGTTTATGTTTCGAGTTGAAGTATTTTTTTTAAAGATAGGACTAAATACAAATTACGCATATAATGTATACATCGCTTGATCCATAACTTTCGTATTCATAGGGTCTGAAAATCTTATCTCAGGCGGGCATGAGTTGAAAAATTCCAGATTTCTATCAAATTATTATATTTAAATATGAGTTATTCCTTTAAAAAATGGTTATAAGTTAATCAAAATACAAATATGTTGTTTGTAGTATTAAATTTTTTAAATGAATTAATATTCAACGAGTCTAATTTTTTTTAGTTATATGACAAATAATTATTGAAAAAACAGTAACGGAATTTTCATGCCGTTTTATTTAAAACTGGCATTTAGTCATGAATTTCTTGAATCCCACCTCCCTATTGCAGTAAAGTATTTTTATCTCGCCACTGGTGGGTTAATAAATCGTAAATGAGAGGTATAGATACAATTTAGTAAATATAAAAAGGGTATTTTTAGTTTGCTTATATCGAAGCTATGTGGAAAATAAAGAAAATAATATTGCTAAGCTAAGTCGATGGTCAATCGAAGAGAAATATTTTTTTTTTCGATACCAATTTAAAATGTACCAATTTTAATATAATAATAATTGAGAAAGTCACAATTTTTAAATTCATGCACGCCATATAACTATAAAAAAAAACATTAAGTATTAAAAGTAATAAAGTATTAAATTAGAAGCAGAAAAATTTAAATCAGATAATTTCACAACAATTTTTTGCAAATTTAGATACCATTATTAAAACAGAGAAATGTGTATGTATTTAAGTAATTATGAATAACACTTTAGATGAAAGCAGATGCAAATGTATAAAAGGATCATAAATATGCTTAGGTAATGACAAAACATTTTTTTATTTTAATAAATTAAAACATATTGTAGTCCATTTAAAACGTAGTAAGAAAAAAAAACTAATTTTCCCTACATTGTATGTTTATATTTCCATATAGGCACATACTTATGACCCTACAACGTGGTTCTGATACGTGATAAAAATTGAACTTGTAAATGGATTTTAACCCCTTTCAACATTAACCTTGTTTCCGATGAAAACATAAAATTCAAAGTATCTTCGGAATACGTAATCTTTTCAGCGGTACCTAAGTGGATAGAATGTTTAAGAATGGAAGAAAACTTATAGATCTTCACATTAATCGATAACTTTACTTTGAAAGCTTTACATGAAAATGGCAGCTTTACGGAAGGCCATTAAATTGAATTATTGCAAACGTTATTATAATTTATAGTCGAGACGTTTACATAATTTAGATCACTAAAAAGAAGGACATTTTGTTATTTATCGTTCCTCTGCACATTGGTTACAAATTAAATACTTACAATATTGCACTACGGGGACATATTACCTGTTACTTTATATATGCAAAAGTATTCAAATAACTCCACTCTTCACTTAGACAAACCGTTTGCAGTGTCGAACTCAAATTCGCTACGTGAAAAATAAAAATTCGTGAATTTTTTATTTGAAACACCACTTTTATGATGTAATAATTCATATTTACATATACATAAGTTATAAATTTAAAAAATACTTGATACACTTCCATTTATTTATTTTGACCAATTACCGCTTTCACTCTTTAATGGGCATCTTCAGACTGGTGAATTTCACTCACAGTCATTATAATAAAAATAATAAAACCATTTTTTTTATCGATTGGTTTCAAAGCCACACAAGCTTCTATTTTAAGGTTTACTTAACGAAAAAATAATACGTTGTTAAAAACGAAGTTGATTCATGTTTATTATATTTTTTTCAATGTGTCAAAAGACAATCTTAGTTAGTTTATTGTTCACAAACTTAGTTAATCATTTTTTTCATCATCAAGCCCATGCAGTGCATCTCGATCATGCGTTACAGGAAGGTAAGGTTTTACTCTTAAGGTGCCAATCTAGGGAGAGTAAAATAATGCAGTGTAAAACTACGTTATAAGCAAATATTATTTCAACTGAACTCTTCCATGAATCGAACCCATGACTTTAAGCATGACAAGTGAACACCCCAACGAGTAAACTACTAGGTGGAATTTTCTCCGTTTGTTTTCCTTTTCAAGAAATTTTACCTGAGAGAACCCATTGGGTAAAAAAAAGTATTGTTCAGGGTTCTGCTCTTATTTAACGTTACGAAATATATTATTTATCCGCTTAGACCTCAGAGTAATAATGCGTAACCTAGAGAAAATCCCTAACACTATGTTTCGTAGAAAACAAACGATGTTGGTTTATTGGTTAGCAACCAATTGGTGGCCATTTTGTTTTATTTGACAACATAAACATAACGGTTCGATCGGGTGCTATTGAAGCTGTGCTTGGCTTTGTTTGTAAGTAACTTGGATATTTACGTTATAATAAATAAAAATCGACTATGGTGAATTGCAGTATGTTTGGTTGCAGCAGTAGGAGCGTCAAAGGTGTTAAAGGAGTCAGTTTTCACAGGTAATTGATTCCGAATATTTTCCCATCATTTACATTGATTTTTGACATTTATTGTCCCGACACGTGTATTGTGTTGCTTAAAAACTTTCCTTATACTAACATATTTACTTCAAATACTATTTTTTCTCAATTTAAGGGATACATTTGTGATTCAAAGTATGTTTACTGTTGATAATGACAGTTGATTACAGGCAATATGTCAAGGCCGCACTAGGCATTCATATAAAGTTTGAGTTTTTATCGAGTAGAGGTTGATTTAAATTTTACTAAAAAATAGCAACATTAACCTTAAATTGGATCTTAAATGACGTGCCTAAATTTCAGGCCGCTGCAACTCGCCATTTCGGAGATGTGACGGGTAAACAAATAAACTCAACCCAGGACTTTGGTTCAATGGGGTTGGTATTTATGTATAATATAACATAAATTTATTGTGAATAAAATTAATAAAAAAATAAACACAAACATGAATTTTCATTTTTATAAAATAAATATAGGCGAATTAAAAAAAAATTGATTGGAATAACCCTGCAATGATAAATACACAGGTACGTATTTAAAAGTAATTACAATGCAAATTAATATCCATTAAGAAATAATCAACCTAAGTACGGCCTATTGTTTTGCTGCTAACTGTAGCTAACTTAATACCCAATAGTCATAGAATGGTATTCCTACGTTTGGGCTCTTCTCTAGGTTACGCATTATTACTCTAATACCCGTATGCAGAGACAAAACTTAAGGGGAGGAAAGTACATTCTAATCTCAAATGCGGAGAATAACCCGAAGGTGAAGACAATATAATGTACTTTCCTCACCTTAAGTTTTGTCTCTGCATACGAGTATAAGGCTTGGACAGACACAGAAAAAAAAATTACCTTGTTACTCACCATATTTTCTTTAAGGCTGAAGATGTTTGTAGTTGCTCGATGTCCTGACTATGGAACGAGCATGGAATGACGATTTTCAATGAAATGTTTTTGTTAGTTTGTCTTCATTTACATTTTCAAAATCGAAACCGGAACCTCCGCAAGTATAGCAGGTGTCTTAGCCACTATACTAGTGTAAAAATAAATATTTTAAATCAAATGCGTCTGTTTTTAGAGCATTATAAAAAATGATCCTTTTTGGATCGCAAGCAAATGAGCTGTTTTCTTTTATAATGCGAAAATCCACAGATAATATATTGTGCGCCGCTTTATAAGCCGCATGTTTATATATATTTATGAATTAACACGTAAAGCCGGATGCTCCAAAATAGAACACGAGTGGCGATGTGGGTACTTTCAGACCCAGTTTAAAAAGTCGCTTTTGGGCATGTTCTGTGTTTTTTTTTATCAAAAAAAAATATTGAAATGTACATTAAGGCATTGAGATGACATGTCATAAGTTTTTTTGTGAGATTTCTCACGTTTTTTCTAATTATAATAAAAAATATCGAAGCGACGAAAATATCCTTTAAATACGTGCTATGCGCAGAGTTTTTCATGTCGGACTACACGTAACTAATGGTGGGAAGAATCGAATTAAAATAATCGAAATATTCGATTATTAAAAAGATCGAGACATTTCGAAATGCTTACAACTAATCGAGTTCACTCGTACTAATCGGAAAAATAATCGAGATATCTCGAGTGAATTCATTGGAAATGGTTTTCCGAGACAATCAAGATATGAATTCGGACTTGAGATTTCGAGACAATCGAAATATGATTTCGATCTTGACATTTCGAGACAATCGAAATATGGTTTCGGACTTGAGATTTCGAGACAATCGTAATGTGATTTCGATCTTGACATTTCGAGACAATCGAAATAAGATTTCGGACTTGAGATTTCGAGACAATCGAAATGTGATTTCGGACTTGAGATTTCGAGACAATCGAAATGTGATTTAGGACTTGACATTTCGAGACAATTAAGATATGAATTCTGACATGTGAGTTAACATTCACAACTTTTAACATTTTTGTGTGTCGTATCATCAGCACTATGATTTTAATGTTGATTTTATTTTGAAATTACTCTGCGTGTGACGTATTAAGTTCACGCCTGTTAGTTTGTTTCCCGGAAATATGATAACTATCATCGTCATCATCATTCCCTTTTCACATCTAATGGTGCATAGGGCACTGTATTGGTAAACCAATCGCAGCGTATTTTGATCATTTTGTGTTATTTGAAGGTCAGATGATTAGTCTTACGCTGCAGATACCAGTCCAGGGACTATGAAATATTTTAGTGTGAAAACACCCTCATAAATAAATATTTCAAATCAACCATGTCAAAGACCTCTTGCATGGTAGGCAAACGCGCAGACCGTTACACCACGAGGCCGACATACTATGACAACGCTGTATTATTGGTTGATTTTGACGAACTTTCTTTCACACATTTTCAAGAAATTTACAATTTATTGTTCTAATTTTTACCGTGCGTATTAAAACATGTTTTATATCAAATTTTCCGTAGGGCTGAACTTTCTCATAATTATTTTTAAGTACTTTGTTATTACAGATGTATTTTTATCCCCCCACCTAACAGTTACCAATGTTGTTTTTTTTTTTTGTTTTCTTGTTTTTTTTGGCCGTTTTCTTATTTTTCACGGTAAAAAAATCGATTGATTCGATTTTCGAATTCGATTATTTTCATGTCTCGAATGCTTGTATTTCGATTATCTAAATATCTCGATTATTCACATCATTACTAGTAACGCGTACGGCGTGTACTGCTCGCCCCGCCCCCGTCCCACACCACCCCGCTCGTTGGACAGTAAG
The DNA here is from genome assembly GCF_059751315.1 of Micrasema longulum. NCBI lineage: Eukaryota > Metazoa > Arthropoda > Insecta > Trichoptera > Brachycentridae > Micrasema > Micrasema longulum. The sequence continues at coordinate 287,934 of NW_028277700.1, forward strand.
TGTGTATTAGATATCGCGTTATCTCTTGTCCAGTCATGATACTTAAGTAATTATAAAAAAAAAATATTGAATGCTGTGAATAATTTGTATTCTTAATGTTTTAACGTTATCTAAATAGATCGTGGATCGGTATTAGCATTTAATCTTCGGATGAGTTACATGAAACCGATACATTGGAAAAGAATGGTCTATATTTAGAGTTCATGTTTTCGTTGATAATAGTATTTCTATTAACGGATTATTACTTAATTCTTTAGCATACTGCGTTTTCTTAAGTATCGCCTGTGAATATTTTCTTCTTAAATTTTATTATTTAATGATTTTATAAACTAATATAAATATCACAAAAACTTCGCGTCAAAATTTGCACTTAATAATTGCAACACTATTTTTTTCTTATTGATAATTAATGCGTTTTAAGCGAGATTTAAAACCAGAATCTTTATGTATACATGACGCAAAAGTCTTTGCCATTTTGTCACGAAAGCCATCAAAGGGATGTTTTATTACGTGTTTTGCTTGTGTGGAAGTTTTAAATACACACAAAAATATGACTTGTAAGCAGTGGCTTAAGGTTTTTATTTATGCAATTTTGTTCGTATAAATGTAAATTATTTCTTTACTGTAAAAAATGTGTTTTTTTCATAGGTATGGTAGAATTTACTCTACACCACTATTAAGCCATTTTACTGGAATCATTTTACTTTAGTGTCCATTATTATTATTGTTATATTGTCGTTTATTATTCGTATAGTGATATATTGTGAATAATTATTGTTATATTGTCCTTTAAACTCAGCAGTTAAAAATAGCACGTGCCAAAGGTTGACAATATCTACTAATCATTATCGTGTTTGATCTTTGTCCGCGGTGGCGACGGTGGTTGCGATAGAGATAAGAAATAAGACCGACGTGCGTTATAAAATTTGCCGGGAATTCCTCCGAAATTTTTTATTTATGTCTCGAATTAAAGCTTTTTTTTTTTGAAATATAAGGCCAAACGAAAATTACGTTTTAAATTTATTTATTGCGTAATTGATAATTTTCGTATTCATGGGTCTGAGAATCCCATCTCCGGTGGGTATGAGTTAATGTATGTACATAGGTAGGGTTGTTGCGGCATTCTCCATAGAAAAGCAATATTTTGGTTCGTGTTTCCTTTAGAGAATTTACCACAGAATTTACCTGTTCCAAATACTAGTAGAGATTTTGTAACTAGAAATTCACGTGCAGTGTGAATTGTTTAGGGACGATATAATATATTATCCAATAGTATAATCGATTACCTTCTAGAAATAAGAAGAAGAAAACTTGATACTGATGTGAATAAAGTTTGAATGAATTAATACGATGAATTAAATCAACATATTCATTATTAGTATAATAACTTGAGAATCCTTATTTAAACCGTATGGTGCAAAAGGCACTGCATTGGTGAAAGATATAGAGCGTTATTCCATCACCTGTTACCGGAAGGTACGGTGATCTACCTGCTAGAAAACTAAAATTTAAAAACTTAAATTTCATTTTGGCCTTGCCGAAAATCGAACTTAGTACCTTACGCATGGTAGGCGAATCCGCCAATTTCTATACTTTTAAGCAAACATCCTTTCTTTATGATTTTTTATCTGAGCCTTTTACAGTAGCTATTAATTCGAAAGCACTCGTCCAGGATTCGAGTTATATTTCACATAAAATTGTATTTTTCATCCACCTGGACACATAAAATATAAAAACAGACATCACAAATTTAAATGTCAATTTACGGTACACATTTTAATGAAAATTTTCGTCTTGTACTTGAGATTTTTTTCACCTAAGAATGTTAATTCTTAAGTCAATCAATACTGTACGTACAAAATATATTTTTTTAAATTTGATAAATGAATAAAATCAAAAGTCAGTAATACAATAAAGACAATGAGACAAATGAATTAACATTTAGATAACTTGATTTTGACAGCCTACCAGATGGTGATCCTAGGTTATAATGCCGTGTTTTATGCGTACTTTTGGCAAACTTTTCAACATTAAGCTAACAAAATCAACACGCTTTAGGCTACTGAACTGGCTGCAACTGAAATATTACAAAAGTGACCTTGCTAGGATCTGAGCTAGAACTTTATGATTGGTAGGCAAAGACGTAAACTATTTAACCACGAGGGCAACTAATCTCCACTTGATTTAATTTGCAGTACTTTTACCTGAATCATGGTGCCACCTGTTCTAGACTCAAATTTATCACACGAGGAGAAAAACTTAAATCATTTGAAGGACCCTTTTGCTGATGGACTAAAGTCCTTTGGACAAGTAGGCTTTCTTTTTGCTGACGATAACCAATATTCAGGGTTTGAGTATCTGAGGCCTTTTTGGCGCTCAATGCTTCCAAAATATTTTTATGAATTTCATGGAAAAATTTAAAAATTAATTTGATAAAATAAATCCATGACGTAACCGCTCGAATTTTTTTTGTTGGGGTTTTACCTTGACCAACTATCCCAATCATACGATATTGAGATCACTTTAATCCTTAGCACCACACACTATTTCTGGCCACGCATCTACACACGCGGGGGAGCATGGTCTTCCAAAAAAAAAACATATATCATTACTATTTTTTATCACTTGACCGTTTTTTTTTACAAAATAGCGAAGCGTGGCCGGGTTTAGCTAGTTTATGATAAAAATAGACGAGTTATACTAACATTCACATGTTTGGAATAACCAGTCATCGGATCATCATTTTCGAGACTTGTTTTTATTTTTAAATAATGATTATACAATAACTTAGTGAATAGCTGACACTTATTTATTCCCTATTACTGTATTTTTCATACTGTTGAGTGTGGCGCCTGCTATTCCTAACCGCACGCGCAGTTTTTTTGAAAGCGGCCATTTTCCGTAACATATATTTCCAGGTATTTAAAACTATCGACACTTTTAAAGATTTAGTTTGACATATTAGAGGGATTTTGAGCATCAAGGCGCGAAGTGTTGAACAGTACATAGGTTTTTCAATACTGATTTTTAACAGTATGAAGTCTGGCTGGATATTTGTTATTTACTCATTGAAAATCAAATGTCCGTCTAAGACGGACGCTAAGGCGTAACAACTATGCTCCTCTACGGATTCGAATCATGGCACCTCACTCAGGCCCAAAACAACAAAATACTGAATTTTGATAATGAGCATCTTAAAGAATCTTGGGTGTGCGGTGGTTTGACTTTGTAAGAATCAAAGTAAGAACCCGCGACGCCAGTTTCACAGTTGGTCGTTTAACCAACTGAACCACGACGTATGTCTGAATTATACATATACAAGCATACTTAAATCAAAACATACATACTCACATAAATTATATTAAAGAAGAAAAATATATCATTAGTACAGCACATACATCAGTATTGTCGTGAGTACTTGGCACCTACACATCAGCAAGCTCCTGGTAGCCCAACATCTGCACATATACGAAATACATTTATGACAATATCACAGTTAATAAAGATACCAGTCTCAAAGATGTTGCAAAAGCGATGAAACAAATCACAGGCTATTTAAAATGCGCATTTTACTTTATTATTCATTTTTTGTGTTATTATATAAATAAAAGACGACTGATACTTTGATCCACAAATTTGGAATATCCAGTGACCGGTTTCATCGCTTGCTTTCGCGACATCTTTGAGACTGGTATCTTTATTAAGGAGTTTAATTTATTTATACAAAACAAAGGTAAGTATAGATAATTAAAAGTTACATGAAAGTAAATTCAATAAAGTTATTTTTATCTTAAGGTTCATTATCAAAAAAAAAAAATCGGGTTATCTAATGTGTTGATATAATGCTATTTTAATTAGTTAAAGTATTTTATTTTATTTTGGATTAAAGTATCACTCGTCTTTTATTTATATATAAATTTTTATGAATTTTCATCAAGAATTTTCAATTACAAACTTAAATGTTATTATTCATGTCTGGGAGGATGAAGAATACGGTTACGTCTGTAAAATAGAACCGAAATCCCAGACGAGTGATTTCGACTCTAGAAAGGAATTCTAATGGAGATATGTCCACCTCAAACTGTAGTGGTTGGCGCGTTCGCATTAATATATCAAATTATCAAAATTCACTGCCTCACCGGGTGCCGATAGCGAAACGATGATTTAACATTGTGTACAAAAACAGTTGATTAAAATAAATTCTTAAAAATGTACTTACTTCTTCTCAAAAATGTTTTCCCTCTCTGTGATAATAAATTTCGACCTTATAAACTCATCAGGAAGTGATATTCAGCCTTGTCTACAAACATTAAAAATATTGTTAATTAAATAAACCGGTATGTATATATATATATATATTTTTACTTCCCAATCGTCAATATATTGAAAAGTGAGAACATGTGGTTGTTACATAAGTAGAACGATGCATTTGCGTAAAGTAGCCACTTGAATCAGCCAATGACAAGTTAAAGGACCTGATAATACCTAGACTTTCATTTTTCCGTCTCAAATATATTTTTCCTCCATGTTGAAATAAAAAATATTAAAAAATGCTTAGTTTCATAATGATTGGAAATATCGCGATCGAGGGTGGCGTTTATTTTTCAGGGGCTTTGCTTTTATTCCCCTATGGACGAGAAGCTGGGGTGCGGGGGTCTGTATTGGAGATCAAACTGATTAATGTATCAGTTGGATTTAACTGGGCTTTATCGGCCGCAAGCAGTTGTTGTATGGGCGTATTGAGTTATTACCGAATGTTTTCCTTTGTGATTTGTTTGCGAGAGCGGTATATTGATGGCTCAGTGCATTTTTCTGTTGGTGAAAAATGAAGATAGAATCGAGTTACCCACTCACTTTATCGGTGCAGAACTTCTGAGGCTGTTTATGTACTTTGGCGGACGATGCTACATTTATTACGGTTAGTTATTTCTACAACGATTTTCCTTACGTTGTAAGTATTCGTTATTTATTTAGTTTATTTTGAAGAAAATTTATTTCATAACTGAAATTTTGAAGCGGGATCCCTATAAGACTAAATAATGATAGGTCTAAAGGTTTGAAATAAAAAAAACCCAAAGAAAAATTGATGGCAATTTGTGCAATATTGTTTTTTGTTTACAAAAACCGAGTTTTTTTTCAAATTACAGATGTATTTAAGAAAGCCAATGTGTCTTGCAAATATAAATTAATTTATAAAAATACTAATTTAATACATATATCTGCATGACAAGGAATGTGAGATTAGGTAATGAGTTGAGAAGGAAACAGGAAAGGGATCCAGGAAAGAAAAAAATATATATTTGCATATTTTTTTAATAAAAGGAGGTTGGAGTTTTAAAGATATATATTCATGATCAAAGCGTCTCTCAAAAGTGACCAAGGAAGATGTAATTTTTATATTACGTGGTAGCTCATTACAAAGTATATAAACACAATAAGAATTTGCTGAAGAATTATGTGGTACATCGAGGAATAGAATATGTTCTCTCCTGATTTTATTTTAATATTATCTTCATGTGTAATACAATCTCGGAAGATAATAATATTATCTTTAGAAAAATATTCGTCATCTTGAACCCTAATTAATATACCTTTTTTCGCGACGAAAAAAAATGTGGATTGACATAAATGTTTTTATTAAGATCTTTATTTTATATAAATATTTTATTAAGATTTTATCATGACACCTTATTGTTTGATTTGGAAAATAAGACCAGAAAGAGACATTTTTCAAATGCAAAGCAATTAATCGAGAAAAGCGCCAACGTCGCGGCATTGACAGCCTGTTATCCACGACAGTGCGTTCATACTCTCAAAACCCTTGTGACCCTTCTACGGAATCCCAGGGTTCAGCGGAACACCTTTTAAGAACAGCTGGTTTAGGGGATAAAATGAAATGCCTTCATGTCTTCAAATATAAGGACTGTTTTAGAATGCTGTTAATTTGTATAATTTGCGAAGGATTTCGGCGAACGGTTATGCGGTAAAATATAAAATGAATGACGCATTGTTCAGGAACTTGTTTTTAAATCCAACGTAAATTATTTAAACATGTTAAATATAAATTTTAGTTTCAGTTAAGACGTGCACGGTAAGAGTAAGCTTCTTTAGCTTAATGTAGACGCTGATAAATTAATCATGACACATATAATCCTTTCACCGAGAGACTACTTATGATTATGATAATTTTGTTTAGTAGAGAAGCAAGATTGAAGACATGTTTTGAATAAATTTAAAGTATAATTATAACCAAGTTTAAAATAAAATAAATTTTAAGTTTATTTTATAATTTGAATAGTTTTTTATTTACCACTTAAAAAAACAACTATTAGTCAATTCCTATTTTTTGTATTTATTTGACAATAAATTATGAAAAAACATATGTACCAAAAACTGATCAAAAATAACATACCACTCTTTGGCAAAGACAAACAAGAGCAATTAAGTATTTTAAAAAATATCCCTCGTGTTAATACCAAGAAAATTTTAAAATCCTTTTTCAAATTATGTTTCTTATTTTTTAAAAAAACGTTTCCTTCTTTAAAAGATTGAAAGATATTTTTGAAAAAAAACGTATAAAGTAATTATTTAATCTTCAACATTAGCATTTATTTTTTATTAGTCAATTTATTTTATTTTGAAAAATAAATATTAGTGTTTAATTTTAAAAATCTCATGATGTTTACGGAAATACAATTATTTTAGGCGATTTTATTTTAATAGTTTGGAGTCCACAATGCATATTTTTTTATTCAATAAAAATCCATAACCTACTTCCACTATTTATTGAAATAATTAGTAACGACAAAATGTTCAAAAGGCTATAAAAAAATGGACAGTGGAGCTAGGTAGAAGTAAAATGGATTGTCTCATTCGCCCAAAACAATATTGAATTAACTGCTCCACAAATGTATGGCTTATGTTATGTTTTCGTTCTTTCATTGTGCATTTTGTAACATAAATAATAAATATGTACAAAACTGAATTATAAAGATAAAAAAAGTAGTGTTTAAAACTGTCTAAACATTTCGTTAATTATCTCTGTTTATTTTTTTTTTTTTGTTTATTCTCAAATGTAAAAATATTTTAGAAAAAAAAGTTTAATGTTAAGTGTCCTCGGCGCGGGTAACCCCAGTGAAGTCACATTATTTTTATTATTTATTATATTGTATTATGGAAAAAAATATAAATATTTTTTTTATTTTTTTTTTAATATCAGGAAAATCCAACAACTGAATTTTGAACCTCACCTCTTAATGGTCATACTACGAGCATTACTGTCTTCACGCGATTATTGCGTCTCCACCACATTATACAATAAAAGAATCTAAACCTTTCCGAAAACTGTTTATAAAGACTTGTGTCTTTCTTCAGTTTCATATTTTCACTGTCAGTTTTTTTAATGTAACCATGCGTCAATATTTCTTTAAAATTAAATCGCAAAAAAAATAAAACAGAAACTTTAAAAACTTTCATTGTACCCATTACTGAAGTATGGTCAATTCAAGATCAGTCAAATACACACCGTGAGTACAATCACCATGTTCAAGCTTTCGTTATGACAATTCAGGAATACAGTGTTCACTTCAAATTTAGACCGCGGCCATACGTCCCAGAATATGCTTCCCCAACACCACCATAGGAACACCTTTTTCTTCTTCTGGTTCCCTGCCGGGTCCCCTCGACGTAGGCGATCACTACAGCGAAAGTATATGTATCTGTCCTGCGCTAATTTTACATTTCACAGCCAGGACGATTGCTTATTGATGTACTCGCCGCAGTGATTCCTGGGAAAAGATGACCAGAGTGGTTTCCCGTTGCCTTCTCTGGTAGATTTTCTGTCGGGGTTTCCCTCCCTTAGCTGGTTGGTTTTGGTTTTGAGGCGCCAAAAACTCGTATTTTGTCGTTTCGTTATTTGCTGTGATCACACCGTTATGAGTGTGATCCCATTGCCCAAGGTTCGCGACGTGGACGCTGACGAGTTGGACTAGTCAGTAGTGTTGCTGGTGGAATGCAACTGGGCGTTCGCAGCATTTTATAGAATCACATCCTTTAGCAAGATGTGACTCACTGCTGACAGTTCAAACCTGCATATGAACACCGCATCCCGTTAATAGATTAATTTAAAATAAAAAGTTAGTAAAATTTCCGAAAATAACATGAAATAATAAATTATTCTAACAATACACACAAGAAGAATAAGCTTAGTTAAAATTGAACGTTATTATGCAAAAAGCAGCCAGCCATAGAAAAGCGAAACTGAGATAGTAGCATCTTTACATAACGAGAGAACAATCAAATCTACACAACAGTTGGAATATTTTTGACTTACAAAAATGATAAACAATGAATATATTAGTTTATTTATATTAAAAACAAGAATTTTATAATGCATTTGACCAGTTTTAATGATTAAGTACGGTCAGATTTTCGAGTGATGTGGGTGTTTTTTGAAAATTGAGAAATGCTGTTTTTGTAATCGATAAAAGATGATTATTACAGTTTTTGTATAAAAACGGTCTGGTTGTTTTAAAAAAAACATAGAATTGACCTTACTGCACTCGATAACACTAATATTCATGTTTTTTAAAATTTTAGTCTGCTTTCTGCATAACTACTCGTACGTTCAATTTATGTTCAATTTAAGTATTGTGTGTCGCTCTTGAGGGGATTATTTACAGAAATGACTATGTTAATCAGCCAAAAATGAATAAGAAAGAGATAGTAAGTGTATAAATCTATGATTAAAAAAACGAAGTTTTTTCATTAACATAATAATGAAAACAAAATACAATACAAACATTTGAAAATGCAGTAAAGTTTATATTTTGATAAATGCGTTAATGTTTTAATAACTATTAACTTGTAAAATTAGATATAAGACAATAATAAGTAAAAGTAGTTTCCGAAAAGCATTTTTAGAGGAAATCTAACATGCAAACTTTTGATCTAATGAGCAAACTTCCCGGTTCCTAATATGCCGCAAACTTGTATATTCAATTTAAGCAATTTCGGAGCTCGAGTGGAGGACTCGAAAAAATTCTCACAAACGAACGTAACTCCTCCGGTTAAAAGTGTATATTTAATGGTTAACATATACGGGAGTCGTCGAAACTTTCCAGCGTCGGCCATCTTAAGGAGATTTTAAAAGTTGAAAGTAAAGAGCTGTTCAAACAAAACCCTACCGAATGTAAGAAACTTATTTATGTTCCTTCTGAGCAAAATAACTTTCATCCCGGAGAGTACTTGAGCTGGAGTAAATATTTTCGCTGTTTCCAACCCTACTGCGGCGGTGCAGATAAACTTTCTCCGTTCGCTTTTTCTTCTACCTAAAAAAAAATGGTGCGTATAAACATACATAGTGAATTCGTACCCAAATCGTGTCATATGTAAATTCAAGCGAAAACACGATATGATATCAACTCTTCGTAAATCTGTTACGAAATGTCATCTGCGAATATATCCGTTTACATATTTGACGAGCTGTATTTCAAAGGGAACCGTAAATCACATTTGCGGGCTGAAGGATTTAGACGTTGTTACGCGACATTACCATATAATTATTATTCCATTTCTTGTTCAGGGTGAAATTATTTACATTTCCTAAACATTATTGCTTTCTATGAAATATTTATCAGTGTCCGGGCGTGTTAAGATTACACTTCTCTGTATGAAATAAAACCAGAACCCTGGACAAGTGCTTTCGACTCGGTGGCTGCTCTCGGGTAAAATTTTTGAATAAGAAAATCAATCAGACAGATCCGCCACGTAGCGCAATGGTTGGCGCGTTTGTCTACCGCGCACAAGGTATTAGGTTCAATTTCTGGGAAGGTAGACATAAAATACAGCTTAGAAATGTGGTTATATACTGCAATATCTCATGTTCATGGAGTAACATAATAGAGTAATTAAAACAAAACAATTTATTGAACAAAAAATATAAAAAAAGAAAACATTTCCAAGTAAAAGATAACCATTAACATGAGATGATCTTATGTTCTAAATATAACAAAGTAAAGTTGAGAATAATTTAAGATACAAATAAAGTGGTTAGTATTAAACAAGATATATACGAGTATACAACTTTAGAAATAAAATAAATGCAACATTACTACTTTATACATAATAAGTTTGTTAGAGCATTAAGAAAACTTTAATTATCTAAATAACACTTATATTTTTAGTTGGTTGAAAGAAGTTGCCATTTGGGAATAAATCCACATAAAGATGAAAAAAACACGTATTCAAGGAAACAAAGTTTAAAATTTAATTGAATACATCCATTACTTTTTTTAAAAAAAACGAGTGAGATTACATTTTATTTCATTACCAGAATTTGTATTGAAAATATAAAATATTTGTTTAAGTTGATTTCCATACCTATGTATCCTGGGTATAAGTGAGTACATTTTAAAGTTGGTTCGTGAATTGTTACAAAAGTAATTATTTACTTCTAGTGCACCTTCCAGGTATATATTAGTATATCTATTCCATGCTCATAAATATATTAAATCTGTAGACATTTTCGTAGTCTATTTTGAATTTCGGTAATGCCGCTGGACATTTTCAACAAGCTGTCAAAATGTCGAGATTGGGATATTTTTTTTGCTTTTCAATCTGTTTGCATTGTGATGTCCTAGAATTTTTATGCACGTTGAGTATCTGGTATTTTATTTTTATATTTACATAACCGTTTTTTTTCCCGCCTCTAGTGTAAATGTAGAGGAAGCGAAATTTGTTTACAAAGTGCTTCGTGCTGTTTGAAAGGTGCTATGGAATTAGTAAATGTTATGATTTGTAAAAAAGGTTCTTTTTTTATTATATTTCTAAATCATAAGTATGCTAACATTTTTATTTGATTTTGTTCCATAGAGTCTAAGATACGTTCTTATAAGTGGGGGTCAGTGCTATGATCTAAGCTTCTGACGTTACTGCGACCTGTAAATATATATTTGGACATATAAAAAAACTGGCGACTGAATGGAATGCAAGAGTTCTCAAGTTGCTCAATCTCCCCCTCCAAGCTCAGGTTCGTAAAGTATTGGGCTATCTATCAGGTAGGGGGCGAGCTCTTTGACATCCTCAGGTTTAACCAGTGGTCCCCCGAGGATGAGGTTTTTTTATGATATAAAGCATCAAATTCAAACAGAATGTGTATATGTCTCATTTACACTGAAAAACCTACATCTTGAAGTTTCGGAAAGGTTCATTCTAAGGATCAACAACAATTTTAGTTTGTCCGAACCTCTCTATACAAGAACTGGATTCGACCCCATTGTGAGTTTTTAATACTCATACATTACAACAGACATGAACATTTAAAGAAATACAATTAGAATTCAAGGCATTTACAGAGCTTATGACCTGTAATCAGCTGATTTAAGTCATAATTTTATGCACTGTGTAGTATTCACCAATTTGCTTATGTTTAAAAATTGTATTCCTTCAATTCATCCATCTGTTGATTTTTAAGGTTCAAGGAGTATTAAATTAAAAAGTTTTTTCTAGTGTTGCCTAGAATGTGGGCGAAATAATTCGGTCAGAATCTCACAATCATCAATAAAGATTTCAGCTCTTCACTAAAATCAACACTTACATTCTTCCACATATCTTAGACCGTTTTAAAGAGTGTAGGTATTCCCATCGGTTTCACTAATGTGAAAAAAGCAATGTTTTATTGTTCGTAAAAATTTTCAATTTTATTTACCGAGATTTTAATTGAATTTCGCCCTACTATTTTATTGCGAGTTTAGAATTTGTCGTATGTTATCAATTACCTTCATGCCTATATTGCGAACACAAATGGTAGCAAAAACAGTATTAACATGTATCGAAATAGCTTTTGTCCATTATTGTAATTTTATAAATTTAGTAACATCAGATTGAATAATTATTGTCCTTCTCTTTTTTCTATTTTCAATTTCCACCTACGCTTCTCTCAAGCACTTACCCTCAAAACTCAAAAACGTTGCGTTCTGAGCTTTGGTAAGGTGATGCTATTATTATCGTTATTTTTTAATTGGAGGGGCCCATTGTCGTGTATCAATTGTATTGATCACCAGCGTGCGTAAGCTACGTGAAGATGTTTTTTATATCTGCCCTGCAGGCAAAAATTTGGTGTAGGAAATCGTTTCAGCCGTGACCCTCACATAACTCTTCAAAAAGCTCCTGATCCTTCATAAATAAAATATGACGGTACCAACTAACTAAACTAACTAACTAACCATCACGCCATTTCCCCGGAGGGGTAGGCAGAGAGGATAGAACGCCACACCACTCTGTCCTGGCACACTTCCTTTGATTCCTTCACATTCATACATCTTCTCATGCACGCACGTCGATTATTCCGACTTTTCACATGACCACTTTCAAGAATTTGTTGTACTTGATCATGCCATGTCTTTCTCGGCCTTCTTCGACTTCTACAACCAGACACATTCGCATCATAAATCTTTTTAGCCGTTCTTTCATCATTCATTCGCTCCACATGACCGAACCATCGCAAAAGACCTTTCTTAATTTTGTCGATAATGCTTAACTCAGCCTTGCATTCTGCTCTAATTTCGACATTAGGGCACCTATCATACATTGTTTTTCCGCACATTCGCCTGAGGGATCGCATTTCAACAGCATTCAGTCTACTTTCGTCCCTTTTTTTCCAACTCCATGCTTCGCTTCCATACATTAGGGTTGGTACCAGAACTCCATTATGAACTGCTAATTTAGCCTCTTGCGATAGACACTTATTTGCTACGACAGACTTTAAGGCACCATTAACTCTGTTACCGGCACTAACCCTCCTTTCAATATCCTTGTCCATATTTCCATCTCTAGTAAACATACTACCCAGATATACAAATTCTTCGACCTGTTTCAAACTATCTCCATTTACTACAATCTTACATTCAGTCATAGTTACATTTCTTTCAAAGACCATGACGTTCGACTTTTGCACATTCATTAGCAACATGAGTAAATGAACATTTTTTATAACGAGCAAATTTAAAGTATAATAGAATAAGCGATATATGATTAAAATATTACAACGGAGATCAAGGACATTTTAGAGAAGGTAATATAGAAGTCAAGGCATCTACAGAGCTTACGACCTGTCATTGGCTGGTTTACGTGGCCACATTACACACTGTGCAACATTCACCATTCTGCCCGTATTTGAACATCTATATTCATTAAATTCTGTCATCTGTTGATGTTGGTGAAGTTAAAAAACTGAAACCTTTATTTTTGCGAGTGAGATTCATCAAATATATTTTTTTCCCTAGACACTAGGCAACTTTTTCATGAACCAGGTGGATTTATCAACAATATTTTTTAAATATTAACATCCCTCCAGGGAGTTGAATCCGGTCCTTGTCTACAAAATTTGGACAAACTTAAAATATTGTTGATATATGATGATCAAATCTTAAATTAATAAAAACTGAACACTGAATTTTAAGTAATGAATATTTTTTTCATGTGGGTAAAAATATGAAAATGGAAAGTTGGTAGCGGGTTGCAGTCGAGAAGAATGAGAGAACAGTGCGTCGGTACTTTTATAGGCTAACCTACGTCACTGCTTGTGAGTCACCACAACTCCGATGTCTTTTATAAAAGTCAGCAAAAGACAAATCCCATAATCATGTACGTAGCATGTCTTTTTAAAATGATGTTTTTTTTTTTTTTTTTAATATTTATTTTAAGTATTTAATTTTCTTATTTATTCAATTTTTTTATATTTTTTTTGCATCATAACAGGCTAGGAGGTCCTATTACAGTGTTGAATTACATTACATAACACTCAGGCTTGAGAAAATTCTCATATATTTTTTTGTGTTCTCACCGGGAATCGAACCCAGAACCTTCCATGCGTGAGTCAAGTGTCTTGACCACTACTTCAATTTAATCAAATCACAGTGAAAAAATTGGAAGAAGGTAGGTACTACGTTCGACAGTTGCAATACCAATACTTCATTCACTAAGATCAACAGACGGAAGAATTGAAGGAATAAAGATGTTCAAACAAAGGCAGAGTGGTTTATTTCACACAATGTGCATAGTCACACAATGTGCATACTTAAACTAGCCAATGACAGATCATAGGCCTTGTAAATTCCTAGACTTCCATGTTCCATTCTATAAAATGTTTTTCATCTTGGTTGTAATGTATCGAAAAAAGGATGTACTGGTTTTAAACACAATTATAACCTTCATATAGACTGTTCTTACTTTGGAATTGCAAACGAAATTCTGCCTGACTCTCGTTATTAAGGCGCAGAACATCGCAAAATTGTAAAATACTACCAAACTTGGATGTAATTTGTCTGCCAGAAAGCCAAGTCCCGCAGTCAGGCGAAATTACAGAACGGGGCATGCAATTAAGTGGTTTCATTAGCATTTACAATAAGTAAACGTTAACTTGTCAGTAACATTCACACTTACTACATACGGCGTGGGCGGGAGTCAACCCTTAGCCTCGAGTGGGAGACGGATCATAACACACTTCTTGTAATGTAATTCGAGCTCCATATTACCTTAGTAGGTCCTAGGGCCTGGAGCTTAGGGCCCAGGCTAACCGTAATTCTCTGTGGTAAAAACCTGGAAATGTTGGCAGGGACGAAAAGAATTGACCCGTCATTGGTTGTTTGAACTTAGCTAGATGAAACTTATCCACATCAATAAAAAAAACAGGTATTTTGCTTCACAATGGAAGAGTTAAAAAAATGGAAGTTTGAATGTTAATGCCTGGACTTTCACATTTCCTTCTCAAAAATGTTTTAATTATTTTCTTTTATTCAGGAAACATACAGTACAATTACATAGTTTTTCAGTTTACACAGTAAGACTTAACTATAATGGACCAGTGAAGTTTCCATATAATAATATAATAATATCTCAGATTATTAATTTATTAAGTATTTTCATTTTAGTTTTTCAAGTAGAAAAAAGAGATGAAAAAAAACATAAATGGAAGTCGTTTAAAAGATAAAATCAAAGTGAAAAAGTTCTTTAAATGTTTGTAGTTAGTAATTTACAAATGCAAATAATATTAAAAATGAAGAAAAAAATTAAGTAAGAGTAATTAAAAGGTAAGAACTAAAATAAATAATAAAAAACACGCTTAGATGCAAAAAAAAAACATTTTCAAAAAGAAAAAACCTACATATTTTAAGAGGTTCAAAAAAAGAACGAGAAGAATCTTTGAATGAAATAAAATATAAGACAATAAAGTAAGTTTTGTTGAATAAGTTTCCTTTCTCTGTTGCAATAAATTTCAATCCTAATAACTTTCTAGTGAGTGAAATTTAGCCTTGTCTTAAAACATTTGGAATTACTCAAAACATTGTTGAGGTTTAATTAGCATTCTAATAATAAAAACTTTAAATATAATTTTGCATTCAATTTTACTTTGGAAGCGAAAATATTTTATCTTTGCTTGTGTTATGTTGCAAACATTTTAAATATTTGCGATAAATATGATTGTTTTAGTATTTCTCGGAAAAAAATGCCATTTACTCACTTTGCGTTGTTTAAGTTTGTATGTTTTTTTAAATATTTTTTTTTATGCATAAAGAAAATAAATAGTCAAGTGTTTAAAATATCTTTATTATTTTTAGTTCAAAAAGTACCTATATATTATATAGACGTATTTAAAAATATAAGATAAAGAAAATATGAAGTTTTCAGAACAACGTCTACTTTAAAGCTTAACTTTGGCATTAAACTTAAAAGTATTTTATTTGCTCCGTGTGATAACTTTTGTTCTAAAACATACAATGTTAATATGCTCTCTTACTGCAAAAAGTAGCACCTTTCAACAGTTTTGAAATAATAACAAACGTTGTTTTGAGTAAATGTAGTTTTTAGTTATTTTATGTATTCACAGAATATGTTTGTAAACATACATACTGGGAAAATGTTTCGTGTTTTATCTTTATGTTAACATTTCTTACTTGTTTATACGAAAAGTCAATGAGTTTAAATAAGTTGGTTGAATGCTGTTTGTGGATGCCATATACCCCAACTAGGGGGTAAATGTAAAATGATGATGATTTTGTCTTCGGATCAGAAGCATAAAATTCAATTTTTATGTTATAATATGTTTCCTTGATTTTAATAACTTTCAAATTTTCTAGTACTTTTTGGGTTACAGCAGGTTGTAGTACCATGGCTTGTGTCACGGACTCGCGTATCGGAGAACTGACGTTTGAACCCTACTCTACCGCAACATGATTCCCATTTTCTCATAGCGAGTTTGTTGAAAATGGGCCCTTAAATTAAAATATTTGGGTAAACCATAAGAACGCACATACTTATTTAAAAAAAAAAAAAAAAATCATACAAACAAACAAACAAACCATCACACCGTTTTTGATAGGCAGAGATAAGTGATTAATCTTTGCACACAGATCTCGCTTCCTCTACAATTATACATCTTCTCGTGCACGCGAGCCGACTATTCCGATTTTCAACAAGCCCATCTTCAAGTGTTTGTTGAATTTGGTCATGCTGTATCTTTTTTTTTTCTTCCTCTATTTCTGCATCCACCAGCATTTGCATTGTAAATATTTTTTAATCGTTCTTTCGCTGTCCATTTGCTCAACATGTGCAAACCAACGCAGATCCCCTTTCCTGATTTTGTCGATAATGCTTATCTCAGCCTTACATAATGTACGGATCTCAATCTTTGTGCATCTATCGTACATAGTTTTACCACACACAGCCTGAGATATTCAGCCTATTTTCATCCCTATTTTTTCCAAGTCCATACTTCACTCCCACATACATCAGGGTCGGGACCAGGAATCCATTGTGAGCTGCTTATTTTGCCTCTTGCGACAAACATTAATTTGCCAAGATTGATTGAGTGCACCGTTCACTCTGTTCCCGGCATATACCCTTTTTAAACTTATTTCGAAGACATTCCATCCCTAGAAAACATACTTCCCAGATACACAAATTCCTCTATTTGTTTTAGTTTAACCCCATTTATAGTTTTTTTACATTTAGTTATACTTTAATTTCTTTAAAAAACCATCACATTCGATTAATCGACACCTATCAACAAATCACTTCCTTTGCATACATCGTAGAGCTTTGTTACTAAGAATTGCAGTTCCTCTTTGTTGTTTGCGAGGAGCACATGATATTTTTTATTTTTTTATATTTTTTGTGAATCATAACTCCACCATGTTTTTATTTGCACCAAATATTGCATACATAACTATATTGGTCATTCAATTTTAGTGTATCAGTGACAATATAAAAATCATTTGAATAAATCCGTAACATGTAAAAAAAATAAATTGTTTTAATTAAATTACAAAATTAAACGCTTAAATTAAATTTATTTATCCATAGAATCATTTTGTAATGCGCCTTTAAGGTATTAAATTACTAAAAAGGTGCTTTATAAGTTAACTATAATAATCCAAATATTTATATCATCACAAAAAAAGGATTAATTAATCAATGTATTTTCTTTGATTACCTACAATATGAGAATTTAGGGACGAATCTCCGAAAACAAACCATAAAGATTAATATTAAATACATCTACAGAAAATATTTGAGCTTCGGTTTAGTTGGACAACTATACGAATGGTAGAATTTACATATTTTAATTATAATTTTAGATTAAGGAATTTCAATATATTTTTTCTTAACCAAAAAAGTTAAATATTTACTCATAAATATGCAAACATTTTTAAATATCAATCGGTCGATAAAATACGTACATAAACATAATGTAATTATAAACAAAAACGTGTATTTTTTAGCTATTGTGATAGCATAATAGATACACCTGGCGTAAGAAAAATAGTTTTATAATTTTTGTTTATCTGGTTTTAGCTTCGATAATTTTTTTCAAGATGGGCCAAAATTTCAATTAAATAGAGATTTAATAAATTGTGAAGATGGTAATAATGATAGGAACATTTACGGGGTTTTTGATAGATTCAAGACATAATTTTACAAACCGTGCAATACTCAGAATTCTACCTTCATTTGAAAATATAAAGTAATTTGTTTTTTTGTCTCTATTTACTACAGTAAATGTAGATTGAAATTATAAAAATTCATTTTTCCTCTTTCTTAATCAGATTCGCAACATTAAATTTTGTTTTTATTGAAACATGTTTTTAAATCATACGGCAGCAAGTTTAATTAATATTTTAGTTCAATGACCAAATATATTTAATTTTCATTACAACAGAGATGAAGAACATTTAAGAGAAGGTTATTTAGAAGTCGAGGCATCTACAGGGCTTATGACCGGTCAATGGCTGGCCACTTTACACACTGTGTAACATTTACCATTCTGCCTATATTTGAACATCTATATTCCTTCAATTCTTTCATCTGTTGATGTTTGTGAAGTTAAAGAGCTGAAACCTTTATTTATGCGGGTGAGATTCATCTAATTGAATTATTTTACCTACATACTAGACAACGCCTGAAAATGTTATTTTTTTCAATTTCTACACTCATAAATGCTAAGTAGTTAAAAAGAAGTGTAAAAACTTATTCACAACAAGCACTGCAATTATAATTTCGCAAGTCTGTTGTGAAGCTAGCTCGACCAAGATATGTAGTTGGTATAATTTCATAAAAAGTTCCATAAAGCACTCTGTCGAACTTTTCGCAGATTAATATCTAGTGAGAGCTCAGCACCAACTATTGGTCCATTTTCTGAAATCCGTAGCTTATAAGTTAAGCAGTTGCTTTTCAGTTTCCATGAGAATATTCTGCCTTTTGTGTGAAATATTCCAGCAATTTGTCACACCTTTTGGGTCACCGTATTTTATGCATTTTACAAGTTGCACCCTGCAAGTTAAAGCTTAATTATATCTCCAATGGTTTTGAAATACTAGTTTAGATATTGCAACAGTACTTAATAAACTTAACCATATCAATTGAGATGAAAAGAATTTTACGGTGAAAGTTATTATTTCGGTGAAATCACTCATCAAAAAATAATATACTGAGCGGTTTCGGAAAACAACAGTGTTAGAGATCATTTTTTCTTTATGAGTGATGCATTGGGAACTTTATTGGTACTCTAATTGCAGCTTATTGTAAATTTTTTGTAACACGGTAAATAAGATGACCAATGACCAGTCTAACGCTCTAGGTGCCAGTTTAAGGTAAGCCACGTCTTCGTTGGTCGTCTTCATCTCACATAACCGTTTTTTGTGACCATATATACTTGTTCTACCATTATTTTGTCATTTATTTGTTCTACATGATAAAATCATCTCAAAAACGTTTTATTAATCTAATCAATTATACCTGACTCAGATTTACACTTTTGCCTGATTTCATTATTCTTAACCCTGTCATACATTGATTTCCCACACATTCGTCTAAGAGATCGAATTCTTTCACTCGGTTTTCATTCGTTCTCTGCTAGTTCTATGTTCCACTTTCAAATTGAAGTATTATTACTAAAACTCCGTTGTGCACTCCCAGTTTAGCTTCAATTGACATATTTTTACTAGCAATTACTTCGATTAGTGCGCCATTCATTTTGTTGCCCGCATTCACCCCCCTTTCAACATATTTTTCTATTCTTCCATCTCTTGAAAACATGTTTCCTAGATTCACGAACTCTCTTGTTCGAGACATTTGTTGTTTATTTCTATTATGCAGTCAGTAACCTCACTTCCCCTTTCAAATACCATCACTTTTGACTTACTTTCGTTCATCACCAAATCGCTTTTCAGGCATACATCATACATTCTAGACACTATTTGTTTGAAACCCTCCTTGCTGCTTGCCAAAAAAACTGCATCATCAGCGTACAAAAAGCAACTTCCCGAAAAATTTTCCAGTTTTGCTCCACCAATACCCATACATGAAATCTCTTTCATACAGTTTTCTATGTATAGATTAAAAAGAAAGTAAAGAAACATATTTTATTTCTCCGTTGTTAGGCCTTTTTCTGTTACACGTCCTTTTGCATTGAATAAAAACTCTAGCCAGTGACGCGTTATTACTCCAAGAGAAAGACAGTGTCTAGTAGCATACAAATAAATTCACTTAATTGTGAAGATACCTTTTTACCCTGTGTTGTTAAAAGAACGTTTTGTATAGTTGTATTATTTACTTAAGTGAATGCCGATTTTCAGCACTGAACTAAATTAAAATGAAAACTCAAAATTAATTGATTTTAGTTATGGACACTAATTATATTTGACGAAAACATTCGTAATTCTATCACACATACCAGAGAAATTATACCAATTACTTCACTTTTCTATATTTATTTTTTCATTACATATTTTTATACATTCAATATTTCATCAAAAATAATTACTTCTTCTTCTTCTTTTTTTCGTGTTCTTTCCAAACGTAGAAAAAACATTGACTCCATAATCATGTTTAGCTTATAAAATGGCTTGGTTGATGTACCATCCATACTTGAACAGGTGCCTTTCTATGTTCCGATCCGCTGGTTGCGAAATAATCACGCGTTGTTCCTCAATCAGCACAGTACATACTACAGCTTTCATGCACCAATGTCCCGATTGTGCGATTGTAAACTCGAGACTGGATCTGGACTTTTATACTAAAAGTCTTTTTAGATTTAAAAAAATCCTACAATAGACCAGTCTCGACGAAAGTATTATTATTTTTCAATATATTTTGAAAGAAAATTAAAGATTAGCGTTTTTATAATAATAACAAATATTTTAATTTTTGCGGCCAATTTCAACGAGTTGTACAAACGTCACTTTTATATAGTAGAAATCGATTTAGGGTGGAGTGGGGTTTGAACCTGGGACCTCTGATTCTTGAGTCAATAATACTGGCCACAGGACGACAAACCGATTTTATTTTTCAATTTTTGTATGCACGTATTGATTTAATATTTTGTATAATATGTGTTCATCGAATGAAACCGCAGTGTTGTAATACGTGTATGCAAATATTTTTTCTTTTTTTTTTCTTGACTGTGTAGAAGACTAAATAGACTAAACAAGTCTGTAAATAAAATCAATAAATATCGTAAATAAATGTATGAAATACTTTAGCATAAGCTTGAAACCGAAGTTTATTTGATATGTTCAAAACATTGAGAAAACATGATAAAGCATGAAAATATTTTGAAAAACAAAACACAAGAGGTAAATCACAAAAGTAAGTTAAGTAAAATCATACTTCAGTACATATTTACTACATAAAAGCTCATTTTCTCTGAAACTCAGAGCCTTTGTAAACGAAGCTTTATTGGATATGACGTCACGTTCTATATTATTTTCCCTTACGACAGAGTGTTCAACACGTGTATATGTGAATAAGCTTCTTATTAAAGATGTGAGAATTGGCTCTCAAGATATCATAAATTATTTACAATGGGGATATTAACATTTATCTGTTTATGCTGGATGGCTAATAAAACATTTAATATTAAATTATTTATTCTGTTAAATACAAAATAAGCTTTTTATTATACAAGTTGAAATACAGGCTCATAAGACAGGGACATGTAAGTCAGTAATTTTTTGTAGGTAGAAAACAAATATATTAAATGGGGAATGAAATCTCAAGCATCTATATTTTTATTTTATTCTTCAATTCTTTTTATTCAAGGCTTTTAAAGGCATAACCAGACATAGTTTCACTAAACTAATATTTCTTTTTTTTAAATTATGGTTTTGAAATATTTTGTGGAGTATTCGATAGTCAAATTTTTACATTTTTTCGAAATTCATTTTCATAAGTTTACAATGAGTTCAGTTTATTTTTTAAATTTTTTTTTAATAACCAACAGCTACGTTTATCATATATCTAAAACAAAACATGTGAGTTACAGGTTTTTATAAATAGCACCATGGTAAGTCAAAATATATTTTGAAAAATAAAATAAACAGTAAATTAAATTAAAAAAAAAAAAAAAATTACATTTTATGTTGAAAGCAAACGTCGCACGTTATGTTGATTTTTCGCAAAAAAATCTATGTTTAACGATTTCAACAATATTTTGAGTTTGTCCAAATTTTTGTGGACAAGAACTGGATTCAACTCCGTGGAGCACTGTTAATATTAACATATTATAACAGATATGAAGAATATTTAAGAAAAGGTAATGTAGAAGTCTAGGCACCTGTTACACAGTGTGATTGTTACACAGTGTTAGAGGTGGCCGCTTGAACCAGCCAATGTAGATGCCTAGTCTTTTATATTACCTCCTCTAAAACGTTCTTGATCTTTATTTCAATGATTTCGTTATTACATTTAAATTATTAAAACAAGAAGAGTATGAAAAAGAAGGTTATTTTTAAGCAATATGGAGCAACATTAAAAAAGGTTGGAAAGTAATTCAAGACAGCCAATTGAATTGCTACTTGACCTTCATAATTTTAGTATTTTATGTAAAAAGCATGTTGATTAAATTATTATTTTTTCATTCATTACTAAATTGATAAGAAACCATTGTTTTAAAAATAAGTTTCTAAAACAGTTATAATAAAACCACAGCGTTTTTACCCACCAAGCATTTCGCATCACCAAAATGCTTGGTGGGTACCAAGCATTTTTGTTTATACAGTGACGTAATAGACTAACCCACCTAAGAACATTCAGATCGAGTTTTACCAAAAATAAAAAAGAAAGCAGCTCACGTACGTTAAATTTATAAATTATAATGGAATGAACAGCCAAAAGCACACACTCCGCATATCCAATTTATTTTTCAGTCTAGAGTATGTGAAATTTTATCCCCTTCAGTGAATTTGCAATCGACGAAAATCGTGCCGAATCCGCGTATGGACTCACACATGCTTAAAATATATAAAGAAATGGGTGATTTTTTTTTCGATCTCTTTCCTTCAACATTCATCATTTGAGGAGAAAGAAAAATATAAGCTGTAAAAATATAAATGAAAAAAAATTGTCTTCCTTGTGATGTAGTGGTCAGCGCGTTTTCCTACCGTGCAAGAGGTCTCGGGTTAGATTCACGATATGGTTGACATAAAATATTGTTAACAAATATGTTTTCACAATAAAATATTTCAAATGCCCTGGACTGGTACCCGAAGCGTACGACTGAACATCTTACCTTCATGTAACAAAAAATATCAAGATGCACTGCTATTGGTATACCAAAGAAGTGCCCTGTGCACCTTTAGGTGCGGAAAGAGAATAATGATGATGCTGATATAAATATGATGAAGGATTTGGGAGTTAACATTGATATTATTTCTGTTTATAAGGTTGAAAAAATAATCAAAATAGTATAAATATTTAACGTATCGAATGTTATAATAATGATAAAGCCAGCTCATGACAGGACTAATGAAATTATGTTTTTATTTACTTTTGAAATATTCATTTGCTGTTCGTGGGAAAATTGAAAAAAAAAATATTTTACCATTTTATAAAAATATTTGAAGCACTAAATTTGTTGTTATTCATTTTAATAAAATGAGTAAAACAACTTTTCTTTTAACCACTAACTTTTTAGTTTTTTTTCACTCACTGGTTTCAAAATAAGTGGTTAAAATAAATTTGTTCTATTTATTTTATTAAAATGAGTAACCACAAATTTAGTTCTCCAAATATAAAAAAATATAAATCAATGTTACCTGTATTTTCAAAACTATCAACGAAAAGTATTTATAGTCATTATAATGGTGCATAGGGCACTGCATTAAAAAAATACCTACTTTGTAACTTGATTGTGTGTTATAAAAAAGTCTACAGATCAGTCTTACGCCTCAGGTGCTAGTCCAGGAAAAGTGAAATACTGTATTAAACCACCTTTGAAATAAGTATTTTGTCTTGACTTTGCCAGAAATTGACCCTGGGACCCTGGCGCGTTTGACAACCATGCTTGAGGTTCCAGAACCAGAACCCTGGACGAGTGTTTTTGATTAACTGCTCTCAGGTAAAAATCCTGAAAAAAAAATCGAGCAATGATGAATCCCCCTCTTTGTGTAGTGGTTGATGCGTTCGCCTACTATTTGAGGTTCTGGGTTCGATCCCTGCCAGGGTTAAGGTAAAATATTGATTTAAATGATTTTTAGAACTTTAATATTTCATTGTTTCTGGACTGGCATCTGAGCCATAAAACTGATCACCTTATATGCACGTAACATATGGTTGAACTGAGCTGCATTTATTTTCACAATTCTGTGTCCAACTGATCATTCATTGCGAAGAGGGAGATGATGGTCAACCCCGTCATTAATGCACAATGCACGCACAAAAAAAATAAAGTTTAATTACGGCTGCCATTTCGTAAAAAGCCAAAATCACAGAATTCTCAAGCATAGAGCTGTGTATAAATATAATAAAAATATCAATTCCAGTAGGAATAACGAAAACATGTGTGAAACAAATGAAGTTAGTTTTTAACTTTTGTGTGGCTATGATGTAACACGAGTCCACATAAAATACAATGCTTAATATATTACCCTTATTAAAAAAATTATAAAGTCGTGTTTTTCGCAATCTTTAAATGAACATTTTCACACATGATTTGGAAAGTAAAATTTGGATAAATGTTCAGGATTTTAAGATAAAACATATTCATCTTTGGTGTGCGAAATATAATTAAATAAATGATAGTGTTTCTAATATAACAATAACTTTATCAGCTCCATACGCAGTATAATATAATTTAAACATTGATAAAATAAAATATGATATAATTAATTAGTCAAATATACCTCGATGAAGATCCTTGTATAGCTTTAATACTGGTCGCGGTCGGTAGAATAAATAAAAAATAATCGGTTAAAAACAAAGTTTTTCATTTTAATTTATTATTATTTATTTATTAACGGACTTAGTCCATTAAAATAAATAACCACAAAGTTATTTGAAATATAAAATTTTACAATGAATTTGTTTAACTTTACACAATTGCGCTTTAACAGGTTTAAATACTCGTAGTATAATTATTTATCCAAATTATGGAAAAAGAATTATCAAACAGTGTGTCTCCACGTTTTTTTTTCAAATT
Organism: Micrasema longulum; assembly: GCF_059751315.1. Lineage (NCBI taxonomy): Eukaryota > Metazoa > Arthropoda > Insecta > Trichoptera > Brachycentridae > Micrasema > Micrasema longulum. Next base: position 312,907 of record NW_028277700.1, read on the forward strand.
ACTCAACTCCAGAACATTTGTTCATTTGCATGTAATAGAGCGTTACGGCACCGTTTTTAAATGATTTTTTTAGCACAGCCTTTCAAGAGTTAAACACTTTATAAAAGTATATACACCACAATACAGATATCAATTGAACGTAATAATGCAAAAAGCAGCCAGCCACAAAGTTAAACTGAGATCAAAATACTTATATGAAAAGAGTGAATTATCTTCGGTCTAATTCTCAAAGCAGTCTCTTAATATCCATCTACAATTCCTTTTTCTTCTCTAACTCATAAAGTGTCCATGCGACTCGACCGTGCAATCATCTCCCATCCTCCATCAAAGATGCTACTACAGTACCTGTGTTTAGAAGATACATCTCCTTTCTCTACCTTAATCTCTCTTCCTTTCCTCTACCCTCTAATTTTCTTTTTCTAATTGAGTTGTAGTATTGATTGAAGGTAATTTGTATACTAATACAGTTATTTCCATTTTTATACATCTTCAGCTTTTTTATTTGAATTTTCTTTTATATGTTTTGTTCATTAAATTATTAAAATTGGTTCATGGGAAGAAATTGCCATTTCGCAATAAGCCCGCCAATGCACAACTAACATTTTGTTCCAAAAGATAAAACATTTTTTTTTAAATAATCAAATCTACACAGCAGATAAATTTTAGGAATATTTTTTACTTCAACAAATTATAACTAATGACAATATAGTTTATGATACAAAAAATAATTAAAATATATGTTTGACCAGTTTTTATGTCTAGCTGATCACACAACCTAAGATGTACAATTCGCAGAAAACAGCCAGCTCTAGCAAACCTGTTATGTATGTTGTGTCATTGTGCATTGTTTTTTTTTTTTAATACTTATATTAGGGCACTAAATGAGGAACATCAGCCCCACGGGAAATAAGATACAAAAAATGTTAGAAACAATATTGGTTGGGAATTATGTGGGTGTGCATTTGTCGATTATTGTCACTATTCAACATTCTTTTTACCCACAACAACTGTTCACTTCCCACCCTTTTGATAACCCGCCAAAGCAAGACCTCGTGTCGTATTTATTATGTTGAACGTATGCCGCATCATAGACTTTGTTTCCACCAACCACCAGTTTTCAGCTCAGATCGGGCGCCTGTCCTTGTGTTGGAGCCGCTCACAGTTGACCAGTCGGACTACCGCAATTCCATCAAGAACGAACCTGGTTTGTGGTTTCCATTCCTGATCTATTTCATTTGTTGGGGTTGTGACTGATTGACATTGCATACCGCATATTGAGGATATTTATTCACTTATATATATTAAATTTGAAATACAGTCCACTATATAGTAGACGCGCTAGGGCTTTGCTCCTACTTTTTTTTGCCCCGCATCTGCGTGGGTATTCGTTTCCTGCCGATGATATACTTTTGAATACAAGTAGAGAGAGAGGAGTGAGGTGGGACGTTGAACTTGCAGGTACTGCGGAGTTTTTATTTTACACAGATTGTTGGTAGGAAGAGATGCGTGCATTCATTCTCGAAGCGTACGTACAAGCAATTTTTTGCTTACTGCGGCTAGGCGTTAGTTCTGTAATAGTTACAATATTCACCAAACAAGTGAACCGCTTTCAGCCAATTTAATTCGTAATTGGGTAACCAGATTTAGCGTTTTGGAGACAGCAATCGATAAAAGCATCCAGAGTGTGAGTGATTAAGAGTGGGAAAGTCTTCAGAAGTCTCTAACAAGGCGCTCGTTGGTTTTAGGATTCGCTTAATCAACATTTAATGAAATTATTCAGAATAGAAAAATTGAACCAAAATAACTATTAAACAAGAAAAACTTATTGATTGATTTAGTGTTTATTTTGTTGAACTCCATATTTCAATTTATAAATGGCTATATAGTACAGAGCTAGTTCTTCCACATAAAACAAAATTTTATACTTAAAGCACGTGGTGGTCTCAACACATTACCTATTAAACACTTAACTATTGGTTTTTCCCACAATTATGATTAATGTACATCCCATAGTTAAAAATATTATTTTTATTTTTTACTTCAGTACCTTGAATTATATAACTATGTAAGGACATTTTTTTATTTTATTATTTATTTATTTAGTTCTATGTATTTACATAGTCTAATATATATTTATAACACAATATTTACATCTATACTTATTCTAACATTATTTATCACTATTATACACTTTGTATCCTAATTAATTAATTCTCACATGGCTACATAAACTTTTTAACTTGTGTCTCAAGGAGGAAAGGACTCCACCTGATTGGAGGAGGGCAGTTGTTATGCCGTTATACAAGGGAAAGGGTTCTAAGGTGGAGTGTGGGAATTACAGAGCTATCAGTCTTCTGAGCGCTGTCGGCAAAATGTATGGAAGAATACTGATAGAAAGAGTAAGAAACGTGACCAAGGAGAAAGTATGGGATGTACAGAGTGGATTTATGAATGGTAGAGGATGTATGGATCAAATATTTGCATTACGCAATATGACAGAAAAGTTTTTGGCGAAAAACCAGAAGCTTTTTTGCGCTTTTGTTGATTTGCAAAAAGCATTTGATCGAGTTGATAGGAAAAAATTATGGATGGTTCTATCGGAGTATGGAGTGAGTGACAACCTTGTCCGCGCTATTGCTTCCTTGTACAAAGATAGTGTAGCGTGTGTAAGGGTAAATGGGTCATTAACTTCCTGGTTTGACATCCCTAAAGGAGTCAAACAGGGATGTGTAATGTCACCGTGGTTATTCAACATATACATGGATAAATGTATGAGAGAATTGAAAAGTATGGATGTGGGAGCGAAAATGAGTAATCTTACTGTCAGTTGCCTTCTGTACGCCGATGACGCAGTCCTCCTAGCTGACAGCGAAGAGGAACTGCAATCCTTGGTTACAAAGGTTTACGAAGTGTGCAAGAAGAGTGATTTGCTAATGAATGTGCAAAAGTCGAACGTCATGGTCTTTGAAAGAAATGTAACTATGACTGAATGTAAGATTGTAGTAAATGGAGATAGTTTGAAACAGGTCGAAGAATTTGTATATCTGGGTAGTATGTTTACTAGAGATGGAAATATGGACAAGGATATTGAAAGGAGGGTTAGTGCCGGTAACAGAGTTAATGGTGCCTTAAAGTTTGTCGTAGCAAATAAGTGTCTATCGCAAGAGGCTAAATTAGCAGTTCATAATGGAGTTCTGGTACCAACCCTAATGTATGGAAGCGAAGCATGGAGTTGGAAAAAAAGGGACGAAAGTAGACTGAATGCTGTTGAAATGCGATCCCTCAGGCGAATGTGCGGAAAAACAATGTATGATAGGTGCCCTAATGTCGAAATTAGAGCAGAATGCAAGGCTGAGTTAAGCATTATCGACAAAATTAAGAAAGGTCTTTTGCGATGGTTCGGTCATGTGGAGCGAATGAATGATGAAAGAACGGCTAAAAAGATTTATGATGCGAATGTGTCTGGTTGTAGAAGTCGAGGAAGGCCGAGAAAGACATGGCATGATCAAGTACAACAAATTCTTGAAAGTGGTCATGTGAAAAGTCGGAATAATCGACGTGCGTGCATGAGAAGATGTATGAATGTGAAGGAAGCAAAGGAAGTGTGCCAGGACAGAGTGGTGTGGCGTTCTATCCTCTCTGCCTACCCCTCTGGGGAAATGGCGTGATGGTTAGTTAGTTAGTTAGTTAGTATCCTAATTTATAATATTAACTGTTTCATATGTACATTTTCATTAATTATATTCACTATTTACACTATTTACTGCCTAATATTTTTCACATATATACTTTTTACATTTAATTTTAAATATATTTACATGAATTTCATTTTTTATGCTTTCTGGCATTTCTTCAAATAGTTTTATTCCCTTGTACGTAAGGCAGTTCTGGGACATTGCTTTTGATTTTTTTTCCAGTCTTATATTTTTTGATCCTCTTGTTGCATAGTTATGAAAGAACTCATTATTTTTTAGTTTATTTTGAAAATATCTCGGAATTATTCCTTTAATAATTTTGTTTATTTTATTGGCAACATTGAATTTGATTCTTTGATCAATTGTCATGATATCTAGAAGTTGAATCATTTTCTTAACATTTGTTCGTCTCCCACATCTTAATATTATCCTAATCGCTTTGTTTTGTATTATTTGGAGTCTTTTTAGATCTCCTTCATTCCTTTTAATCAAACTTATCTTCACGTTCGTTTAAATAGCCCTAACAAGGTATAAACATTGTCTAGAAATTTTTGTTTAAATATTTGTAAAAGTAAAACAAAGTATTCGGTAGACTCAAATCAGTGTTTGATTTATTATATTATAAGAAAAACTTTTGCTGAAAGAAAGTTGAAGAATTTTTCTACGAAAACACGACTGAGCAACATCTTTTAAAGTGATGATGCACGTTTTCATCTTTTGTTTTTGTAATATATACCCATATTTTTAAAAAAAATCATACATGATCGTAGTCAAGAGATGACGGTAAATTTTGAGAGAGATTGTGAAGTGATTAACAGTTTTTTTTCAAAAACTTTTTTTCTATGAGATTTATTTATAAGAAAAGTGATCTCTCGGTTTGGTGATATCTCCTGGACAGCACGAATGCCTGATCTTAATCTATTTTACTACTTTTGTGGAGCTATTTCAAGAGCATTGTTTACCAAAACCAACCTGACTTCGCCGTGGAACTGAAAGAAAATATACGGACCGAGGTCAGGAGGATTTCGAACAATCTATGCCAAAGCGTTTTTAAAAATATGCCCCAGAGATTGGAAAAGTGTTTATATCTTAAAGGTCGGCATTTGAAAAACTTTGTCATGCAAAAAAAAACACATTTGTTTAGATAAAATAAAATGAAAAGTCATTTGAATGAACTGTCCATTAATATATATATATATTTTAAGTTCGAAATCTGCCGCTGGATACCCGGTAGTTTAAAATCAATAAATTAAAAGACCTAAGCTTACCATTTCAGATTTTTTTATTTTAATGCTGAAGAGGAAATACGGTCTGATTTTTCTTCATACATAAGTATTTCCGTATTTTCTCCCTAAATAATAACACTAGAGTAATTATTTTTTTTACACAATATAGATTTTTACTATTAGCATGTTTCTATCTCTATTTTTTTCGAAAAATTGTTTCTTTTTGCTTGGACCACACAAATACCCAAAAAAAGCCTAGTTTTCGGATGTACTATGCAAATATGCAATTATAATAAATAATTTTGAAAAACAGAAAAACACCGACACAAAAATTTCATTCTTATGATCTTTCTAAAAAAACAAAATGAATTCATTTTTGAGGTGCTAAAAACTTTTTTGTTGATTTTAGTGAGGCGTAATCAGTCCGACGAGCAGGCGTCTTTTTCGCATAATTTTGGGGAAGCGTTTGCCAGGGAGTGACAGAAAAACTGTATTTAACAAATTTCTCTGACACCGCATATCCTCATAAGCGAACATAAGTAGATATAATATTAGTGGTGGGATTCGCCATTTTATTTTGAGATGACAAAATGACACCGAGCCGCAACATTTCCCTCGACTTACCTTTTCTCTCTGATATGGTTATTTAAACAGGTACTGAAACAGCTAAATCACTAGAGCAAACTTTGAATCCGATAAAACCATCGTCCATAGAGAAAGGTTAATCTCGAGTAAACCTAGTTTATCCGTTATGCCTACCCATCCTTCGCCTTTCCTCCCCTGCACCGCCCACTTCCTGTTCGATATTACTATTGGACTAGGGAATTAAACTTTACTTATTTTAGCCCCTTAAAATCCTTATATTATCTACCAATATAAATATTAACAGAGTTTTGCATGGTTCATTTGATTTTTTTATAAAAATTACAGACGAGCCATACTTAAATTAACAAATTTAGAATTACCAGTTACCAGTATCATCGCTTTCGTTAGATCATGGAATTAGATTTTTCAAAAAAGAATGGCCCGCACAGTCTTTATTTAAGAAGCTTTTCAGCAGATGGGAAATATGAGATTTGGAAGGAGGTTATGAAAATACACTACGACATCCAGACTAATTAAGAAAATATCGGAATCGATCCCGTGATGCCAGTTTCACAGTTGGTCGTTTAACCATCTACACCACGGTGCTTGTCTTATATTTGTCTGTTATTATTAAAATTTTGAATCTGTTGGTTTTTTCGCACATTATCATCGCCGTGCGTTTTTGTTTTTTCTTATCTTCAACCATCACTGATGGATAAAATGTAGGCCTGTTTTATTTTTTTCTAATTCTCTCTTTGTTGGGCTTTTTCTATCCACCAATAGCCTACAATGGAGACAATATTATCGGCTCACCTTTTCAGTGGGCATGGCAATAAAGGCGCACTTCATTTAAACACCAATCTGCAGAACTATTATCACTAATAAAATTTAGAATACCCAGAGATGCTATCCTGAATCACTCTCGTAGCACGAGAAAACAGTATTTTATTGCCGAAATTGCTTTTAGAAATAAATGTAGACAATGTGTAGTTTCAATAAGACGGTGCCATGTGTCATTTAGTCGGAGGAAATTGATCGCTGTATCAATGAAATTCAGCCACATTTATGCAAAACAGTCATCGAAAATGCCGAGAAAAGAGTGCGCATGTGCTAAGAAACGGAAGGCATTTATCTTATATGCTTTTTTACACATAACCCTATACAGTGATCATTATGAATTGCTTGAATTTTGGGACAACCATTAAAATTTAGTAAAACATTGTTGTGAAGAACCACCATTACACACAATATTTCACGTCCACCCTGCTTGAAATCGAACCAAAACCTCAAGTTTTATAAGCGAACGCGCCAATCACCTTATTGCGGGATGAATAATAATATAAAGATGATATGATTTACATAAAAATTTAAATAATTCAATATACCCAGTAAGAAAAAAATAAAAATATAAGTATTGCTATACTAGTTAACACACCTGTAAGCGAGTAGATAAGAAAATTATAAACAAATTATTTACATGCTTAAAAATTTGGAACTTGAAATTTTGCTACCACTTCGTTTTTTTGTGTTTTTTTATTTATTTTAATTATGTTATTTAAAAATTTCTTGTCATATTAGATTATAAAAGGGTTTTTCTACAAAATAAGGTTAGTTTTTTTAGTAGTACCCGAATTTTCTTTATAGCACCTCAACGAAATACTATAAAAAACATAAATCGTCACATGTGAATATTAAAATAATTGAATAAAAAAGTTATTTAGTCCACTTCTGTCTAGTTTGAATGATCATATCCATTTCACTTTACATTTCCCATCTTTAAAAGAACAACTTGAAAAAAAAAACTTGACTCATTAGTTCCAAATGAATCAATTGAAATAATCTAGTAATCAATATTGAAATAATATAGAATTCCGATAGAAACTTGTGTTACTTACAAACAAAGTTGTACATACATTTTTTTTTTAAATTTAACTTTGTTTAAAATCACAAATATGTAGTTAATATTTATCTATTATTTTAAAAGGAAAATCACAAAATTAGTAGGTCAAATATAAATTTTATTAAAATATTTATTCACATTTCTTAAAACCATACTTGTATGACGATGTTGTGAGAGTATTGAAACTGGTTATAAGTCAATCAAAATATGCGAAATTAAGTATCAAAGTGTCATTTATTAAAATATTAAAATTATTAGATACAATAAACTTCCAACAAGAAATTTCTGTTTCAGTTTTTTGCAAGTTCGCATGTTTTGACAATGGCAAAACATTATTTTATATGGATAAAACCTTTAATAGAGAGCTCGGCCATTTTAATGTATGTCAACCCACGTCTGAGGAGCTTATTCACCGCACGAAGGGTCACATTTAAGTATCCCTTTGTTAGCTGCGACCTTCCTCAGGTAAGTCTTCATAGAAAGATGGAGGATTTGTGAAGACGCCTCAGAATTGGCCCATCAGTTCATTATGAAAGGTGGACGAAAACGACGTCTCAAAAGATCGAAGGACTCCAAGGATAATAACACATTGTATTCGGATTTTATTACCATCAAAACGCCATTTGATAAAAAATGATGTGACGATACTCGAAGGATAGCCAATAAATTATAGAAATGATGATGTTGAAATAGAATTTTAAAAGGCTTTCACAATGTAGTTGTCAATAAAAATTTAGTACATTAGATATTTTTATAGTTGGTTTTAATATTAAGAACTTTATCTGGAAATATTTTAATTGCGTTTTAGTTAATATTTGAATTTAGTTTTTAATAACATTTAGAAAAAAATGCCAATTATGTAAAATGGTATTTTTTGGTGTTCGGAGGGACGAAAAATAGTCATGTGTGTTAAATAGAACCAGTACCCTAAACAAGTATTTTCGACTCGATAGCTGCTCTCAGGTTAAAATCCTGGAAAGATAATTGAGCGGAAAAAAATACACCTCTTAGCGTAGTGGTTGACTTCTTCGCCTACCATTCTTGAGAAATTGTGAAATATTGATTTAAAAGGTTGGTTATATTGCAATATTTCATTGTCCCTGGAATGACACCTGAAGCGTAAGATCAACCGCATTACCATCACCTAACGGATGATAGAAACACGCTACATTTGGTTATCAAAAACAGTGTCTTATGCATTACTGAGTATGTAAGTGAAATAATTTAGTCAGGTAAATCTCACCTGTATCAATAACGGTTTCAGCTCATTAGCATCATGAGAATAATAACAGATGAAATAATGGAATAAATATAGATATTTAAAAAAAAGATCGTGAATGGTGAGTGTTTTCAGAGTGTCAAGTGCACTTTGAATTTCAAAACATTATGTAACAATTAACAAAAATAACAAAAAACAAAAATAAATATATCCAACAACAAAAAATTCTTATTGAAATCTGCATGTTAATGTTATCGTGATCAAAAATATATATTTATTCAGATTAAAAATCGACATATTAAAGTTAGAACTTTTTTGAAATGGGTTTTTCATCATTGTTGCTCTTCATTATTCCTCATCATTATTCCTCTTAGGCACCTAATGGTGTATAGGACACTGCATTGATATGCCGACCACATCTCATCTTGAAATGTTTTGTGACATGATAGAAAGATGATTAGTTTCTTACGCTCCATGTAGCGGTCCATAACATTATAAAAATACGGTTTAAAGACAAACCAGCGAAGTTTCCAAATAGAAATTATACGTACTAAATTGTGTTACAACAAAAGGAAGTAAGTGTTCTGGTGTGAGCATCATTAAATAGTAAATTAAATAGTAATAGTGGGATCGTATCGCAGACAGAAAGAATCAGTCTCAATTTATTTTTAAATAAATTAAGGGGCTTGTTAAATATATTAACAGATGAAAAAAGCATTATAGTCAGAGCAAGAACGATTGAGGAAAGAGTGTTGTGCTATTGACTGGCAGATGGAATAAATACCTCTTTCTTGTCACGCGAAAGGGGACTAAGATTAATTTTGGAGAGAGGGTTAAAAGAGTCTACTTTATTATTTAATAATTTGTATAACTATTTACCAACTTTTGTGTTCGTAAATCAATTTTAATCATGATTTAAATAAATATACAGGAGTTGAAATTTAAAATACAAATAATAAATTCTTAAAAGTAATGAATATGGAAATATTTTACATTAGGAAAGCTTTAAAAAATAATATTTATTTTATCAATAATCAAACAACCTTTCAATATAGTCCTTTATACGATGTTCCACTGTAATAGTCACCCTATTAAACCTATTAAGCTAACCCCCTTCCTCCATCTTCTCTACCTTTTTTTAACTATTTCTCAAACAAAATATATTCTTTTCATAATTAAAACAGTGCATGTTTGTCCTAATCAGTGCATAAGCTTATTGGTTGGCTTGCATGTTGGTTTAATTGGTGGGCTGACAAAGAGACGGGTACGTCTCGAAACCGGTAGACATAGAAAAGTCTGTAAGTGATTATATACAAATATTTAATAACATTTAATAATTATAATGTTCATAGGATGATAATTGTTCAATTGTTATGTTTGTCTATGGTTATGTCAAATGTAATCTGCCACACCCAGTAATGCTCATGCGTTAAGCGCTCTTTGTTTTTACAAATTAATATTTGAAAGATGTCATTTTTTACTCTTTTCTGTAGTGATGTTCAGTTTACTTTGGTACTCTAGCGTAATCGTCAGTCTGGGTAGGTCGAGCATTTTCTTTGAATTTTTTCTTGAAAGCTGTTTATAATTCATTTGTATCTTTATGTGGTACGTACTTAGAGTATATACTCTAAGGGTACGTAGGAGTATTACGAAACTAAATAAAAACATACGTGAAGCCTAGTCGTTCCCTAATAGGATTTACTTTGTACCATTTTATAAATAATTTTAGCTTGTGTCAAAAAACTACGAAATACACTTAAAACCACAAAAAAAATATGTATTTGGCACTTTAAAAACGAAAACGACTTAACTAAAAAAAAAACGAAAATTAATTAAGATCATGAAACGACTTCAGTGAACATTATCCATCTTTTCGAATTTAAAAAAAATGTAACATTCAGGTGGGAATAGGACAAAACCGTTACCTCGGTCTCTTTCTTACTATGAACATTTAGGTTCCGTGTCGGTACGAAAGCGACGCTTTGAGTGTTGTGTTTGTATTGTTGTGTGAAGGACGCAACGCAGACAAACAAATAGTAACCGAAAGTCGGTTGAGTCGATTTTATTCCGATACAAATGGTAACTTTACTTTTTTTTTAATACTAAAACGACCAATTTAGCTTTGTGATTGTTTCGTTTTGACTTACCGATAATCTAAGTGACTTATTTAAGTTTATGTCATTTCGTGAATAAATAAAAATATGTGTTTGGTGAACTGATCAGACATAATAAAAATAATGTCATTTTCGTATTAATCAAAGTGCATTTGTTTGTTGGTTCCTTTTCAATCTAAAAATGACTCATAAAATAAATGTCTCGTTAAAACTTATAATAATTTATTTTTATTACATTTTTTTCATAAATTTAAAGCTAAATGCTGTCAATATAATTTTTAACACAAAATTTGGTGCTTATTTAAAAAAATATGAAACAATCAACGAAAGAATACGAAAGTGTCACATTTTATATTCTTCTTTTGAAGTTTCCCAAAAAATGTTTTTTTTAATTGAGTCGTTTTTGTCCTAAAGGAGCGATATAGCAACAAGGCACAATTGAAAATCTTTAAATTTTGTGAAATAAACATTGTTTTATAAAAAAAATGCTTAATAGAGCTTTGCCGAAAAGATTTTGTTGAATTACTATAAAAATTTAAAAAATCTCGTGAACCCTTTTACGTGGGTATAATTCAATTGTCAAAAATACAGTTCATTATCTTAAAAAAAAAGATAATTAACTAAGTTTATTGAAAGGTTACTGAAAAAAATGCAATTTTAAACCAGTTAACGGCGATTAGTCACAAACATTTCTCAGTTATTACGTTAGTATAAAATTATAAAGATATCTTTTTGCAGATTGTAACTTGCGTTATACATTGAACATCATTAAATTTTTTGAAACTTTGAGTTCTCTTTTAGACTTGCAAACGAACAAAACAATTCCAAAGTGTGTTCACAAGAAATCAACATGTCATTGTTATGTGACGTTAATTTGAGCTCCAGTCGGGCGGTGCAATCCAAATGCTAGGCCAATTATTTGGAAACACAGACAACATTACTCCGCCTCGTCACGGGGCAATTAGGCAGACTGTATTCAAGCGAAACTTACAGAACATTCGCCGGCGACAAATAGATTACTTTTTATGTTATACTTTCAAAACGAAACATCAAGAATACTATGTATCATGTTTTATGGACATTTATGTAAAGAAACCAATAGATTTTATAACCACGTTTTAAATTTTTTGAAATTCGTAAGGTAAGGAAGTAGACTCGAGAGTGGCTCGATGATTTGGGAGCCACATGAACTGAAGTACTCTCTAATGAAAGAGAAAATCCAAAAAAAGTTTCTGAGATATCTCTAAATAAGAGAGTGCGGGTATTATCATTGGCTCTACCCGACCGAGTTTCTCCAGGGAATGCTTAGCTACAACAGTTTAGAGATTAGAAGGAATGTGTATTTGGCTACACATTTTTATCGATTGTTGCGCGGTATGGTCGATAATTCTGAGATTATGATAAGCATTGGTTTGAATGTTCCTGATAATTACCTAAGACAGCGACAGCATAGATTGTTTCATATTCCAATATAAAGGACCATCCTACCTATGGTTATGCCTGATGGAAGGGCTACCGCTATGCTGAACAACATCGCTCTGGATATTGATCTGTTCCATATATCCGAAGGGGTTTTCCGGAGCAGGATTCTCCTACTACTTAGATATAAGTCTCTTTCATGTATTTTTTTTATTTTTAAAATATGTACGTATTATGTATATGAATTGAATTAATTTAATATTAATGATGTATTTACTTATATTTATATACAAGTTATTTAAATATAACCTAAAAACCAATTAGCGCTTTCACCCTCTTATGGGCATCTTCAGATTGGTCAATCAGACTATCAGTATTAACATAATTAAAATGATGTTATGTTTTACATACCCAAAAGCAGTACAAATACAAGTTAGAATTAACCCAATAATATGGCAATTTCATTGCTGATGATGGCTGCTGCGGATAAAATGGATCTGTTTTTACATACATATCGGCAGTTAAGCAGCTATTTGCTTTGTATTTATTAACTTCTCATTTATATTTACAGTCTGCACAGTTTGAAAGTAATGCAAACTGCAATTTGTCAAATAAATAAATAATAACATTACAAAAAAAAAATATTAACCAGATGCGGTTATAATTCACGATTCAGTTAGGGGTTATCTGGCCACTGAAGAAAACCTAAGTAGGCACTTCACATACAAGGGTTTAAAAATCAATATTGCTTAAATCCGTGTATTTTGTAACAATTCATGCCTTGATGGTCAAAATCCCCTGACCCTTTCAAATCAAGTCATCAAAGGGGTCGAGAGTTTCAAATACCTGGGAGTATAATATATTACGGAAAATGACAGCTTTCAAAAAGAACTGCGAGTGCGGCTAGGAATAGCAGGCGACACATTCAACAGTATGAAGGCTGAATTTGATGTTTACTCTGTGAAAACCAAATGCCGCCTTTATAACGCCTGCACAACTCCTATTCATCATATGGATGCGAATCGTCGCACCTCACTTGGGCTCAAAACACCAAAATACTGAGTATTGAGAATAGGTGTCTCAGAAGAACCTTGGGTATGCGGTGATTTGACTTTGTGCGGAATGAATTAAAAAGAGAACGTACCCAGCAAATTCAAGTGACAACTAGCATCAAATGAAGGAGGTACAGTTGGCTTGGCCATGTACTGCGGATGGCATCATGTTCTCGACGCTCTGGAAGTCCAATGCTGACTGTTTGTCGGCCGTTCATGTCAGAACTGCAGGACGCGAACCGGACTTAGGAGGATGCAAAGGAGCTGGCAGCCAACAGAGATGCCTGGAGGATCTTTGTGGACACCAAATGCTCCAACTAGGGAGCGGAGATTGATCGATTTTAAGAAAAAATCTTAGGTAGACTGTCTTTTAAATAAGAATGCGGACGCTAATAGGGTAACAATGGTGTAAAAATAGTACATATATTTTATCACATTTATCATGACATTCTTTGAAATAAAAATTTGCTTATACCAAGATGAAAAAAACAAGAAAAAAAATAGTTTCGAAGTTTGTGAAATGCGCTTAATATAAAATTGCACACGACCTTAGTAAGAATCAGTCAATTATTCTTGAGGCTGCATGTATTAAAAATAAAACAATTTCTTTACTACATGACGAAAGTTATGTAAACTGAACGTTATTTTGCAAAAAGTATCCAACTAGAAAACGACGTGTTTTGTTTTAGTAAAAAAAAACTTTTTAACACAACCTCGTATTTAATTTGTGTGAATTTAATTAAATATTTTGAATATTAACACAAATACAATAATTGTATCGTCAAACCTTGCACAATATCTTGTACCATTTTCTGACTCATGTAATACGAGGTTAAGAACCAGTTCTGTTGTTGAATGGTAAATTGGAACGGATTTATAGGTGGGACCTATTTTGCAAACTCGACCCACGCTAAAGATTTGTTTTAAAAAGCGAATGCTGCTATTAACATTTATTTATTTATTAAGTCTTAAAATAGGACAAACCTCATGCATGAATGTCCTTATATTAATTTATATCTTATTATTATAAAATTATATATATTTATAATTTACGTATATGTACACTTGAACGCTTGATAAAAAATATTGCAGAGAACAAAACATTTTAAACAAATTCACGAACAAAGTTCCAAGAAAAATTCTGAGAAAAAAAAAAGATTCACAAGGGTAAAGTTTATGTTTAATTACTTATTTAAGTACTTACTTGTTGTAAACAAAGAAAAACCCTTCAATGCAATGATTTTTTTAAATTAAAAAAAAGCTTCTTCGAAGAGAATACGATTACTTTTTAAGAGCTAACTTATCTGCTACATACATGTTTTTTGTCTACACACATAATTTTGGAAAACCCACTAAAAAAAGCTTCTTCAAAGCAAATACAATTACTTTTTAAGAGTTTACTTATCTACTACACACATGTTTTTTTTAACTTACAGCAAAGATGGAGAACATTTTAGAAAAGGGTATATTGATGTCCTGACGTTTGTAGTGCTTAGGACTTGTCGCTAGTTGATTTGAGCGGCCATTTGTGGCTAATGTGGGAAGAGGTAACGCAATTTGTAACTATCACTTAATAAATATAATTGTCTATGTTAGAACATCCATTTTCATTCAATTCTTTCATGGGTGTAAAATGGTCACTCAAATCAGCCAATCACAGGTCCCTAGCACTTAAAATATAAATTTATTTATTTTTTTACAACTATGCAAGATAAGGTTAGTCTAAATTAAAAATAGCGTAATCTGCCGGTCTTTAAGTAATTCTATTTTAGTTACATAAAACTTCAAGGGATAATTTTTAATAAAAATACCTTTTAAAATTATTGTTTTTATCTAATTTATGTTTTTTTTGTTTTTTATTATTGCACAATTAAAAAGAAAATGTTTTAAAAATGATTTACTCATTTTGCTTGCGTTTTACCCGACTACAGCTTTTAGCCATTTAACTAGTGTTTTTAATTCTGCATTTATTTTCCTTAGTGCTGAATTATATTCGTGATCAGATACATAAACTAACGTATTGTGTACAAATATTTAAATTTGGCGGTCAGACAATGTCAATGTCATATCATTAATTTAAAAAATGTGTGTTCAGAAAATGATTAAGAGTAAATTCTCATTAAATAGTGGTATTTTGAAGGTTAGATGTGTTTCGCATAACGGAATTAAATTTAAGACCCGTTTCCACAGCGCGGATGCTGTCAGTTAAGTAGCGCTCTATAACCATATTGGTACATATTCCATTTCACTTGTCCACTGCGGTCTACCACACGTGGGTTAGGCGTTCATGTTGACATTTCGGGGTAGGATCTGTTAGATATTGTAGCTCGCTAAGAAGATTATCGTATTCGAATAAGGGTTGACGGTTGACCTTGCCTGGGGTTCTGTAAACGACCGATGAAACGAAAACAAAAAAGCGTAGGACCAAAAAGGCTAAGGATAATGTACTTATAATTTGATTGATGAGCTTATTGGATCACTTGTGTACTTTTTTTATTGTTTGTCACAAAGCTTAAAAGGATTGTGACTAAGAATTTTAATCGGGTCACGGTCCTGTAGCTAGTGTCTTGGACTCACAGATTAAAGGTCTGTGGTTCAAATCCTACTCTACCCTAACTTAAAACCCATTTTATAATGGTTAATTATTTACAACTCGCTGAAAATGGCCCTCAAAATGATATATTTGGGTTAATCGAAAAAAGCGTAAAAGCGTTATTAAAAAAAATAAAGGATCATACTATTAGCAGGGTTGTGGTTTTGTGGTAGTGTTGTTGACTCACAGATAAAAGGTCAGTAGTTAGAATGCAACTATATTGCAACTTGATTTTATTATAAAAATAGTATTTAGGAGATCAATGCACTTTAGCACTTACAAAACATTTTGAAGAATCACTCAAATTTAGCACCTTACAAAAGTATTACATAAGGTAGAATATCAAATATGATGTAATAAAACACCTAATAAGTGTAATAAAATAACTCTACAAAAAATATAATATAAATGAAACGTTTATCTTACCAAATTAAAAAATATTAATTATAAATTAGGGGTAACTTATTAGGCGCCATTTTTGTTGAAAAATCAATCAAAAAATGACTTAGAAGAGTTTTTCATTTTAAAAGAATGGTATACAATCTAGATTACCAAAAAAACTTATGAATGTATGTCGTATTAAACAAAAACAAATTCCATGCAGATTTATAAAATATGATTATTAATAATATTAATGTTAAATGAGTAAGTATACTGCCGTCATAAGAAAGAAGGATGTTTCTACATAAAACAAAAAACGGAGAAAATAAATATTTTGTAACTCGGAGATTGAAAAATTCGCGGGTTGAAAAATACTACAAAAATTAAGTATATTAATATGCTACAGTATGTATTATAGTTTGCCCTAACGGAATAAATATATTAATTCTAAAAAATTAAACGTTATATATTTAAAAATTAACATTTTCATCTTCTTTTTAGTAAAAAAAATACAAGAAAATATGTTATACTTCAATGAAAAGACGTTTCTAGCTAGACACGCCATTTTTATTTAGAAAATCCAGTCAGTCTGCAAACATTTGGATAAACTCAAAACATTGCTGAAAGAATAATAAATTGAATATTGACAATATCTATCGATAATTATATAAAACTCATATATATAGTGAAATTGAAACAAATTACCCATAAAAGTAATAAAAATGTCTATAAGTGAATAAAAATTAAAGAAAAAAAATCGGAAATCATTATTAGTTATTTTGTTTTTTTTATTTATTCATATATTGATTCATATTATGCATTAGTAAAGAAACGTTTAATTAACTCTATGAGGCCAAAAGCCCCGTGTAATTAATGTATGTATAATGTATAAATTACAGGTAAATAAATACATTTTAAAATTGTAATTGGTCGGTAAACGGAGTATGTATTATCGGAAGCAGAGCAAAGATTCAAAAGAAAATTGTAGTTAATATCATACATAAATAAATTAATAAATCTTATCATCGGATGAAAATTGATATTTTTTTGCAAGGTTAACATTTTACAATTAGGAAAATTTCTTTGATAAATATCTTTAGGCTGTAAAAACACTTTTAATAGTAAAATGAGATTATAATCTTATCTGGCATAATAAGAAACTAAAAGTCAACTGTTTATTTCACTTGAAATTTTTATGCTTTAGTAGTAAAAAATGTAATATTATTCGTGCAGACAAAATGCGATCTATATCGGGTTCACTCGAATGAATTAGAAAAAACGTCAAATATTAGTGTCATAAATTAGAAATAAATAGGGGAGATTTATGACAAGATAATATCAGTTAATTAAGTGCATTGTTGATAGACTTTTTAAGTATGATATTATTTTTTTATTAGATGCCAGTAAATATATTTTTTTTATTAGGTTGTAGACTATACTAGATTATAAGGTGACTTTGAGATGGTAAAATTATTATAAACTAGCAGGCAACAGACCATTGCACCTGCATGGGCACTTGAGTAAAAAAGGTCAATAAGTATCGCAAGTAATTTTTAGGACTTAAGAAATTTTAGATAAATGGTTTTGTATTAACATTAATTCTTAACGGCGCGGCGTCAAAATACAATGTAAATTAATGCCCTGGATCAGCAGATAAGAATTAAAACGGGAAGATAGTTACTGGAAGAAATCAAACAAAAAAGGAACGTTTGCATTATTTATGTGCGACAATGGGCCCGACTGGCCTCTGATAAAAATGATAATTATATTTATGACTTTACAAAAAAGAATTTCTTTATTCATACATATGGAAATAATTAAAATAATAGGGTTAAATAAGGTATATATAAATTTAACACTTAAGTATTCATAATATCCAGAGAATAATATGTTAAAAAAGAAAAAGAATCTTGTAAAGAAAAACTCCCTCAGAGACGTGAAAAGTGTCAGTGTCCAAAGTAATATTGTTCAACATAGAGATAGCCCTTCCAACAGGCATAACCATTGGCAGGGTGATCCTGTATATTGGAATGTGAAACAGTCTATGCTGACGCTGTCTAAGGAACATAAAAGCTAATGCTCCGCATCATTTCAGGGTTGTCAATAATACCGCGCAACAATCGAAACAAGTGCGAAGTTAAATACAGATTTCTTTTGGTCTTCAAACTGCTGAAACCAAGCATACCCTGGAGGAACTCAGCGGAATAAAGCCATAGATAATATCCGCACTTCCTCATCTAGAGAAACTGAAGAAATTTCTTCTGAACCCTCTCCACCATAAGAGAGTACTTCAACTCACACAGAATGAAGACTACTGTTCTGTTCTGTTCGTATAATACAACTAAAATCCTTAACATGCGTTTTTTACAAATATCTTTTTTTGGAAAAAAATATTCTAAGGAAAATCAAGCAGACACAAGTTCGCCTTATAGTAAGTGAATGATGCCTTTGCCAATTGAGATCCCGGGTTCAATTCCTTTCATTTTCAAAGTTTAAATATCTATTTTTAACGTTTTTCACAGCAATGTCCCTGGACTGGCACCTTGTGTGTAACACCGACGACCTTTATGTAATTTACGATTGAAATACGTCACATTATAAGTTTACTTATTCGGTGTCCTATGCAGCACTTTGTGCGGAAAGAAAAATAAACATGATAATGATAACATTACACATTAGACATAGGACGAAAACTTATGTCAAAAGAACATTTTATATTAGTTTACAGTTGGCTTGTGAAATTTAGTTTGTAAAACCTCGTTGATATGAGTTGTATTTGAATTAATTAATTACCAACCACCCTTGTCATTCTAGACGCTAGCCAAGCACTACCGCCAAAGCTGTCAAGTTCTCACCCCTACAGGAAGGGGTGGTTATCTGAATGATGGAGGTTACATAAAGGGTATTTAGTGTCATGATTGAAAGTTGGGTCACAAAAAAGAGCATTATTTCTAACGCTAGCTTTACACTCTCCAACATGTAAATAGTTATATTTGTCATTACCATAACAATTTTTTGCTCTGGTATCCCAGAAACCACAATTTTGAGAGTGAAATATTTAAACTTGAGATAAATGCTTCGATTCAATTGCTACTTTTGGATTAGCTCCATTGTGGTACACAAACAGTATTCTGCTTTTGCGTCTTGTTTGCCATCAAAGATGTAAAAGTTTGGGTTGACATGAAATTTTACGTGAGGGTCATAGTTATTGATCGATAACACACACACGTGTGATTTCATGATTTCACCTGAAATATAGAGCAATAAAAAGCAAGTCATAATTTTACATTGAATTCAATTTTTAAAAAAATGCAAGATCAACAGTATTGCACACAAGACATCCGTTCACATGAGAGCTAAGTTCCGGAGAACATTAATCTCTTCTTCTATGGAGACATAAAAAACAAAGGAACGTGGCCTATAAAGAGACCACAGGGCGTGGTAATGCTAGACAGCCCAATCAGTCAGCCCAACGTGTCAGCCCAGAGTCAGCTACGTCAGCTCAACGAAGTCACTCCGTCCCAGCATTTAGTCTTAGTAAAATCAGTTCAGCTTGACATTGTCATTACTCTTGTGTTTCGTAAAAGTTATTTAACAGCTGAATCCTAAAATTATTTTTAAAAGTATTTATAAATACGAAATTTTAGTATATCTTATGTATGAGTCTGACTTTACATCTAAAAAAATGAAAACCGATTTAAAAAAGGTATCTCAAAAACAGAAATTCAATCATTATTCTCATAATTAGTTATCAGTAGTTATTCAATTCGATTGTTCGGGCCGCTGCTTTATGTCGATACAAAAAATATATAAAAGTCTGACCGAGATGAAAGACATGACGTCATGAAAGGGTATCTAGCAACTAGATCTACAACAGGGGTTCACAACCCTCAAAAAAAATATGAGCTCAAACCAAATCGAGCAAAAATGAAACGTTATAAATTAAATTATTTAAAGAGACCGATAGCTTAACAGAGGCGAAGGAAATAACATTGATAGATATCTCAATCGAAATGAAGAAATAATTGTGAAATGTGGAAAACAAGGTTTTTTGCTTTCCACATTGCGCATTGTTTACCAATTAGCCAAATATCTGTGATTTTTACATCTTCACAATTTTGAGAAGTTGTTTTATCTAGTCAAAGTAGGTCTGCTTTCACATTATTTTATACTTTGTCATAGGCTACATATTTTTACTCTTTGGTGAAGTTCAGTATTCAGATAGTGATGTTTCAATGGGGCGGGGCGGGGCGTCTGCCATAAGTGGGTAGAATTTTTCACAATCGAGCAACTACTACCGTGAAAGTGGATAAAAAATTAAACCAGTAAATGGGTATTAAAATGGTTCATTCTTTACTAGAACGAAGATATAGCCCATGTAGTGATAGAAGTTGGAATAGCTTCTCAAATAAAGAGGCAAAGTGGAATTATTTAAATGTTGTAAAGATGTTATAGAATGTAAACGTTTTTTATATGCCCGATACTAAACCAAGTATGTATGATACTAGTATGTCAAATTAATTTACAAAGAAACAAAAGAATACAAATAAATAAAAGTTTATCGGGGGAAAAACTATTTTATTTTACGTAATCGTAAAATTAGTTATGTAGGACAATTGATTTTTACACTTTAAGATGAGCAGACGCAAATATCAGGGTTGTAAAACCCTGACTAACTCTGATCTAAAACTACCATGAAAACTATTCACACCTTTCTTAAGAAACTTGAGAATGAGAAAAACAACGTAATGTAATATTCTCAGTAGGCACTAAGTCAATAAGAAAACACGTTAGCAATACAAAGTATCTGGCTGATAGGCTCTATATTTATTTTTTCTATCAACAAAAGAAATTCTGTTAGAACATTATATTGTGCTATAACTAATCAATTATGTCCGCCTTCATAGAAATGAACAAGAAAATAAAATCTTCAAACACAAAGACCGTTGTACAAAAAAGTTAGTAATGTAATGTAATCTTTCTTTCATCGAATGATTACAAGCGCCGTATCAAAATATTATCCGAATTTAAAGTGTTTGAAAATAAGATATATTAGTCGAATCATTTTTTTTTTTATTTTGAGATTTGAAGAAATCCTGATATTCTAAATTTTCTATTGCTGTTTAAATAAAAACAATATAACAGAAATCAAATTATTGTCTTGTTCCAGCTCCGTTAACAGCCTCGACCGAACGGGATATCGGTGGGACGATACGAATATTTGGCGGCAGTTCACACGTGAGCGCTGCGAAAATCAATACACGACGGCATTTTTTACAAGCGAGTTCACAAATCATACTATTTATTTTATACCAAGGTGCATTGGAGTTGTTGATAAACGAATTTAATAACAAAAAAAAATCTGCCTCTGTTCTTGGCAGATAAAAACATGCGGGAGCGACACGTTCACGTCAAGTAAATAGCCAATGTCGCAAGGTCCTGTCGGTGCGCGTTTACATGCGGATGATGGGGGGGGGTAACAATTGTTCCGCGGAGATAGCCTGCTCGTCTATCTTGGTGGCGATTAGAGTGGGGCCGATGATGTATGAAGTTTTTTTTTTTTTAGAAATAAAAGGGGTCTAAAAAGTTGTCTTTTGGATCGCATTGAACGTAAAAGTTATTTTAAAAATATTCCATACTACTTTTGGCCCTCAACAGAAGTTTGAAGTTTATAACTGTCTGAACATTTTTTAATTATCTATATTAATAAAATAATTTTATTGTTCGTAAGGATATAACTTAATCACATTACAAATTCGAACACGTTTTAAAACTACCGAAATGCAAAAAATTTACACTCCGCTGAACTGATTCCGTTGAGCGCCTGACTAAAATTGACGAAAACAATGGCACATTAAAACAATGCTACCCATTTATTACAAAACAAAGTGCAACTCACGCCCTTGGATGCTTATATAATTAGACTTATTTTCTTACTTAAATACAAAATGACAGCTGGTTTAGGGAAAAAAAATGACTTTTTCGAAAACTTCAAGCTCTGGTTGAGGGCCAAAAGTAGTATTAAATATTTTTTTAAATATTTTTTTAAATAATTTTTTAAATATTTTTTGCATCCCGAGTAATCCAAAAGGCAGCTTTTTACACCCCTTTCATTTCAAAATTCGGAAAAAAAAAATATCGGCCCACCCTAGTGGTGATGTCTCAGGACAACTTTTGGTCCTACAGATTGCTGTTCACACATGGACAATAATCGAGTCCTGGGACAAAACAATAATCTATTGTGCACGTGTAAACTGCTTTTTAGGGAATCGATAAAATAATAATGCTTCTAATAAATCCGTTATATACATATTTCATATCAACTCCCCTAAGAATTTACTCCTGTAGCTTAGGCATGGTAGGCAAACACGCCAACCACTAAACTACGTGGCGGACCTATCTCCGCGGACCTATCTCCGCGGACCAATCTACCTAAGTGTATCAATCAAATCGAAAGCACTTGTCGAGAATTATGGTTTTATTTTTTGTAAATTATTTTTTTTTAATGAAACATCAAGGTTCTTACGATTTACACAGATTTATTTTTGGTGGTCATTTTCAACGAATTGCAAATAACTCACAATTAAACAATGGGAATCAAGTTGCGGTAAAGCGGAGTGCGAACCTTGGACCTTTGATCCGTGAGTCCACGATACTAGCCACCGGACCACAAGTCGATTAAAATTCAAAGATTCGTTTCACACAAAAAACTGTATTTCTTATCCACCCGGACAGAAAAAATGCAAAATATAAGTGTGATATTGACACTTTCTGTTCAACAATGTACGAGTTCATTCTAATAAAAAAACGTTTAAACGGCTGTCTGTGGTAGGGTATTAACCATTTAAAGCTTAAAATTTCTAGGCTAGAGTGGAATAGAATAATTGATGTACAGACTTTTATTAAACTTAGACTAGAATATTCAGAACTTTACGAGTATTTACACAATCCTTATTTTCTTTTCAATCACCAACGAAAAATTAAATGTTTAATGATAAGTGAAGATGAAATCTTATGTTTACTGGCTCAAAAGGATAAAATCAGGTTTTTTTTTTGCAAAAAAATAAAGAAAAAAATTACGTCACGCGTTACGAATCTGACCGACCGTTCAAACAAATTCATACGAATTTGTATAGCCTACGCGTTGTTTTTGTTGTAATCGGTTGTTTTACACTGTTTTTACTAATTAACGCGCATAAAATGTTTTTAATTATAAGATACATGTACTGTTTAGTTCCGATGTGCACAAACACTACGATGAAGACGCCAAATAACGCTTTTTTGGCCATTCCAAGTACCTATTGAAAAAATGCGGAAAAAATGGTTGAACGCATTTGAACGTTATGAAACGAGATTTTAAAAGAAAACAAGCCACGTTACTTCTTTCCGCAGGTCTTGTTCAGTACAAAACACTAGATTTTATGATGTAGACTGTAGACTATAAAAAAATACTATCCCTAGGTACTGAAATTAGCACTTATTTAGCTTGACAGGTACTACAATACTAAAATAGTTTATTCTTTGAACGTTATTGTTTATATTTGTTTTATATTTCTGCACTTATGTTACTAAGTTTAATTTGTAGAACTGTTGGTTTTCCAAATAAATAATAAATAAAATTGCTGTATGAAAACCTACCTTATTTATTAGAAACATTTATTGCATTTACAAAATGGCAACTGACCTTGAAATGCTGGACACTTTTCACACTTGCAGGAATTTATTATTTCCTAGACTTCATCGCAAATCAACGTTACCTAATACGCTTTGGTTCTAACTTTACGTTCTGGGGTGACTCGACCTTTTACCTTTCAAATATCACCCGTCCGTTTAACTTGAATGTAGCCTATGGCATTGTCTCCGTAATTTTCCCTAGCTGATATATTAATAAGTAAATCATATTTAATAAAAAAAAGGCATGCCCACGCTTTTGAGCAACAGAGATGTTTAGAAGCAATGGTATTTTATGGGTTATGTTGTGTCAAAGTCACGTTACTTTCCTTTTGCATTAAATGTACGCGAAACAAAATATTTATAGTACATGCAAATAACACAACTATTTAAATGATTACATTCTGAAAGCAAACATTAAATATTTCCTTACCTTACGGCCTTTACATTTCTTTACTCTGAACATAAAAAGTTTGTATTGGATGAGAAAAAAATACCCATCATAATTGTTTCTATTTTGGGCAAGTTATCGGATTTTCCTTGTAAAAAACCAATGTCAATCATAATGCTGTGGATGTTTATAAATGAAAACACAAAAAAAAAGGCAAAGGAAAAGACAAAATTTGACTATGAAAAACAAATAAAAAGCCACAAGCCGCCCGCGTCGGACGATTTCAGTATAGGATTTGAGTAAACGTACGATTCATAAGTCACGCGTGACGTCATCAACCTTTTGGCCAGTTACGGGCCGTTTTATTTTGTTCAAACTTTAAATAGGAAATTATAAATGAAAACATTCGTTTTAGATCTTTAAGGTTAAATGCTCGCAATCGTAAAAATATTCTTTAAATACTGAATACATTTAAAATCATATCCCCAGTTTATAAAAATACCCTATTGATGAACATTATCAACTTACTAGAAACAGTATTAATATCATCACGAAAACTCCGGTTTAAGTTTTAAAAGTATGATTTTAAGCGCTGAAAAGTTTACTCCGTTACTCTGTTTTTCGGCATTTTAAGTAAGAATAATGAATATTAAAATAACACAATTATTTCTATCCCCTAAACCAAATTCCAATTCCTGTCTGTCAAATAACAGCCAAAATGTTTCTAAAATAACATTTCCTTTCAAACTTACCTAAGGATTGAGTATTATTATTTCTATTAAAACTTTACAAAATATCTTTGAGTTGTTCATCGGTGCCGAGGTCTATTACATCTTTTGCAGGGCTCGTTTGGAAAATTTCTGGGTAAATTATTACTTTGCGTTTATTTACCGAATGAAATAATTACTTAAACGTTTAACAAATACCTTAACTTATTTTTTGGTCGTTTCCCAATATTAATTAGGAAGTCTAATTTTAGTCAGCAGCCAACGTGCGCTTAAAATCCCATTGCCTAAAAAAATAGGTTTAAAAAAGTTTAACTTGGTAATTATAAGCATTATAAATAATATCAATAAAATTATTAACGACAGTAATCTAATAGAACTCAACATCATTCCCTTCCCGCACCTAATGGTGAAAAGGAGACTGTATTAGTACGCCGATTGAACCGTTTCTTGGTCATTTTTGTTATATAAAGGTAAGATGATCAGTCTTACGCTTTAGGTGACAGTCCATGAACTATTAAATATTCTGGGGTAAAAACACCTCTAAAACCTTTTTTGAATTCCAAATACAATAAACTGCCCGATGAGCTAAAACACGAAAAATTTAATAAAAAATCCAGAAGCGTCGCAATGAAAAAATATTTTTTAAATCTTTTTTAAAGTGATAATTATTAATGTAATTTATATTGATGGTGTAAAGTACGTTTATGTGTGTTTTTCTTTATTTGCGGTCTCAAATGTGTTTCTTTAATAACTCCTGTTAGTATAATATGTACTTTTTGTATTATGTGTTTTATTAATAATACTAATAAAATAAACAAAAACTAAATATTTCACTTTGTCGGGTATTGAACCCGAGGCCTTTTCATTGCTGGCAAACCCCCGCGCCAACCACTACACCACAAGGTGGAATATGAATATAAACTACAAGATGGAAAGTGGTTAAAAGATTATTTTGAGATATGTTGGGCTTTTTCACAATTAGTCATTTTATGTATTACCTACCACGCAGGAATTCGACATCCAATCCCTAATAATAAAAGTATAATCTTCTACACTGAGAGCGTGTCTACTATTCTTGCATGAAAAATACGCAATTACTTTTTTTGTTTGCAATTTTAATGGATTTTCCCATTATTTAAAATAAATTAAGAAATCGGCCGGAATTTTCACTCAAGAATTTATACGTTTTATCAAGTTGAAATGTTTTTAGCCAGTAAAAACGAAAAACGGTCTAGATTCCTTTTTTAAAACACATTTTAATTGGAAAACGTTCACTAACGATTGCATGTTCCAACATGTCCATTCCTTTAAAAGCTTTGTTATTCTGCAAACTTCAACGTTTAACATGAGATTTTTGCATTGTTTTAATTGGTAGAGAGTTTTATGATGGTGCTGGCGATTTTTTAGCAAAACAATAAAAATAAATTTTAAAAGTAGCTTATCACATTTACTTGATTAACAACATCTTGAAATTTGTTAAAAAAATAGTAGATAAAAATTGTTCGTAAAAGACTATGAATTTACTATTTAAAAGCCTTATCTAGTAGATGAAATAGAACGAATTAATCACGTCATATATTGTATTATTTCCATTATTAAAATTAACATATGCCCGATCAATATAGTTTTAAGCCCGTTTACTTTCTAAAAATAAACAGATAAACGAATTTTAGGAATACAGAAATTAAATTTTTTAAAATAACCAGAATAATTTTTCAACGTTACGTGGTGTGTGAAATAGTTTGCTTAAACTAGCCAATGATAGAATATAAGTTCCGTACATACCAAAACTTATACATTTTTTAAAAATAAGTTATCTTTTTATTTTATTGTTATCTTTAAAAAGCATAATACACCGTACTATTTATTTGAAAATTTTGAAACCAAAAACAAGTTCTCAAATTGGTGTTTAAGATAAATAAATAACATTTATGACACAAAATAAATCAAATACTTTTCTAATATTTTTTTATTCTACTTAAATAGGGATAGATGGAACGTCATTCGTCTCTATTCCAACAAACAAACATTCTAAACTTATGCCACACTCAAACTTGAATATTTTTTAATATTTTTTTTAAGCTAATCAACAGGCTTAAGTAAGCCCTCATAGATTGGCATTAAAGAGAAATACTTAATCTGAATTCTTAAAATCTACTTAAATTAACAAAGTGTATAATTAACAAAAGGTATGCCTATAGCATAATCTAGGCGTAAATGGCAAATGTGAGATCGCGAGTCAGGAGAGACAACACCGCTTGCTTCTTAAATGCCTTCTCTTGCTGTAGGAACACATCGACAGTACCGTATAGTGAGATTTCGTTCACTGTTCTGAGATCCTTGGCAGAGGGGAAAAGAATCCGATGTTAGCTTTATAATTTTCCACAGCAATGACAGGATTGGTACGCAAGTTACGGCGAGGTACATTAAGGTGTATCTAAGCAAGGATATCATGAGCATCTTTACAATAAGATATTAATTGGTGCAAGAATATCGAACTAGCCAAAATCCTTCTGAATTCTAAATTTAAGATATGAAAGTAGGTACTTTGGAGGATCATAATAGTTAATTATGAAAGTATTTGATCCGATTCTAAAAATTAACAAGTTTTAAAATGTACGTTGCACCGATTCAATCCGCGTTATATGAATATTATAATTAGAAGACCATATTATAGAATTAAATTAAAGCAAACTATTACTTTTTTTTCATATTTACATGGTTTTCTATTGTTACTTGATTTAACCAGACTGGAGATTTTTGTTACCATTTCTGCGTCATGTTTTTGTTCCACATTAATATTATTACACATCTATCCGATAGGTAATCTCGTTTTATTTTATAAACACGATTAAACTCATAAAGTTATTGTTTTTTTTTAATATTTGAAAAAAATACATTTTTTACTCATTTAGTGTACGCATAATATCCTGTTTTTATTTAGTAACATATTTTGATGTAAGTAATTATAAGGAGAATTGGTTTGTAAACTTATGCCCATATTCAAAAATAAAACTCAAGAAGAAGATAGTACATTCTACTGTCCCCACCGTCAAGTTATTCATTTTTTTCTCGCCGTGAGTTTTGTCTCTAAAATAAGGTATTATAAATTTAATATTGATTAAAAATACACGCAATAATTTTATAAAAGTCATTGTTTACAGCGCATGTAAATTTTTGTATTTATTTTGGCATTATTTTGATACACGTTTTATTTTTTAATTCTGTTTTTCACTTTTTGAAATATTTGATTTCCATATATTCCAAACTTTAGATAGCAAACAATTTTATAAGAAGTATTTTATTTTCACTTTGTAGTGTATTCAAGTCAACTTTTTAAATGAAGTTTGCAATGCTATTCATTATTTTTTCCTTATCGAATTTCTCATTGAATGCGAAAGGTTCGTGCCCAAGTGACTGTTTCGAGATTTTGATATTCGGGTTATTGGATAAACGTACTGAGAGGAAAGAGGGTGTGTGATGGCGAGAATGACAGAAGAGATATCGAAATAACAAAAGAAATAGGTAGATACGAAGTTGTTGAAATGTAGCCATATTTCATAAAGGAGTGATACATTACGTGGTGCGGGAGACTTTGTCAGTGTCGATTTGGAGAAAACTGTTTTGTTGATATTTTCCATCTAAAAAAGACACGTATAAAAAATGAAATTCAAAATCAATAAACAGTACTAAAAATCATTGTATATATACAATAATTTTCCAACGAAAAAGTTTTTGTTTTTTCTTTTTTAAAAAAGTTCTTAAAAACTGCTCCCATAAGATAAAACATGTTATTATTATAACCAATGCACTGTGATGTTAGCTTCAAGTAGCATGTGTCCCATCAGCTTGGTGGTTTTACGTTACACCATAAGATAAAGGTATATAGTAGGGTTTGCAAATTATGGCACTAAGCGCCTTGATGAAGAGATGATTAAGTATCAAAAAACCAGTTGACATATAAAAAACGGTTAGTGATTAGAGACACATATTTACTACCATTTATGAATCTATTGGGTTAATATCGGTATAAATTATCGGTATGAGTTGGAAGAAATTGCCATTTGGCAATAAGACCGCCAATGTACAAATAACATTATGTACAAAAAGTTAAATAATTAAATAAATATCTATGGTCTTTCTACTTTGGTCTTATTTTAGGTGTGCATATTTTGCTCATTTTGTGGTCTTTATCTTTGTTTTACAAATGTTTGCAATACCTTCTTGTTTATATAAAATCGTTCAATCAAATCTGTACATACTAAAATATGCTAAATTTGTAAAAAAACAAAAAAATCAAACCTGGTTTGGTTATAGGTCAATGTTTTATTGCCCATATTCTCGACTTGAAAAATATCAAAATAAAAAAAACCAGAGGTATGTTAATGAAAAAACATTGTTCATTCTTCAGAAAGCAATTGTTCAGATTTTTTGGAGTTTGAAAGATTTCGGCGTCTTGAAACTCGAGAAAGCATAACGAAAATAAACTAAAGTAACTCCTAGAAACGGATAACATTACCTCTGAACTTTAAGGATTCCCGAATGATGCTTTATTGTTGGCTAAAAGCAAGAAAGTTTTAAGGAAGCCGTGACATATTAATAACAATTTACCAGAGTACAAAATCCACGTACAGTGTCGTACTTACAACTCTGTGATAGAACGCATAACTTTGGTAACTTTGGCCATAGTCGGGTCCGCCTTTTTGAGCAAAACGTTCATTGTTCCCGCATATAACAAATGATTTATACTTTTTTCCCTTCTTTTTCATACACTTTTGAGAAATATATTTCGATTTTCGATACCAAAGAGGCCTGGACATTTAAGTTGGCATATTAAAAAAAAAACTCTTCTAAAACCTTTTTCGTTTTACGACTGTTTGTGAAACCTTATAAATTAGCCTTAAAGGCTTTGATTTGTTACAAATTACTTTTTTGGAGAGAACTGTCATTTAAACACTATTTGTTTAAAACATTAACTCGTTTATTAAGTAAGTTAGTACGAATTGAGAAAGACATGGCATGACCAAATCATGACAACATGTCAACAGTCGAAATAATCGGCGCGCGTGCATGTAAAAATGTATAAATGTTAAGAAAGCGAGATCTGGTTACAAAAACCGAGTAAAATGGCGTTCTATCCTCTCTGCCTACCCTTGCGGTGAAACGACGAGATGATTTTTTGTTGTTGTAGTATAGATAGCATATTTTGAGTATTTTATTAGTGTGATGTTAACAAGTTCTTAATAACTTATTGTCTTTTAATCGTAGATATCTTAATAATGATATTAATTATAGTTCTTTTTTATATGACAGGAAATAAAATATTATAAAAAACCTAATTAGTGCGCGGACTAGTGTTCGAACTCTGCTTCAGTCTAGTTTTATATTCATTTATTTATAACAATTTGTAAAACGGGTTGAGGCCGCGTTAAAACTGTCACAATCAGAGGTCAGAGGTTTGCACCTCAGTTTTCTCTGACTTGATTCTCATTTTTTAATCGTAAATTGTTTACAACTCGCCGAGAATGGCCCCAAAAATTGAATCATTGGAGTAAATAAAATAAATAAATATATTGTTATTTCAACCTCATCTTAATCAAACCCATTTCATAAAATCTTACAATCATTAATACAAATAATTACTTAATCAACATGAATATAGAATACGCATCTAAATCCAGTTTTTTTTAAATATTCAAATATGGATTAAAAACTTGTTGTTTTTTTTCTGTTAAAACGTATCTTACATTCAATTTTGTGGGTAAATTTTAACATTTCATAAGAATGTAAGGCACTTTTAAGATATTACGAAAATGTCGCTTTATAAGTTATTCATAGAACATGTTAGCGTATAGATATTCAAATTTTCTTGACAATCTTTGTCATTTGTTTAAAAAAAATAAGGTTTTTTTTATTGAAATAAGGGGAGTAGTGGTTAAAATGTTTAAATCACACATGGAAGGTTTTGGGTTGGATTCCTGGTGAGAACACGAAAAAATGATGTTATTTTTCGCTTTGTTAAGTTCAGTTTGCTATTTGTGTTTGTGTATAGAGTACATTTACTGGAAGGCTTTGAATTTATTTGCTACCTACTGGACCCTGGTTTAGGTGTTGCAATTATATAACTTTCGGTACAGTATTTTTATCTCCGGCCCGAATAACAATTAAACTAACACAGAGTGTACACGTGATTTTCGATATTCCCAGCGCAATCGCCAATGATTTGTTTAAGCGATCAAGAATTCAAGCGACGAAGAAAGTCATTGTGTCAGATATCGCATATCAATAATCAAAAAACTGACAAGGGCCTGCCCTGACCGTAAAATCAGAGAGAACCTGGCGCGAGAGAAGTTTGAACAATTTAAAAAATAAGTTATTGCATTATTTTGTATTAGGGTTCAGTGGCAAAGAATATTAAGATCCGCGATCCAACAATATTTGACCGTCCATCAACTTCTGGCGAGTGGAGCAATCAACTGTGATTGGGCCTCCTAGCCTGTTGTGGAGCAAAAAAAACTTATTTTTTTTAAAAACATTAATATAGAATTGAAAAATTATAAATTTATAATATTCATTAGGGTGGTCCCAGTTTTGAGCACGGAACGAGCAGGATCGAAGCAAACACCATGTTCGTCTGTCAAGCTCCCCACAGTGGGAGGCAATAAATGTAACGTATGCCCCAACTTGACGCCCGCGTACTGAATTAATAATTTCAATTTGCACGGTCTTTCCCTTTAGTGCCGATTTGTTTCGGCCTACTACCGGGAAGCCCACCCTTTGAAATGAGTATTCAATATTTTAGTACGTCACCGTCTCAAATCACATTGTGTTTTGTTTGTTTTATATTTATGTATGCAATGTAGTGGCTTTTTGGCCCATCTGTTGGCCACTAATGAAAAAGGCAATTCTCTTTATTTTATGACATATGCCCGCGTGTGAAAGAATGTTGGAAAGGCAATAAGTAAAAGTTTGGGGTTTTTTGTGATTTATTGCTATCAGAAAATTAATTAAGGGATGAATGTCAGCACTTTGTCATACGTCATTTTGAAGTATGACTGTTTTGAGTGGTTTCTCCACAATTGGCCATGGAGAACTTCAGTGCTACGGGAAATTGTTTTTAAAAATGTTTTCTAAAACGACGTAAAAATTACAAGAGTGTAGTGCAAAGTTCCTCGAAAATGTACGAAAAAAAAACGTTATCATAAAAACTGTTCAAAATAACTAATCAATTACGTGTTTTGATATGTTCTGGTGACCAGGAAGCCACATTCAGCGTGTTTTCACGTATGAGTTTTATTTTTTTATGTTAAGACAACTCTCCGATGACAACTAGTGACGTAACGGGCGGAGTAATTTCAAACTTACAAAAAAAAATACATTGTCGATAATACAATACATGAAAATTATTTTTTTATTGCCTTAGTTTGATAACATTAAAAAAAAATTAAAAAATCAAATACCACAGACCTTCTTCATTCCGAAAGGCATTTAATTATGAATATATATGTATTTTTATAATTTACATTCATTGATTTTATTTAAAACTAGTATAAAAAGAGAACTTATATTAGAGTAACTGCAGGATGTAATGGTCACCGATCTGGACAATGAAATATCAACCGACCAAATTAAATATGAGTATGAACTATGAACAAGAAAATAGTTCTGGGTAGGGTACATATTATGGCGGTTTGTATGCAGCTCGAGATCTGAACACCCAAGTAATAATAGCCGTGAAGGAAATGAAACGAAAGAACCTCGGCGATGTCCAACCTTTACACGAAGAGATCGAGTTACACTCTCATCTGAGGCACAAAAATATTATACAGTATCTTGGATCAGTGTCTGAAGGATTTTTTTTCAAAACATTCATGTAGCAAGTTCCTGGGGGTTCTTTAAAATGGGGACCTCTGAAGGAAAATGAGTGTACTATTTACTATTATACTAAAATAGTAATTGTATTTTTATTCCAGGGCCTCAATTAGGAACGCTATCTTCATTTGTAAATATCGAGACGGTATACTTAACTTCTTAACTATCTTTATCTACATCGGTATGTTATGTACCAATAGGGTGGGCCGATAATCTTTTTGTACGAGTTTTGAAATAAAAACAGTCTGAGAAGTTGTTTTTTGGATTACTCAGAATAAAAAATATATTTTATACTATTTTTGGCCCTCAACCAGAGCTTGAAGTTTTCAAAAAAGTCAATTTTTTGCGCTAAACCAGCTGTCATTTTGTATTTAAAAAATAAAATTACTCAAATTAAATATTATAATTAGCATTACACTTTATTCAATATGAATTCATTCTTTATTTATTTTGTTTTTTTGTTTTATAAAATTTCCCATTTTATTATTTGTGTAGGATGCTGGTCTTACGTCACTGGGCAAATATTTTAAAATGTGGTTGCTTACATTGTAAACATCCAAAAATACCCCACCATAAACATATTTACCCCCTACTCTATCCTTATCGACACCCACTGTTATCTGTTTCTTTTACGTATGTTTATTTCATCATCATTCCCTTTCCGCACCTAATGGTGCATAGGGCACTGCATTGGTACACCAATTGCAGCGTATCTTGATCATTTTTGTAATATGAATGTAAGATGAACAGTCTTACGCTTTAGGTAACAGTCCAGGGACTATGAAATATTCCAGTGTAAAAACACCCTTTTAAATATTTTTTTTTTACAATATTAATACAAAGATATAAACAATATTAAAAAAAGAAAACAAAGGATTAATATTTTGTCCTGATAAACTTTAAAATAACAGTTTGTCATCGGGTGCTCAGATATTAGTTTTAATTAATATTCAAATAAAATAGTACAGACATAATACTGTATACGTATGAAATAATGAGCATATATTATTTTATTTTTGATGCTTTGAAAAATATTATTGAGAAGACAGAATATGAAAAAAGAGATAAAAATGGTTTGAAAAAATATTTATTTTAAAGTTAGAAAATAGAGTAAAATAATACAATTAAAATTAGAGAAAAGCCATTTCCTGGAATATATTTTAAATACTGAAAAAAAAATATGCACATATAAAAATAGTGTGTGCTCATGAATGTAATCAAAACGAGATAAAAAATAAAACAAAGTAAATCCAAAATCTCAACTCATAGATACAAAAAAATAAAAATAATAAGAAAATTAAAAGTATCCATTAAAATTGAGATCTACAAAATGTAAATAAAATAAGAAAGAAATAAAAGAAAAGGTTAACCTAAGAAAATAACAAAAATGTATTTAATGAGAGATAAAAAATGTTTTACATAAATAATAAATCAATAAAGGAACGTTCTGTCTACTAACCGAATCACCCACCAATGGCATGTACCTTGACTACAAATAACTTCACTGTGTCTGTCTGTCTTTGAGGTTCCATCATGTGACTGGCGCTCCTAATTTTTTGCAAATTTACACAACAAACAAACAACAAACAAACCATCACGCCGTTTCCCCGTAGGAGTAGGCAGAGATGATAGAACGCCATAACACTATATCTTGGCATACAGAACTCGCTTCCTCTACATTCATACATCTTCTCATGCACGCACGCCGATTATTCCTACTTTTGACATGTCCATCTTCAAGCATTTGATGGACTTGATCGTGCCATGTCTTTCTCCGTCTTCCTCGTTTTCTGCATTCATCAACATTTGCATCGTAGATCCTTTTAGCCGTTCTTTCGCTGTCCATTCACTCTACATGTCGAAACGAACGCAGCACCCCTTTCTTGATTCTGTCAATAATGCATGTTTCAGCCTTACACACTTCACGGATCTCGACATTTGTGCACCTATCATACATCGTTTTACCAAAACATTTAAGTTAGTAAGTGAAAATTCTTGATGGAAGTTCATTGTAATTTATTATATAAATAAAACACGAGTGATACTTTAATCCACAAATTTGGAATATCTAGTGACCGGTTTCATCGCTTTCGCGACATCGACGACCTGTCTCGAAGATGTCGCGAAAGCGATGAAACCGGTCACTGGATATTCCAAATTTGTGGATTAAAGTATCACTCGTGTTTTATTTATATAATAAATCGTTTTACCACACATTCGCCTGAGGGATCGCATTTCGACAGCATTCAACCTACTTTCATCATTATTTTTTCACTTCCATACTTCCATACATTAGAGTTGGAACTAGAACTCCGTTGTGAACTGCTAGTTTAGCCTCCTGCGATAAACATTTGTTTGCCAAAGTAGATTTTAGTGCACCGTTCACCCTGTTCCCGGCACTCACCCTCCTTTCAATATCTTTCTCGGCCTTTCCGTCCCTAGTAAACATACTTCCCAGGTACACAAATTCTTCTACCTGATTCAGAATATCTCCGTTCACGCTGATCTCACATTTGGTTATATTTTTATCCCTTTCAAAAACCATCACTTTCGATTTATCAACATTAATAAGCAAATTGCAAATTTACCAAGACTTTTTTTAATAATTACAAGGTAAATGTTTGATATTTTAAATAGAATTGCCGAACCTCATTTTATTACAAAATCTTGTTGATTTTTGTTTAATGTGCGTTTGCTTGTCATAAATGATAAATAATGCTAGATTTATTTATGAACGACCATGCATATAGATTTGTGCATTTTTGATTTGGTAGTCGAATATGCTAGAATAGATTCAAGTTCTTTTTTTTTGTTAAATGTGTTCCTTCTTTAATATTTAATTTGTTGTTTTTTTATTAAAACGGAATTTAATAAGTTGATTTGAAAATATTGGAAAGTTATGCCTTGTTATAGTTAAGCAAGAAATCCGACATTGGCCTCCACGGGACTAAAAGTCCTGTGTTGAGTAGGAACGAGAAATTAGTTGACAAAGACGCATGAATTTATCATCACAAATATTTTACAGAAACAGAAACACAATAAAAACAATAAAAAAACAAATTTATGGCACATCAATATGGTAAACAGAAAACCCCAATATTAGTTTAACAAAAATTACTTTTTCTTTTACATTATAAAAATTTCTTCATTTTTAATATTATTTCCATTTCTTAATACTAACTACAAACTTTTCACAACTTTTAACTTTGATTTTAATTTTTAAACAACTTCCATTTTATTTTTTTTTTCTTTCACTTTTTTGTGCTTAAAAAAAAATTTCATTGATAACCCTAGATATAATTATGATTATTATTATTTTTATTATTATGGATTACTTATATCGCGCCATTTTTGTAATATAATACTTCAAGGGCGCCTTACATAGTGATTTGATAGTTTTTTATTTTTATTTTGTTGACACATGCTACGGATTAATTCAAATGATTTAGAGAACAAGTGGGTTTTAAGTTTTTTCCGAAACATCACTTCACTTTTACAGCCTCGCACTTCTGCTGGGAGAGCATTCCATGCCATAGGGCCTGCGACCGCAAATGCGCGTTCACTAAATTGAGTGCGCTGTTTACGTAGTTGTATAAAAACTTTTCCTCTCGCAGTAGACGTAGCTGATCTAAGCGTGAGACGCCTGTCAGCTAGTTTATCTGGAATGCATATTTCCTTTAGAAATTACGGAGCAGAGTTGTGCAGTGACTTATACATAAGCCAACAGAGTTTGTATTCGACCCTCCGTGGAAAACGTAGCCAGTGTAGTTCCCGAAGTAGCGGAGTGATATGACTGAACTTAGAGATTCCGAAAATAAGTCTCGCTGCAGCATGTAATACAGATTGTAGGCGAGTCATTTTGTTCATTGGCAGACCTGCATAGATACCATTACAATAATCGACCTTAGACACTACAAACGCATTTATTAATTGACGGGCGGCATCAACCGGCAAACTTTTGCGTATGCATTTAATTTGTGTCAGCTGGTAAAAGCACAAAACTTCACTGGTCCATTAGAATTAAGCTTAACTGTGTAAAATATAAAACTATGTAACCGTACTGTATGTTTCCTGAATAAAAGAAATAAAAAAATAGGAAACTCGTCAAGGAATTTCCGGCTATGGAAAATCCAGTCCTTAACTCCTCTCTTGAAAATAGTTTTGGTTCTTAAGAGCTTAATACGCTCTTTCAAAATATTGAATATATTTCGATAAAGAAAAAATGTCTTTGAGCAAAAGTCATACGGGTTATAGGCATGACATAATTCGCGCTTTGGTGCCTCGTACAAACATTTTGATGGGATATCTCCTTATTATTCGACCAGAAAAGTGTGAGTGCTTCTTATAGGTACAGTTGTCTCAAATTCAGCACCTTCGTGAATGGGAACGATTTTTCTGACGGGTATGTTGGAGGGCACTAGAGTATTATTTAAAAAAAGTTCATATATCTTACAAAATGGGTTTACTCAATCAAACTAGATTAAATTTACCAGAACATATGAAACTTGCTTTAAATATCATGTATAACAACAAGAAAATATCGCAATAAAGCTTAAAAACTAGAGAGAAGCCAGCTATCAAACTAAAAAACGTTTATGATAAGAATGTAGCATAATTGGTAAAATATTTTTCTGTCGAATATTAAAAATAATAATTTTAATTTGTTTTGGCTTTTGCCCCGTGCACACAGCAAACATTAGAATTTGTCGCTCTACTGTTTATAAGTTGGCCAGTTTGCGAATCTGACTCTTACTATTTTTTTATTTATTTATTCACACTCTTTATCAAAATACAATTCCATGCTCACTTTGCCCAGCTAACAAGGGTACATACCCCGTTCCAAGCTAGGCAATTACATTTAAATATATTATAATAGTTAAAAAAATAATATAGAGCACAGACAAACAAAATATAAACTTATTCGAATACACATTTTGATTCATATTCATACAGACATACACATATATATAAATATACACATATATACACATGTACATACACACATACGTACATACACCCATAAGCATACACATACATACATTCATAAAAACATAGACAATTTATTTATGCGAAACTTCATGGTTGTCATCTATAAATATATATTTTTTTAAAATTATTCCTTATTTTATCGCTTACTTCCAGCTATTGCTTGTTGCCACGAAAATTCGTATTCCATTCGTTATATTTTACACGCGTTCCCCGTCTTGACTTTAGATCAGTATTATTCTACCTGTAACAATGAGAAGAGAGCAATGTTTTATAGCATCTTTTTGTAACATTATTTATAAAAAAAGGAAGAATTGCGCAGAAAACTTGGAATAAATTTATGAACACTACCAAAACTAATATTATGATAATGTTTTTTTGAAAGTTCTATTAAAAGCATTTTTCCTGGGGTATTCTTGGTACCCTCCTCAGAAACTCGAGAATTTTTTTCGTGCTTAGGCACAGAAAGGTTAAAAATAACAATCCATAATTTTTAATAATTTAAATAAATACGTTTGATGAATTAACTTTATACAGACGCGCTAAACAGTATTTTAGAACATGTGTAGTTTAATGAAATATTATTTTCACGGAATAATGCTATAAATTTCATAAACCACCTGAAAAGTTCATAATTTAATTTATATTATAGTTAGGAACAGTATTTTAAATTAAAATATAACGCAGCTTATCAAACCAACGGTATTTATATCAGCATCCAAAGGAAGTTTAATTTGTTGCGCACGTACATATTTCCCTCTGATGCCCAACAGAAAAATAAACAAAACTGAAATGCGATATCATTTGCAAACATTTTCAAACATTTTCAAACTAGTGTCTTGTTTTGCACTAAGGTGGAGTTAGTTTTTTTTTATTTATTAAAAAGAACAACATTATTCAGTTTTGATTTCAAATACGTATAATTTTAATATTTTTAATTTAAATTAAACAATTATAATACTTTATCGATAGATATTATATATTATGCAACTTAATTACATCGGAAAAGATAATTTTAAAAAGAGAATATGGATGTTTTGGCTTTTACTTGGTTGAAAGTCGGTTTTTGATTGATATAAGTGGTCATTTAATATAATATAACTAAGCATAGCTTTGTTGTTAAACGTTTTATGAAGTATTTGTAAATAATTACTCAAAACCTCTTACTAAATAAGTTTATTTAATGATCATTTTACAAATTTCATTATTTCAATTGGCATTAATTGTTCTATTTTCATTTGAACATCCGTAATCTTAAATTTATCGAACTATCGATTGTGTAAGGTAATGAACCTCAAACATTAAATCAGCATTAAGGCAGTCTCCGTGGTGAAATATTTAAAATGTTTGACTGACAACCTGAAGGTTACGGGTTGGCAAAAACAAAAAAGTAAATGAGATTTTCCTCAAGCCCGGGTGTTTTGTGATGTGATTCACCAATGTAACTGGGCCTCCTGGCCTGTTGTAGTGCAAAATAATGATAATTAATTTGAAAAATTGTTAGTCACATTTTATTAAAATCATTTATGCTACAAGAAAATGCTTAAATATGTAAAGGAATTTAGAGCCGCTATTGTTAGGTTTAAGACCACAAAATAAAAATTCACCTAAATAAATTATTTCACCTACTTGAAAACGCCTGAAAATACTTATTAATGTTTAATATCTACAAGCATATTCTTCTATTTGTTCTGTTTTTCTTTATCCTTTTTTTAAAATGTACTGTTTGAGGAAATAAAATGTAACGAAAATTTTCGGCACACATTTTTTCCCAATATTTATACTAATATGGGATTCTGAAAAAAATAATGACCAAAAGCCAATAACGTGATATGAGCGAACCTTTTACTTATAATATTGTAACATTGAAGGCTGTAAGCGGATTATTTACATTACATGCCTAATCAAGAATACACAATTTAATATCTACCTTCGAATATTGAGCATCAAATAATATCAACGATAGATTACTCAGTAAATATGTGTTTTCCTCAATAAATGAATATTGTATTTCATGGTTTATTTTTTTTTTGTTTTTATTCATTTTCTTTTTAGTAATTATTTCTTATTCCTAACTTATTTATGTAAAATAATTTAATATGATATACAAATATGACAGTTCTAAGAAAATGATCAAAAAGGAAAGTGTGTACTTAATATTTCTATCCCAAAACTTGTAAAATAAAATAAAATTAAGTTGAAACTTTGTAGAAAAAAAAAAATTTAGTCACATGTACTTAGGACTTTACTGTGATGCTTATACATCCATGATAACAAATGTGAGAAAAAATATAATTTTACGTTTATAGCAAGAAATTTTTTTTAATGCACTAAGAAATTTCAATGTTAATTTATAATTCAAATGCATGTTGCAGATTTAAATAAGAATCGGAGTTATAAAACATGCATATGCGTATATTGGAACAAAGAACAGTCTCCCAGACTTGTTATTTTCAAAATAGTCTAGTATTTAATTAATTT
Organism: Micrasema longulum; assembly: GCF_059751315.1. Classification (NCBI taxonomy): domain Eukaryota; kingdom Metazoa; phylum Arthropoda; class Insecta; order Trichoptera; family Brachycentridae; genus Micrasema; species Micrasema longulum. The sequence continues at coordinate 353,220 of NW_028277700.1, forward strand.
AACTCACTCAAAAAAACCTTTTATTTAATGGGAAAAAAAATCATATCTCTTCGATAATATTTAACATAATAATCTACGGGCAAGGTAAACAAGTGGCCAAAGATTGCCTCAAAAGTTCTGTTAATAAATTGGAGATTAAAATTTTACTTACAATACGAAGAGAAAGTTGATAAAAGGTGACTAAGCTATTTGAAACGAAATACTGATTAATTTACCTTTATTTATTTTATTTATTTACGCCTAACGGTTTTTAAGTATAATTCAAAAAGTATTAATGTAAAGAACAAACATATTTAAATTCAAGCAGCAGAGTAATAAAACGGAGAAAACAACAATTAAATGAGGAAACTAAAATTATAATTTAACTAAAAATATGCATTTAAACAGAAGTTAATTCAATTCCTTTGGTACTGTCATATTTGATGATGAGACTATCTCGTAAATTAAAGGGAGTGGTTGGAAGGTCACATGGAATAGGTAAACTTAGTGTATCTCACCCCCTCAGAAGAAATAATGTTTTTTTTTTTTTTTAAATGGGTAAAAATAACACTCTTACTCCATAGCAGTTGATGTTGAGGACTCCATCGATAATCTAAGTATGCTGCATTTAGTATTTAAATGTAATGGCCTATGCATGAGGAAGCATGGGTATTAATTTCAAACGCACTCAAGACTTTTGTCGTTCATTAAATTAAAAAGAGAAAACAGTACATAAACCTTAACCATTTTAGACAAAACAACAAGTCTGACTCATATTGTGTAACCAGAATCATTTGTAAAAAAATAATGATTGGATAAATTTTATATATTTATCCTCAATATACTGACATATTTCATTTAGATTTTTTTTTCTTTATTAATTTTAATAGGTATTAATCAAATGTCCTAATACTTGTGTCTAGACTAAACTTTAGGTGAGGAAAGTACATTTTAATCTTGAAGACGAAGACAGTTTAATGTTCTGACTTTGTGTTATCTCTCAAAACACGATTATAAGTCTTAAATTTTAAACGAACAAAATCGTCTTAATGGGATAAAATAAAGCTTACTGAAATGCAGTATTCCGCTTTATCTGCAAACTATTAGGTCTGGGCTAACTATTAGGCGCATAAAGTTGCATTTAGTTTTACTTCTTTTTAAAAGTTCACCAAATTACCGCTCATGTAGACACAAAAAAGCCATTAGCTAAAACAGGTGTGGAGGTTATAAAAAGAGCTACGAGAATTAAGCGCGGGTTGCAATTTAAATAATAATAAATGTTGCGTTGAATCGAGGTTAGAGGTGTCCTAAAAGGCCAAAAAGCTTTAGAATGTAGAAAAGACTTATATTAGTTTTACATTCGTAGACCGCATTACGACGCGCCACTGAACACTGCTTAAAACAATAATTTAAGTTTTAATTTTTATTTGAAAATTATTTACAAACCATTACGGATTACATTCATTTCACACAGTACGTTTTTTTTTAAATATTCATATTCTATTGTCAAATAATATTTTGTAAAGGTTGTCCGAGTTTTTTGTTTCGTTTTATCTGGTAGCTTATTGTATAATTTCAGTTCCTGATTTATTAGTCTTGAGTGTCTTTGTATCGTTTTAGAATCAGATCACTTGTTCTGATATTCTCGTGTATCCGTCAATAACATTAGTGGGCCCATTCATTAATAAACTTTAAGCATTCAAATTGAAATTTCAGGTTACATTTAATTGTTTAGTTTGTATAAAGAGTTTGATAATGTCCAAACGTATATTTAAAAAAAACATATAATTAAATTCAATAAAAGTGTTTTATTTTGGATACCTTACCAAATTTTAATACGGAATTCTACCAATTTTCTGCATACATAATAAATAAGTTCTTTAGTTGCCATTAGATAAGGAAAGATAGATAAACTTTTCTTTTCAATATTATACTTTTCTGTCTTTGTAGTCTGTTAATGTTATCTTGGTTTCCTGTTCCCCTTGGTTGTTATATCTATTACATTACATCGATTTATATGTATATATATATATATATAAAAGGCAATGTTTGATTGGTTCTCCTCGATGGACTCGATAACTACCGGACCGATTTACGTGCGCTTTTCATATAAATGTACATCTTTGCCGCGAGAAGGTTTATAGCTCATAAAACATTTTATTTACGAAGCACAAAAAAAGTTAGGAGCGAAAATGTTTTTTTTATCCATCACCAAGGTTGCATTCGCCGAAAACGTGCAAACAAAAAAAATGGATGGATGTTATTTTTTTGTTTATTAAAAAAAGATTGTTTTTGAATATTTGCTAACATACTTTTTTTATGGTTCCCAGTAAGTTTATTTTATTAAATTTCTTATAATTTCCACTTATTTATGTCTTTTTACTGGATTTTTGGTTAAACTAAAATAATATTAACTGACATTCTATACATTTTTGAAAATTGCATTCCTGACTAGAATGCATCCCCGAGCAGAGTTCGACATTTGCTAAAAGAATTCTTTATTTGAAAATAATTTATTATTTTATGTTTTGAAATTAAAACATAAACGAGTACTTAAATTCAATATTTGAATATCAATCATTTTTAGATTTGGAATTCAATAATTAGTATCAAGGTACTTACTTACCAATAAAAAGTTACATTTAATATATTTAGCAAGAACTCAAATCAAGCAATAGCAAAGCATTGTCGGGTTCAGCTAGTAAAACATAAATAAAGCATATTTTTCATAGGCTGCAAAATTTAAAAAAAAACAAATATTAAAAAAAAAAATACATCAAAATTCAATAAAAAGAAATGAAATAAAATAGAATAAAATAAAATAAAATGAAATGAAATGAAATGAAATAAAATAAAAAAATTAAAAAATAAAATAAAATGAATAAAATAAAATAAATAATCAACTAAAATTCATGTTTAAAATGAAAAAAAACATAAAATTAAGCAAAAGAAAATAACAAGTTATTTCTTTTAAAAAAGTTAAAGCATCTCATGTTTTATTTTGATTGGAAGTATTGAAATGTCACTTTTTGTAGAAAGTCAAAATGTTCGGCCAACATGTTGGCAAAATTCTCCTTGAACTTTATTTGTTCAAAAAAAAAACTGCATTTTCTCATGCAAACGTCATTCGAGAAATTTATGTGTTTTTCGTGCGAAAACTTTAGCTTCACCTAATATCACGAGAGTTTATTTCAGGAGGGATGTGTAAGTGTAAAATACATTTTACGGAAAATTTCTTGGTAACAAATATTTTCTAAGTAATTTAAAATGTTTGCCGACGAATATAGATTTCAGCTTTTACCGCAGGTGACTCTCGAATAAAAATCTTGGCAGTGCATTTTTTGACGTTTTATCAATTTTTTTTGGCGCGACAACAGGCCAAGAGGCCCAACAACAGTGGTGAATTACAGCACAGAAAATCCAGGCTCGAATAAAATCAAATGAAATTTTTCGTGTTCGGGAAATCAAATTCAGAACCTTTCGTGCGTGATTCGTGCCTTAAGCTAAGGTTTCCTAGAACAGCGGGGCCAGTATCTTAACGGCCGTAGTGAACGGAAAAGGCCAATTTTTATCATCTGTCACATTATTATAAAGTAAACAGTCTGCCAGTAACGATTCAGGTGCCAAGGGCAGTGAAATATTGCAGTTAAAGTACTTTTAGAATAATAATATAAATTTCACCCCGATACCTCATGGTTGAATAACGCGCCAACCACTACACTTTGCGAAAGATTGGATCATCTCATAATAAAATTTCAACTTTTTATACATTAAACTCTGTAATTTTTTTTTTAATATGTAATCGAGAGTTTCCTTTTCCATTTCTAGTTCAAAAGTTATGTACATTTCCGTTTTATCTAATTCCACTAATAAAATACTTCGGCATCAAATTATTTAACACAAACTATGAATATATTAATCATTAGAAGATGTACATCCAGTTGTTTCCATGTGTCCATGTAAGTGTATCCTAGGAGAAAAAAGTGTCCGCCAACATGTTTTTTACACCCTGTTGATGTGTAAATAATACGTCTGAACTCTTGGCTAGAGGTCAGAAAGAAGTCAAACAAAATATAATCATAAATTTGTTTACAAGAATAACGAAAGATTGACCTTTAAAGGCCTTTCATGAGACTGACAAAAGCATTTTCCCCTTTCTAAACCAGACGACGGTAATCTGAAAATACGCATTTTGGTAGTATCGTTTTTTTTTAACACTTGTGTGGCTGTGATGTCAAACTAGTCTTCATAGAATACAAGAATTGATATATCTCTCGTATTTTTTTTGATTATGAAGTCGTATTTTTTGCAATCTTCAAATGGACATTTTCCCACGGATTTGGAAAGTAAAATTTATAAAACTATGCCGGATTTTAATACAAATATAGTTATCCTTGCTACGTGAAGAATGAATGTGACGACAATAAAACAATAAATATGTATAAGAGAGAATACGATGATAGAACTCATAACAAGGAAAACAGAGACGCTGCTCTGTGGCTGGTGTATGTGTAAAAAAGATTCAGTTTTTGACAGTGACGGGAGATGCACGCATATAAAATGAACGGCGTCTTTATGATTTTTTTTTTTTTTTGCTATAAAAGGGCTGAATTATATTTTTTTGTTTATAATTTATTTATTTATTTACATACTTAAGTTAATTGTACATTATTTGAGACATGAGTCCCAACTCCATGGGACTAAAGTCCTGTGTTGAGATGGGACTAACAATATTCTGACACAAACACATGAGTTTATCACCACAAATAAAGGACCAGAAACATGAAAAAATATTATTTTTTTAATATATAAATATGGCACATCTAAATAGTAAATAGTGAACTCAAACATTCGGAAAATCGACAAGGAGTTTCCTACTTAAATCCCCTAAGGAAAATCCAATATTCAACTCCTTTCTTGAAAACAGTTTTTGTCCTTGAGAGCTTAATACACTCTTCCAAAATATTGAACACTCTCAGTGCAATAAATGAGAGATGTTTTTGAGCAAAAGTCGTATGGGTTTTGGGTATGACATAATTCATGCTCTGGGAAAACCTCGTACAGACATTTTGCTGAGACCTCTCCTAATTGTTCTACCAGAAGTGTGTTAATGCTTCTTTTCGGTACAGTTGTCTCATATCCAGCATCTTCATGTTTTAAAACAACTGTTTTGACGGGTATAGTATTATTCTCAAGAATAATAAAAAAAATTTTTTTTCAAATGTCTGAACTTTATAATATTCCGTCTTTTGCTTGTGGTAACACAATGTCACATCCCCGTGGAAAAAAGAATTATAGAAATAATAAAGTGAAGTTTTTTTTTTGTGAAATTGACTCCGTCTGTGTTTATAGGGTAAATAATTTTTAATTATGTATTCGTTTCATGCATACGAGATAAAAATCAATTAATATTATATTACCCTGTTTATGTGTTCCGGAGGATAAAAAATATTATTATGTATGTGAATTCAAATTGCGGTAGTGCCGTAAATTACTAAGATAAAAGTGTGTAAATATCAACAAAACACGACACTGGCTAGAACACCCCAGTAGCGCGATAAAAAAAACACAAGAAAAAAATAATAAATCTGAAATTCGCTTTGTTAAAATGCAAAAAAACATCAGTTGTGCCATATAAACCATAATATATATATATATCGAATTCGCTTCATTAGTATGGTCCCCTCAATAAAATGTATATATTAATCAAATTGAAAACATTCAAAAGAAATTTATAAGGAGCCTGGAATATCGTTTTGGCAACACTGAAAATGATTACGGCGCATCTTTGATCAATTTTAATATAGAATCACTACAAAAAGACGCATTAGATATGATTTAATTTTTCGTTTCAAAATTCTCAATAATATAGTTGATTCGCCGTATCTTTTACAAAATATTGGTTTCCGTTGTCCTCTTCACTATACTAGATTAAATTCCCTTTTTTATGTACCAACTTGTAAAAACAATTATACCTCGAATTCATTCATTAGACGTACCTGTAGAAATTATAACGGACTCAGTATTGATGTAGACATTTTTAACTGCACGTTGCATTTGTACAGAAAATTTCTTCATGGGGTCGATTATTTGGGATAGTTGCTGAATGTGCATCTTGGTGGTTTATGCTATGTATATGTGCTGCATGTAATGTATATGTTTGTGTATGTTTTATATGTGCGTTCATGTGTGAGCGCGTATGGCTCGGAGTGAACATTCGGTATTTTTATTCTTTTCTCACTTAAAATTCTTATTTATTTTTTTGTCACATTTAATTTTTAAATCTTTTTAATTTATGAAAACTTAATTGGTCTTTTAATGTTAAAAAGTTGTTGTTTTTCAAACTTATTTTGTATGACTGTATGTTTTCTGAATAAAATAAAATAAAATATTTTTAATGTGAATATCTAAAAATAAACTATTAAAAACATATTTTTAACTTTATTCCATCAATTACAAGACGATAAGGCCTAAAGGGCCGAATTCCCTAGTACAGTTGATAAACGAATTATAAAAGATCATTCAGATAATTTCTAAGATGGCTGAAACAATTATTTTTTAAATAACAAAGAAACTTTGTCACAGAAAACTCTTGAGTTATCTGTAGCCTTAAATTATTATTTCTTAAGATAGCATAGAAAAATACATTTTAATAAGCAGGTTTATTTGTTTGAATTTGTAAGGATCATTCTTTCGTCGCTGGTGTTAAGAGAACGGACGCAGCAAACTCCGGTGACAATCATCACCAAGCGGCAGCGGCAAATGGTGATTTTATTTACAGGTAAGCTATAAAAAAACATATATTTGTACCTACATAGGAGCTACATAATATAATGTAAGTAATATATACTATAAATTGATATTTTTCTGTGGTTCTGTGTGATACAACAACTCTCATCTATGAAATAAACTCAAACAATGTAACTTCCTGATTTATTATAAAGATATATTTTCCATTATTTAAATATTTAACTCATTAAAAAATACCACTAAGATACGAAAAACTCAATAAAAAATCCAGAAGTGTCGCAATTAAAAAATATTTCTTAAATTTTTTTGATATTGATAATTATTAATGTAGTTTACATAAGATGGTGTTTTATGTTTTTTATCCAATAAAGTTTTCTTTTTATTTCGGATGTATTAATTTGTATGATGTTATGTATTGTCAAAAAAATGTTTTTTTCTTATTTACGGTCCCAAATGAGTTTCTACTAACTCCTGGGAGTATAATATGTAATTTTTGTATTGTATGTTTTATTAATAATAAAAAATAAAAAAAAAATAAAAAAATCAGTTGATATTAGGTGTTCAATTGAAATGTTAACTGGCTGAATTGTTATAGTAATTAATAATGCTAAAAACGGCCGCGTGGAGCGCTACATGTCCTGCAATATAACGCATGAAAGTAATTATGGTCTAATGTCAAAAGTACGATCTCAAAGAAAAATAGTCCTTAAGAAACAATGTTTGAAATACTGTTTTCCAAATCAAGAATCTTCAAATAATTTGTGTAATCTGCAAGTTTAATCTAGGAGAAAACACCCGCACTGGGGTTTTGACATTCAAAATATAGTATACTTATTTTTATGAAAAAATAGGCTGAAATAATCCGCTAGTTTCTTAGCTCACCTCAAGCGCTGGGTGCGCTTTATAAAAATTTATATTTATATTAGGATAAAAAACAAACGGTGGAAATGACTTAAAATAAGAAGTAAATATTTATTTGTTTTTCTGTTAATAAAATTACAATAAAACATTATTATGGATAGTCAAATATAATGGTAAGCTGCGCATAATTGCTTCTATACACGGTTCGCCCCTGCCAAGCGGAGGCAAAAAAGTTGGCTTGGCAGTTTACTGCAGATGCAGTATGGGAGCTTTAACTAAGCTTGTGTACTTCACAAGGCACCTGGGCTTCATTACAAGGGAACTTGCAAAATTTATATTTGAAAATGTGTATTTTTGTATAAAAAATTAAAGTATCTTCGTTGTTAATTAAAAACCAGTAATTGAAGATGCATAGAAAAAAGTACGCTTATTATATTTAAAATAAAAAAAACTTAATTATACTTTAAACATAAATGTGAAGATAGCTGTTAACTTTCCATTTCCACAATACGGGCACAGGTTCTCGACGCCCGGGACGTCCGCTGCTGTCGGTAGTTCATGTCAGAACACGAACCTAATTTGGGAGGATGCACAGGTGCTGGCAGCCAACATAGATAATTGGTGTCCACAAAGATCTTCCAGGATAATTATGCTCCAACCATAGAGCAGAAGTACATAAAATGATGATGATTTTTATTTCCCTACAACATTTTCAGTTTCTTAAGAGTTATCAAGATTAAAATTTATTGCAACAGAGAAAGTAAGCATTTTTGAGGTGTAAAAATGGAAGTCCATGATCTGGTAAAATAAATTATAATATACCTTATGCATTTATCTTGATTGTTTGATAAATTGTCATTTTTTAGTGTGGCTTGCAAGCATTTTGTCGTATTTAAAACTCTTTTAACAATCAAGGTTTCGATCGCAGTTGGAAGTTAACAGAGTTATCTTACAATGTATGTACAGTAAAATCTAAATTAATGTATGAAAAAGTATATATTTGAAAGAAAGTTTTAATTATTCATCATATCATTGTTTACTTCTCTGACTTTCATCTGTTACTTGAAAAGCGGACTACTTCCTGGATACATGTTGAAAATTGAAAGGTATTAAAATAATATTTAGGACTTTCATAATTATAAATCTAGAAGCGGAAGAGATTTCAAACTTTTTAAGGTAAGACTTACGAGTCTTCTTTTTATTTTTATTTTTTTTATTGTTTACTTGTTAGCGTGAACACTTGACAAAGATCTACTCAGCTGAATGTTTATTTTTTTATTATTATAATTTTAAGCAGCTTGCATTCCACTCGTCCATGCGCCTTGTAGCTGCAAGGCGATTGGTAATCTTGTTTCAATATGTAAATATTACAAACCGTAAAATATATACATTTTCTAAACGTGGTGTAGAAATTCCACAGTCCATGCGCTCAGCATCTGCAAGACTAGTTATTATCTAACGACTATTTAAAAAAAATGAGTTTTTTAAATATTATATATTAATTTAATATCATTTAAACACTAAACTTCATTGTAAAATTACAACCTAATGTAAATGGGGGCCAGATGACTTACCGTCCATGCGTTCTGTAGCTGAAAAAAATGCTGGGATATTTATTTACTGTACATCGCCCTTGAGGTGATTTTCACACAAATGGCGCTATATAAATTATCCAACTGTAATACATCATATGTTAATATAGATATATTTCCCACAATGAAACTGACTTATCTCTATCCATTTTGTTATCAGAATTTTGACCTGAGAGTAACTACCAAGTCTAAAACACTCATTTGGATTACGGTTCAATTGAACGTAGTTATGCAGAAAGTAGCCAGTTCACAATATAAAAAAATACAATATTAGTATTATTGGGTGCAGTAAAGTCGATTATATATAAATAATAAAAATATATATAAAGTTATCTTTATATAAGTCAATTGTCTTTTGTATGCTGACGATGCTGTACTCCTTGCTAATAACAAAGAGGAACTGCAATTCTTGGTAACAAAGGTCTACGATGTATGCAAGAGAAGCGGTTTGCTGATGAATGTCGATAAATCGAATGTGATGGTTTTCGAAAGAAACGAAAGTATGACTAAATGTGAAATCACTGTGAATGGAGTTATACTAAAACAAGTAGAGGAATTTGTGTATTTGGGAAGTATGTTCACTAGGGATGGAATGACTGAGAAAGATATTGAAAGGAGGGTGAGTGCCGGGAACAGAGTGAACGGTGCACTTAAATCGACCTTGGCAAATAAATGCTTGTCACAGGAGGCAAAATTGGCAGTTCACAACGGAGTCCTGGTCCCGTCCCTGATGTATGGGAGCGAAGTATGGACTTGGAAAAACAGGGATGAAAGTAGGCTGAATGCTGTCGAAATGCGATCTCTCAGGCGAATGTGTGGTAAAACTATGTACGATAGATGCACAAATATTGAGATCCGTACATTATGTAAGGCTGAGACAAGCATTATCGACAAAATCAAGAAAGGAGCTCTGCGCTGGTTTGGACATGTAGAACGAATGGACAGCGAGAGAACGGCTAAGAATATTTACAATGCGAATGTTGATGATGCAGAAATAGATAATCGGCGCGCTTGCATGAGAAGATGTATGAGTGTAGAGGAAGCGAGATCTGTATGCAAAGATAGAGTTTTGTGGCGTTCTATCTTCTCTGCCTACCCTTACGGGAAACGGCGTGATGGTGTGTTTGTTTGTTGTAAAGTAAAATATACTAGGTCATAGGCAGCCTTAAACGCATTAAGAACCCAAATTAAAACTCGGACATTTTTGGCACTTCATGCACTTTTAACATACATATGCGATAGTTTTTTTGAGAATTGATAAAAAATACAGATTCACTTTCATACATTGAGCCAAAACTGGCACTGTTTGCGGTAAAGGGTTGAATAATATTTTTACTCGGGTTCTATTACAGATTTTCGACGACGATAGTTAAATTTTTATGCAAATATACACATTTATGCACAGGAAATTCAATTTCAATTTATCAACAATCCGAAATAACTTCCCTATTTTCCAAATATAATTGTAATCGGGACCCTAGTGTGAAGTTTTGTGTAATTTATAAGAAAATAATTTTAGTTTAAAAAGAACCACCCGTGTTCCAAAACCGATCTACAGATTAAATAAAATTCCATAATTTTAAACAAAATAAATAATAAGTAAATTATTTCAAGTTACAGCTTCCAATATTATTTTCAAATTTCAATATACCAGGAACTTGTAATTAATTGAACGAAACGTACACATTTTAGGAAATGTTCAAAGTTAGAAGATATTAAGGATAAATTAATTTAACATTTCTCGTTTTGACACAAACAGCAAATAATTTGATGTAAATAAAGAGCTTTTAATCATTGGAAGATAAATAAAAGTCGTTTAATAAATCCAAGCTTAAAAAAATGTTTCCACCAGCTAACGAGGCTTTTCTAGTGATGGTAGTCCTCAACTAATTCATTTTAGAGTTTTATTTGAGCAAAAAAGTTTCAACTTGCAATATTTTGTTAGGGAATTTATCGTGCTTGAAACATTAAGCTATGTGGATACACATTGTTAAATGGGGCATTGTTGGATTGATAAAAGTGATGACACCTTTAAATTACGTTTCTTTGAAAAATTCAGCTCATTGTCAAGGTATGTATTTACGGATTCAAAATACAGCAAGACTGTTGAAACTCAAAACAATGAACTTCTTATGTAGAAATTTTGGAAAAATCTATATTCTGACATTTTTTTTATTTTTTTTTATTTATTTTTGCACCACAACAGGCCAGGAGGCTCAATTACAGTGGTGAATTACATCACAGAACACCCAGGCTTGAAAAAATACACACTTTAATTTTTGTGTTCTCACCGGGAATCGAACCCGGAACCTTTCGTGTGTGAGTCAAGCGTCTTGACCACTACACCACGGAGGCCGCCTAATAAATCAATCTGTTTTACAGTCCATGTCTATTGAATTATTATTTAAGTTGCATTTATAGAAACAGAGAGTGATTTTTTTTTGTTAGGGAAATATGGAATTTGATATTTTACAGGACTCACACTTGCTGGTTTAATATATCACATTTCCTTTTGTTATATTTACTATTCTGTCTTTAATCGATATTTACTATTCTGTCTTGACCACTACACCACGGAGGCCGCCATATAAATCAATCTGTTTTACAGTCCATGTCTATTGAATTATTATTTAAGTTGCATTTATAGAAACAGAGAGTGATTTTTTTTTTGTTATGGAAATATGGAATTTGATAATTTACAGGACTCACACTTGCTGGTTTAATATATCACATTTCCTTTTGTTATATTGGCTATTCTGTCTTTAATCGATATTTACTATTCTGTCTTGACCACTACACCACGGAGGCCGCCATATAAATCAATCTGTTTTACAGTCCATGTCTATTGAATTATTATTTAAGTTGCATTTATAGAAACAGAGAGTGATTTTTTTTTTGTTAGGGAAATGTGGAATTTGATAATTTACAGGACTCACACTTGCTGGTTTAATATATCACATTTCCTTTTGTTATATTTACTATTCTGTCTTTAATCGATATTTACTATTCTGTCTTGACCACGACACCACGGAGGCCGCCACATTAATCAATCTATTTTACAGTCCACGTCTATTGAATTATTATTTAAGTTGCATTTATAGAAACAGAGAGTGATTTTTTTTGTTAGGGAAATATGGAATTTGATAATTTACAGGACTCATACTTGCTGGTTTAATATATCACATTTCCTTTTGTTATATTTACTATTCTGTCTATAATCAAATTTCCATAAATGACCAGCAGGTGTTTGATTTGTGATTAACTGTGTATGAGCGTGTGGGATCTTTATTACATTCACAGCGCCATTTTGTACCTAATACTCCAAGAGCGCTTCTTAAGAGTGATTTTATTAAAAATAAAATTTAATTTCCTAAAAACAAGTAAATCAGCGTTTACATACCAAATCTCAGCACAAAAAACTGCCAAACATTTAGTCCATATTTTTTTTTTGAATCCAAAGAAATTAAAACTAAAATGCAATGATATTGGTTTATTTTTTAGATATAAATGTTTTTGCCAAGTCTTATCTTTTATTGCATTTTTTCCCTTTTAAATTTTAAATCCACACTTATGGACGTGCAAATCGATGGATAGGTATTTGATTACAGTTTTGCCATTTTTTTCTCGCAGGTGCCTCCCCGAAAACAACACGAAAAAGACTGATTAATGATTATGACTAGTTAAAATCGACAAATTCGAGGTCTCGTACTTAAATTTTCCACATCCCAAAACTGACCGCATTTTGATTTTTTCTAAAGAAAAAGTATCAGAATTTTTTTTTGAGTCAGTTTGTTTTATTTAAAAAAATACAAAATATTTTTTTTTATTCTATTTTATTTTTATTTTATTGTAATAAACGGCACTTAGTGCCTTTTACATATTAGTTACAAATACAATTAAATATACATACATGTAAGCATAAGTAATACAGAGCATTTAAAACTATATTATAAATTAACAAATTAAGAGAGTCAAAGAAATATAAACTATATAAAATAATAAAATATTACCAGTTATATAATTATCGAAAAAAAAAGATAATTCAGTATTAGAAATACTTTGAACCAGTTAAAAAAAAAACAAAGAAAACAATTTTGAATAACATTAAATATATATATATATATATATATATATATATATGTGTATTTTTATTTAATACTAATATTTAGGTCAATAGTATATGTTTATGTATGAAAATATATAATGATGTAAAAAAAATGATAAAGAGAAATATTTTTTACTTATAAATTAATTCAAGAAAAGAAACGAAAAAAGAAAGAAAAAAACACGTTTAAAACAAATTTTTCACAATAGTAACAAATAGTTACCTAGAACTAGTACCAATGAAATAAAGAAGAAAAGCCGTTCTATATGTACTAAATTTCATGTGAAATGAGTCACCAACGTCCCGGTACTTATTGCCTAGAGAGTGAAGTCTATTGATGACTGCATTTTTACCATATGATGTCGAAGTATTGTTGCCACAGTATTGGTAGGTTTGCCGAGTTGTCCTTTTCGGTACATTAAAATTAATTAGTGGTAAAAGTGCAGGGGTGTCAAACATAGAATGGATTATTTTATATAAATTTAATAAATCAGTTATACTTCTCCTATCGCTTAGTCTTAATAATTTCAAAATAAACAGTAACAAATTATAATTTAAAAATTCAATACCAACACCTATGTTAAAATTATAACCCCGCACTTCCGAAAATATATCAATTATAACCCCGTACTTCCGAAGATGGAAGGACAAAACAAGGTGATTTTTAAGGTTTTTGTATAATTTTATTGCACTAGTTAAAATTTTGACGCTCGCATTAATTTATTGAATAAATCAATTTATTGCATCCCTTTTTGCTTTCCTTCCTTCCTTATACTTTTCCTTAAAATAACTTTATATTTTTTGATGTCTCGTTCTATTTTTTAGATCAAACCCGTTAATTTTGTTGCTGTTTTGATTATTTCATATACGAAACGTAAATTATTTAATTAGTAATTATATTTTTTTACTACATTATATTCCATTGATATTAATGATATAAATACTCTGTATACTGGTTTATGTTTGTAACTCAATAGACTTAAATTATATAACGTTATAATGTTATTTATTTTATTTGGATTGCTATTTTTCAAATTTCAATTGTCATTTGTAATATGGTATCATACGAATTTTTTATTTTCAAAGTATTTCATGTTATTTCTTGTATTTTGATATTTTTAAAAGTATTTATACTGTATCTTATGAAATTATGAAATATTTTGTTGTTGATGACTAATATGGCTTAACACGGGTACAGTCTAAAAAGTCATCATATCATATGTTGGTGAATATATGCACAAATGTAATTTGAAATGAATAAATCTTATTTGGTTCCCTTTTTATAAATGCAATTATAATAGAATTAAGGGTGTGTTTTGTTGGCGTTTTATTCCTCGTCATTTAACCAAATGCAATTTTACACTCCTACTTGCCTTTATTCATCCTATACCACTCCTTATAACTTTATTTTTTTCCCCGTCCTACTATCTCCTTGTTTTGTCCCTGTTTTTTTTTTAATTTACAACAAGAAGATTGTTTCATTTACTTTTCATAATATTAACATATTGTTTAAACCGTCGCGTCACGTCGCTTTTTTTTATTTAAAATAAGTTAAAAACATTTAATTGGTTTGCGGGCCATATTATTTATTAGATTTATTTAAATAGTATTTAAATATTAACATCTGTTGTGTACGTCTGTTTGTATTAAAAATATTTTTTTTTATAGTAAATTATAGAAAAACTTCAATAAAAATTATGACTATTGTGCCACAATCCAGGGAGAGAATACGGGAATATAAAAGAGAAAACGGTTATAAAACTGAGAAAATTTGATATTTTTTTTCCAAACTCAATTGGATGAAAAAATTAAGATCATCTTTTTTAAATATTCTGATTACGAGAAATACTCCGTTCATGAAAATTATTTTTAAATGTTCTGGACCTGAAATCTAGTGCAAATATTTTACTGGTGCGAAATTATTCGGAATATCAGACTAAAGAGATGTTTGACAGTAATGATGGCGGTGCACAGCAATTCCTATTTCGATTTGACAAATGATTGATTATGGAATTTAGAGATCGATGACGTCCTAAATTAAGTGCGCTCATTTCGAATGTTAGATTACATAAATGTATCTTCATTCATAACCATAGTATTATTGTCAACATTATAATAAATCCTCTACAGTTATGTGTGTAAAAGAAGAGCATTGAAATTCTAAAAAGTAAAATCAGGTAACATAATAACATAACGTGACTTTACCTGTATTCAAGTGGATTACGAGCAGAAATTTATGTATGAAATAGAACCAAAACAATGGTCGACTCGATGGCATCTCTCAAGTAAAATTCCTGAAAAAATATAACCTACTAGAAAAACGTCTGCTTCATAGTGTAGTAGTAGTGGACGCGTTTGAAAATGCTCGAGGTTCCGGGTTCGATTTCTAAGAAAGATGACCTGAAATATTTGAAAGTGCTTGTTTTTTTTGGTAAACTGAAGTATTTTTTACCTTCCTGTGATGGACGATTGAGATACCCTGCATTTGACTTAACTGGTTAGGCCATTTTTGGTATCCCACGGCAAAAAATAATTTCCAAACCTGTTTTTTTTTCTCTCGCCAAATTCAATCAAGCCTAAATCAAGTCGGGAAGTACGTGTTTAATCTCAAATCGATTTTTGCTCTAAAAACGTATAGGAAAATATTAAAACAATAATTTGCTCTAACAAACCGTGGTGATAACTATATTTAATAATAAACAATAACAAAGATAAAACAGTATGAAGACTGACGCGAAACCGTCTTTATTGGACGGTGGTCTGTCCGTTATCTGTTGTGAATGTGAAAGTTTTTGGCTTTCTGTCGTTTAATCAGGTTACCGAGAGAAATAAGAAAAACTACAAAAAAGTCAGTCTATTCACTCCATTTCCTTATTCATTCGCGCTGTGAAAATTACAATATTTAATAAATCTACTAACGCAAACCAGCTTACGCTTCGTCAGTGTAGTGCTCTATGCACCATCAGGTGCGGATAAGGGCTAAGTGATGATGATGATGAATCACTTATAACAAATATCAAGTTTAACTACTGCCATAGCATTTCTCCGTAGTTGGGAAGCAGATAGTGATTAACGCCACAAGTGTTTCTATCAGCAGCAATCGTTTTCCTTAAATTTGAATCTCCTTTCAATGAACGAATGAACTGATTGAATTCATTATATCAAATATTGTTTCACAGTCTAGAAGGATGGGAAGGGGGGGGAGTTGTAAAAACCACGTTGGAAAAACCACGTTGGAAAAACTCGTTTAACTCCCTGTTCTCTCCATAACCATCCCTCCCCCCCCCCCATATATGTATATATATATATATATATATATATATATATATATATATATATAAATGAACCCGGAATATCGGAAATTAATAATTTGTTTGATTATTTAATTTATTCAATTGGTAAATTCATTCAATTGTTTTCATCTCTAATAGTTTTGGTGTTTTTGATTTGGAATGAAACGAAATTTCTGCAAAATATACACCACTGGTTTAAATCGCAACAGAATTCTTAGGGTGGTACTAAATAAGAAGAGCGCATTGATTGGTCAAATTAAAGGCGATGATATCGGTGAAAGCACAACTTTCAAAAGGAAGGAACTTAAGAGTTGAAAAGAAGATTTTAGAAGTCACGTAGGATGAAATAAATGCGATCGTACTTTCCAAAAACCTACAGAAATAAGCGTTAATTGAGGTCAATCATATTCACATGAAAATATATATTTTTTTAAATAAAAAAGAAATAAAAATATAATTGAATTGATGATGATTCTAATTTCCACCATTTTCTCAAATTTTCCTAACATATTTATGTTTTTTTTAAAAACATTCCCTGGGTTAAATGAACACCAACTTTACCTTCCTTATAGTGGAAACCTAAAATGAGTTAGAACATTTTTTATAGAAACATTTGCTTATTTATCATTTACTTAAATAATAAAAGTTTTGTCACAATTTTATACGAGTTATGCATAACTAACTTTTAGAAAATGTCACTCAATGTGTTAAAGCGGGGTATGTGAGTCCACGACATTAGCCACAGAACAATAGCCCGTTTCAAATATATCGATTTATATCAGTAGTTCCTTAAAAAGTACAATTTGTGATAATGTTCATAAAAAGCACATTGTTAAAAAAAAAATATATGGCACTGTTATTGTTAATATGATGGAGATAAGTTTTCGATTTTTCTGACTCTTTATTTTATTGATATTATGATTAAGTTAAATCAGTTTAAAAAAGGTACAATTAAACGTAGTTATGCAGAAAGTAGCCAGCCATAAAAAAGGGAAACTGAAATAAAAGCACCTTTGCAAAAAGAGTGTGAGGAATGTTTTTGAATTGAGCGCATGATTAACAAGGAATATATTAGTTTAAAAAAAAATAGAAAAAAAACTTGATTATGTATTTGACCAGTTTTAACGATTTTCAAATTCGTTAAATTTTTCTAGTGCTGTGGGTGTTTTTTTGCAAATAAAGAAATACTATTTTTGTGATGGACACCATTTTCAGAAAGTGATTAAAACAATTTTTTTGTATGAAAGCAGTCTAATTGTTTTAAGCAGGACATATAATTGGTCTTACTGCACCCAAATAACATCAATATCTCATTTTCTCAAAATTGTGGACTGGCTGTTTTCTGCATCACTACGTTCAATTAGCCGATTGCCGTTTGGTAGTTTTTGTAAATATAATGGTGAAACATTGTGAAAAATTTACGATTTAGTAATACAACGATATAAATGCAATTAACACATAGCCGAGAGCTAGATGAAATATTATTTTAGGAATTAAAAATAAATTAAAATTGAATGTATACGTTATCATTAACTTACTAAAATATCAGTTATTATGGACCATTTTCACTGTATAATATTTGTCTTGAATAGTCTTGGGATATTTTAAATATTCATATTCACTAGAGAATTAATAACACCATACCGCATATTAAATCCGGGTTAATACAAGCCTAGGCTTAGATCGGATGTAGGTAATCATTTCAAAATTACCAATAGTAACCAACGTTTACAAATATAATATCTTAACCGCAAGTTTGAGATTTTCCAGTTTAAACCGTAAATACCCACTAACTATAATATTTATATTAGATATACCAAAATTGAACGTAAATAACAATGTTTGCCATATAATATTTTACCAATGCAAAATTAGTTCTTTTCTGGGTGTGTTTTTGATAGTATAATTTCAGCAACGCCCTTAAAAAATCATAAGAGAATAACACTTGGAAAAAACGAATTAAATCTAGATTTTCTAAAAACGAATCCGCCCGTTTTTCTGTGCATTGTAAATCACACTTAATTAATTATTATCTCGGCAACCACTATATACATAAATATTTTTTTTTACTTCAAACACATAAGAAAAAAACCACCTATTTAGATGTAATATATAATTTTTAATTCAATGTTTTGTCATCGGGATCTCCAAAAATGAAAATATCTAGTATCCTGAGACAAATATATAAAAGTTTTTTTTTGAGAGGAAATGTTGTAATTCAATTCGATCATCAAGCAAGATACAGAAGTAATTTTAATAAGATAAAAAGAATCAGTGATTATCATGCCATCATTTCCTTACCTAAGATCATGAACTGTATAAAAAACTTCGATTAGTCTTCTCACTCATTAATTCTAAAAATTGGTTTGCTTCTACCGGGTATGGCGTAAGGAATATATTTTTTTAATTACCTTTGAAACAAGCCAATGACAAGTCAACAGCAAAAAAAATTGAAGGATTTTGAATGTTCAGATATAGGCAGAATGGTGAATGTTACGTAGTGCGTAAAGTGATATGGCATAAACCCCTTTGATGTGTTGATGCATAGACTAATATAATATACCCTTCTTTAAAATATCTTTTATCTTTGTTGTAAAATGTTAATATTTAAAGCTTTCTAGGGGATGAAATCTAGTCCTTGTCTATAAAAAAAAAGGATAAACTCAAAAAACTGCTGTAAAAAAAGTGATAATATATTACTTACTACCCTCATTTACGCAATACCCTAATTTATTTTTGTTTTGCCTTAATTACAAAAAACAGTTACGCCCTAATAAAAATATCATTGAAATGGTTACGTAGGCCGCGTTTGCTTCGTTTCCTTTGAAATGTGAAAAACGAACTTTGTGACAGTAATAATAAGACAGCTAATGGCCTGCAGTATACCTTTCTTGTGCCAAGATGCCGTGTTATTACATAGAGATTGAGATTTATGACCAGGAGACCAGAATGAGACAGAGATCATAACGCTACTGGTACTACTGGCTTCTGTCTGATTTATGACTTGCATTTAATTGAAAATAGTCTATACTGCTCTTATACCCGCGGCTTAGTGACTAAATACAATATAATTTACTATTCGTGTATAGATTACGATTTGACGACAATACGGCAATGGACTACGTCACAAAAAGCTAATTTGCATTATAAAAATTCGCTCATTATTGAAATATTTAGTTATATTATTAATCTCGTATAAAAATACGAGTAAATGTTTTACTTAATTAGTTTACATATTCATTTCCTTGATTTTATATTTTTTCACTAAT
The DNA here is from genome assembly GCF_059751315.1 of Micrasema longulum. Taxonomy (NCBI): domain Eukaryota; kingdom Metazoa; phylum Arthropoda; class Insecta; order Trichoptera; family Brachycentridae; genus Micrasema; species Micrasema longulum. The sequence continues at coordinate 373,069 of NW_028277700.1, forward strand.
TACACTATTAATGTTTTTATTGTTTACCAAATATTTAAATTTTTGAGGGCATTTTCAATGAGTTATATATAATACACTATAAACAAATGAGGATCGAATTATGATAGAATGGGGTTTAAACGTCGAACCTATGGTAATATAGGAAAATATATTAACATTTTGCTTAGCTAATGAGTTGATTTTTAAAAACACTTAATTTGCAGATTCCCTACCGGAACTCACCTTAATCTGGAACCAATAAAAAATATTGCCTTAGCAATTGAAGGAAAAGAATTTTAATAAAGGAAAAGTAATATTGAAAGTTGAACTCAAATAATGCAATAAGCGCATTTTTACTTATCTTAAAGTTCTTTGCAATCGAGAAAGCTTATTTAAAATTAAAACGTTAATTGCTAAATTTAATCTACAATAGATAGATTATAAGTTTGCTACGGTTTTTATATCGAATTTGAACGTAATATACTCCTCCAACTTCCTTTTTTATTACAGATGTTCATAAGAGGTAAAAAAACAAAAAAAAACATAAAAAATGTACAATATTCAATATTTGATTTTATCCGCCTTGTCGTCAAGTAAATCCTCGCGTTTGCTTTTAAGTTTTGGGTTCGATTCTCGGCATGGTTGACATTTTTATATACATATTTAAAACGTTATTTTACACTGCGATATTTCATAGTTCCTTGGTTTGACAACAACTATTATCACGCCATTTCCTAGTAGGCGTAGACAGAGAGAATAGACCGCCGCACACCTCTATCATACATCTTGGCGACATACATCCTGGTCTAACCCACAAAATAATAAGCCTCATTTTGCCTTTTTGCATATAAAATATTAATAAAGGTATGATTCAAATTCAAATTCAAATTATTTATTCACAAAGGAACATAACAAATAACAAAGGATTTCAGATGTTAAATTGTAACTTTATATAAATCTACGAACCTTTGAGCAATGGTTCGACATTATTGAGGTATAATACTCTCTAATAGCAAGAGTATTTGCCTCTTAAACATAGTTTCACTAATGTGAAAGATATCGATCTCCAAAGTAATAATGTTCAGCTGCTTGACTGCTCTTCCAATCGGCATGACCAGAGGCAGGTTGGTTCTGGAAACCGGGAGTCTGTGCTGACGCTGTTGGAGATAGCCATCAGGAACATAAAAATTGATACTCTCTAAAATGGCCGAGTTATCGATGAAACCCCTTAACAGTCTGAAAAAATGGGTCAGTGTAGACCCATCTCTTCTAAGTTGTAAACTATTGGTCCCAAGTATACTTAAGAGGAACCCAGTGGGATAGAGCCACGGATAACTACCATACTTTTTCATGTAGAGATACCTCAGAATTTTTTTCTGAACACTTTCTAACATGAGGGAGTATCTCGCTTCGTGAGGACTCCATATCACCGATGCACTCTCAAGTAAAAAAAAAACAGTGATTATCAGGCGATCATTTCCTAACTTCAGACTACCGCACAGTTACTCGAGGGAGTTTTTTCTCAGTATTTTAAAAGTTTATAAAAGCTATCTTATGATGTTTAATATAACTATCTAGTACCATTATGTTTCTTTCTGCTGGCATTTTATATTTTTATTGCTTAGACCCTTTGAATGAATGTTGTTGTCTTTGTGAAAAAATAAGGCACTATTTTCCAATGAATAATAGAAACAACAATCTCTAGAAATGTATTTTTTTTATTGTAAGGCTTATTTACAACAAAAATGTATAGAAAACACACAAATGATTTTCTTAAGCAGTTGATTGAATGTTATCCCTTGCAAAGCGTCTACTGTCACGCCCAGCTTGCTTTACCTATTTTCGCATTACTTTTTCATCATAATATTTCGGCCAGTTATTAGAAGCTCAGTCGTATTTTAGTATTTTACGAGTTATTTTATTCCACTACCAACGCCGAACGGATGAGAACGTAAAACTTTACTGTTTATTAGATTGCCACGCCATACGTTTTATGAATTTCATACATAATTTAAGCATAAACGAAACGCAATTTAAAGCAGAGAGCAATGGCTTCCGGATTCACGCTGTGCATTTTTTTAATCATTTTATCTTGATTCTATTAAAAATATCTGCACAATATTGGGATAATAATTGAAGTTAAAAAAAATAAACCTAATTCCTGCGCAGCCCAAACACTAAGTTTAATAAGTCGTGAGGTCCCGTTAGGTCATATCAAACATGGTGAGAAAAGTAAACGCAATTGTTGAAATAAACAAAAGGAAGACACGAAATGCAAAACCCCATTTCAGCGGAATGGAAAGTCTGTTGATATCTGTCAAAAGTTTGGATCCCCCTGAATTAGTTTTTTGTAGTTTCCTTCTGCAATAAGCAAGTGCGGAGAAGTTAGTTCCTTAACAGGACCACAGCTGATTATCTTGCCAGATCCTCACACAAAATTAGAGCAGCTATAAGAAATATACCATTTGCAGTCAATATAAACCTTGGACTCAATAAGCAAGACAAAAGAAAACATTTCTCAAAAATAAAATAAAATAAAGTAAGGTTGGGAAATCGTACTTTGGCCACAGCCAGCGGGTCCCTCGGTCTTAGTCAGTTCAGATATCAACTCAAATCATATTTCTTTTTGTCGTTTATCATTCATTAGGCCAGCTTATAATAAAACGAACGCCCGGTAAACAAATGCCTAGACGACAGTCCTTAATAATTGCAGCATCTCAATTGAGATACCACGGACTGCATTAAAAAAAAAAAAAAACAGCTTTTTAGGCCTCATCTAACAACATAATGATTATTTCCCATTTACATATGGGATATTTTTTTGTTTTTTTTTTTGTGTAAATTTTGCAATAACTGGGCAATAAACCGTCTATTCATTTTTATGGTATGTTTAAATTTGACACTAAATTATATTATGGTATCATCAATTCCTTTGTTGAGAATTCTGCGTTTAAACGGTTAATGACCCTCGTACCAAATATTTAAGCTTATGTTTCAATAGATAATAACATAACTCATATTTAACTCTGCGTTACCACTTTTACAAATCAGTGTGTCTTTTTTATGAAAATTAAAATATTTTTTGTATTAAAATTGGTTTCCTGGCTGCTTGCCTGTTAAATCTTTCAATTACGTCAGTAATTTTTAAATTGCTAATGATACAGACACAACATCCGACGAACGCCTGGAGAGTAATTATATTATGGATGAGGGTTTCTGAGCGCGTTTCTAAAACAAATAAAAAATATAAAACGATAGTGACTCCGATGAAATGGCAACTCTAATATACCTGACCATTAAATTGGCAGCACTGAAACGTCTGCCAGCCGACTTCTTCGATAATATGAAAACCATAAAAAATACAAAAAAATGAGTCAAACTGAATATTTATAGATTCTAAGCTCTAATTTTTTTAATAAAAAAATAAAAACAAAAAGGTACGTTTGTTATTTAAAATGTATTCATATCAAAACCTTCAAACAAAATAACACATGAAAAGTTAACATTTGCTGAAATAATTACACTATAATACAGTTAGTGGCGGATGAAGGGGTTAAAAATGGGGGGGTCATTTTTTACTTAATAGGTACATGTTTGTTTCACAATAAAAACACCAATTAAATACATTCATCTGGAGGCAGTCACGATATGATACACAAATGCAAAAAATATTACTTTTTATTATAATTTTGATAAACCCGTTAGGGTTAAATAAAAAATATTATTAAATAAGAAACCTTTTGAAATATAAAATTAAATCAACATTGGACGAAATTAATTGTATATTTTGTAAAAAATAAACTAAATAATTTAACGTATTTGAAATATAAATACTTTTTTACCAGCAGATTACGCCGATTAGCATGTATGTATTTTATAATCAAATATACCTTTAAAAATAATTGTATTTGTCTAATATTTATTTACTTTATTTTTTAAGGGATTAATTTTGAAAGGAAAATGGCGTTTTAAATGGCTTAATCGTATAATTTCCTCAATTCTTATCAGACCACAGCCGCCCGCCCACGTAGTAACTATTTATTTGTATAAGATAATTTTTTATGCAACTTTTTGTAAATTAAAACTAATTTTCTTTGTTTTATGATAGTAAAATAATTTATAACATAAGAATAAACAAAAGAAAAACAATAATTTAAAAATATCATTTCAATCTTGTAAAATATTACAAACTCTTGATAAGCTGGCACATACTCCAAAGGGAAGACAAAATGCTGGCACATATTAATCATTTCCATTAAGAATTCGTTCTTTTTAGTGTAAGCATGTAAAATGCATGGGAATATAATCATCATTCTTATCTCGTTCACGCTGATAACAATATTATTTCTCGTTCTAACCTTCTTTCATTCGTATTGTTTATCTCACATGGGACACTGTCCCGCGTTCATATGATTTTAGCAAGGATCTTCTAGAACGAGGGTACGTTTCATCTCTTTCTTTCCCATGCAAAACTATAGAGACAAGACATTTGTTTTGGTACATTTTAGGAATTGACCCGCGCAGAGAAATATGTAGCGCAGATTAACGTAGGGTTATTTTTCAGTATACCATTCGAAATAATATGCGTATTATTAGGTCCTTGTATATTAAAAAACTTATTGTTTTTTACATTATAAAACCTGATTATATTATGTTATATACTTTCTTTACAATAGGTACTTAACGATTTTTTTTATTGGTAGCAAATTTTGGGGGGTCATTGACCCAATGGACATAAGGCAAAGCCGCCACTGAGTACAGTCCACTCACACATTAAAAAACATTGTCTGATACACGAACTAATAAACTTTAAAATTCTTTAAATTTTATAACAAAATAATAATATTCAAAGCTATCTACTGAGAATGAAATGGGATACTACGACGGGCTCAACTAATATAAAATGTAATTTTGACCATGGCAAACTTGTATGAGAAGTTAATGTTTCAGTCTCGTCTTCGTCGATATAATCACTATCGTCATCCGACTTGTAATCACTATAGTCAAAATATTCCTCAGAAATAGCTGATACATCAATGAACTCATGTCTCCTTAACTATAAGTTCAGTCTCAAAATATGTTCAGGTCATATTTGTTACTTTTTGATAAAGGAATCGAATGGTGTATTTAGTTTTGTGAAATAATGACTTTCAACTTTTCAGTATCTAATGTTCAACCTCTTGCATGCGCCGTTACGACACAATTATATCCAACCGCTTTTTTGGCAGCACTGAAGCCCCTGTTAGCCGCCACTTCACTCGGTAGACGTCACCACATTGGATGTTACAGTTATGATACTCATATACCCGATCGCTAGTGTTGGCCGCCATTTTCTACCAGAAGACGCAGCTACATTTGATATCGACGTTATGATTCACCACTGATATGATGTATTTATTTATATATATATCAACGGTTCAAAGAACCTTTTACAATGAAAACTTTTACAGAAATAATCACAGCAGTGAACAATTCGTTATGTAATATATAATATCACTATAATTATTGTATAAAATATGAAATATAACTATTTAATTCAACTAAATAATTAGAACTAAACAAATAAGTTGTTTTTTTTTTCTAACTGCAAAAAAGTATAAAAGAAACATACAAATCTAAGATGACAAATAAAAGAGAAAACCTTATGTTCTAATTATAAATATAGATAAATAAAATTGAGAATAATTTAACATTAACATAAAGTGACTAGTATTTAGCTAAGTAATAATGAAAAAGAAAAATAATGCCACAAAAAGATTTTATAAATATTACGGTTTTTGGATCAATATGAAAGCTTAAATAATCTTACTAACACCTTTATTTTATCACTTGGTTTCGTCGCTTTAAGGCTGTAGTCTAGTAAAACACACGCAAAATGAGGAAATCTTACAACTTTGCTATTTTTAAACGAACGTTTTTTTTTATCGCGCAATAATAAAAAACATAAATTGGATAAAAACATTCCTTTTTAAAGGTGATTTAAATTTTTCTAAAATGTAATTATTTTTAGTCCGGCAGATTACACGATTTCAAATTAAGACTGAACTTAGGTTTCAGGGTTCTCATATAAAGTATTGAACTTAAATTGGTTGCAATAATTTGAAGATAATAAATTGAACATGGAAGTGGGCGAAGAAAAATCTATTTTTTTTGTTTTCGAAAAGAACTACAAGCATTTTAAATTACATACATTTTTATAACATTTTTATTCATTTCTTCGTAAAATTATGCCTTCGGTAATACTTTTAAAAAAAAAACATTTTTTAAAAAATTTTAGTTAAAACCTTTTTTTTAAATTACGTATTCTGTTTTTTAAATAAGATAATTCTGTTTCTAATATTCAATTTTTTACATAATCTTATTAACGTTTTTATTATCTTCATACCTGCCCTTATCGTTACCGGCATTACCGAAGGCATAACACAAAAAAAAAAAAAAAACTAAATGAAGAGATCTCTGTTGCTTTCGTGTCTAGCTTCGTTCTTGCTTATATATAAATAATAAATTAAACAAATTGAAGTATAACTATGAAAAAATTCTGATAACATTCTTTGAATTTCATAAAATTTATTCTCAAAGAAGTTTGTCAAATTGATTTCAAATTTCTCCTTAGGGATGTTTTAACTTATGGTCTCGTATGCAAAGTAAATGCAATAAAAAAACCTGATTTAGCGTAATTTGGAATCTATAAAAATCCAAACCATAAACAGTATTTCATGTCCCCATCAAATGGAAAACGAGAGCACAACAGACAGCACATAACTTTTGATGGGTGTGAAAAATCTGCGTGTAACTTTTGTGTACCTATATTTAAGTGTCGACTGGGGAAAAATCGTCTATCAACGTCACGTAGAGCCGAGTAATGGCGCTTTGTAAGTTTTTGCATTTCTCTTCACTTGCCTTCATGTTTAGTAAAACGTGTTCGAAAAAAATACAAAGTGTGAATTTTCCTTATTTTATTTCCGCACTTAATGGTGCATAGGGCACTGCATTGCTACACCAATCGCAGCCAATCTTGATATTCTCTTGCCACATGAATGTAAGATGATCAGTCTTACTCTTCAGGTACCAGTCCAGGGACTTAAAAATACTCTAGTGTAAAAACACAATTTTAAATAAATATTTCATATCAACCATGTCGGGAATCGAACCTGAAACCACGCCATGAGTATGAATTACATAAAAAAATTTAAAACAACTGTGTTTTTAATCATTTATTTTTATTTTTTCTACTGACCGGTTTCAAGGCTATACAAGCTTCTTCATGAAAGTAAACTTAACTTATGAATTGCATCCTATTTTATTTTAAACAGTGATTACTAAATGTTATTGAATAAATATACATTGAAACATATTATTAAGTAAGTGAGTAAAAAAAATTATATTGCTCTTGTAAATATGTAAAGTAAGTATAAATAAATTAATACTCTTATAAAATTCATAAAAAGTACTAAGCTTATTTTGTAAAAAAAACCGGTCTAGTGATAAAAAATAGTACTGATATATAAGATTTTTCTTTTTGGGGGACCATGCTCCCATGTGTAGATGCGTGGCCTGAAATAGCGCGTGGTGCTAAGGGTTAAAGGTCTATGAAATTCTAATTAAACAAATTAATTCATTTTCAGCCTAATAATGTTTTTAATTTTTAATTTTGAATTCCCGCGAAATATCTTCATTGCATCGGCCACTTATATGCCATGATTCACATTTACGTTTGACATTTTGTCAGTCAGTACGTACTTTGTAGGAAACGACCGTCATAAATATATAACTTCATCGGAGTTTAAAAATATTACTGATTAAACTATTATTTTTTATGCATTAAATTTGAAAGAAAAAGTTATAAATACAGTGAAGTATCCAATTACTCAACGAATATATAATTCATAAAATCCTTTGTAAAAACTACGCAAAAATAACGGCCCACACAAAAAGTAGACAAAAATGCCAAACATTGTAGACCGAAATAAATCATGAACTTAATTAAGCATGTCGCGTTTTTGTAAAGTCGTATTGTTTTACATTTTTATTGATTATGAATGACAGTATTTTTCCGCTACTTTCATAGTGATTTTAAGAAAGCAATTGATTTTTTAAGATCAATTTTCCACATTTTTATCGGTATTCGAAGTTTGTGATATTTCTCTAATAATACAAATGTTTCATTGTTCATCACAAGATAATGTCTTATTTTATTGTAATCTCCTAAGTGCGATTTTTAATTCGTGATTAATGCGAATGTAAAACAACGCGTTTTCATCAAACAAGTCTCCTGAAGCATACAACCACAGTACACATGCAAGTCCGTCAAATATTTAAGAGCATCACGAAAATACGACGGTTACCAAATTATACCAACTCGTTGACACAAATTAAGTTTAAATTAATACTCGTAACTTGTTAATGACTTCATTAATCTGGCACCGTGCTAAAGTATAAACTCGTGTCTACGAATAAACACATTATGCATGAGTGTTGAGGTTAAGTAGCCTCCAAATTTATGGTTATAACGTCTACATTTTGTATTATTATATTTTGTTTAAAAATAATATAAATTGGATGAATACAATGTCAGAGCTTTTGTAAACTTTCTCCAACTCACTAAGAAATTCATGTCATGTCAAGGCATTTTTCCTGCATTCATAAATACACATTGAGTTAATGCACATTTATATAAAGATACACAACTTTTTTTTATAACACATAAACAAAATTATAACATTTTTATGAAGATACTTAGACTATTTTTCTAGGGTTAGTAACCTGTTCTAAGACAGAAAAATAAATTGGTTTTACTATCTAAAAACACAATCCAATGTAATATGTAAGTAAAAAAAAAGTTGTGTTCTAAAATAAAAGTAATGGAAATATGGAAATTAAAAATAAAATACCAAAAAATAACAATTCAAACAAGAACATTATAAGTGTATCTATCATTTACCTCTCAGACATGGGCGAACAATTATTTCACCGAGGAATTAACTCGGTACCTCTTTGGTTAAAAGCTCTTACAACATTTTTACGGCTCTTGCAATATAATACATTATTTTGATTATTTTATCATATGTAAGTTTATTATCTATGTTTTAAAAAAAGTCTAACCGTTTGTTGAGAAATGATGCAAATTTAATCATCAACATTTTCGTGTTAAGTGATGGGTGTGCTTTTCTGTAGTAAAATAGGATCACCACTATTTTATTTATTTTTCAACAACGCATGTATTAATTTTTTTGCATTAAAAAGATAATGTTTTCTCACTCGGTTGTCTCTGGTGGAGGAATTTTTTTTATAAAATTTTTCTACATTTAATAATAAAATCATAATCTCAACTACACACTAAGCACAATAAACAATGCTCTCAATAACTACTGCTGTCTGATATCAAATGCTGCATCCTTGAATAGATAATTACATATGTAAGGTGTTAATGATAGTTCTTATTAACCATTAATGTCCTTTTACTGCTGGGTCCAACTTTGTCTTACAACTATCTCAAGCAATTACTCCGTGCGCCATGTCAGACTTTTCGAGAGCCGAGTACTTTACAAATTATATTTTTAAATGTAGGAATCACAATGTTACTTTAATCTAAGTAAGTCTACATTCAATTGCATGAATCTATTATTCGGACTTCTTTGTCGCCTGATCCAGTGAGCTAAAAACTCTTGAACGCAATGCTGAAATTTTTCTAAAGGAAGCAAAGGTACTAGTTATTTGATTAATAAAAACGCTTAGAAACTTGGTTTTATGTAAAAAGTATAAAATTCAAAATATTCAAGAAACATTATCATTTTAATATTGATACCGGTTTTAGTTGAATTATTTTTTATCGATTAGAAAAACAAGGGTCCATAATATCGTTTTTACGTTGATATTGTTTGATGAACTAAAAAACAATCAAGGCATTAGAATTAAGAAATAATGGATGTTTCAAATCGTAACTGAAAGGTGGCCAGGGATTTGGAAAATAAAAACGTTAAAAATAAAACTTAACGAGGCGTTGGCATTGGCCAGCCTCCAAGCAGAGAACAATGCAAGGAAGGATAAAGTTTCATCCCCAAAGTGACACGGGGGAGGGTGCTGCCAAACATTCTGAAAATTCTCAAATCTCTGTAAACTTCGCTTTCTCAAAGGCTTTTGTCGCGATTACTCAACTTTAACTAAAGATTGTAACTCGACTAAATTCCCCAATTAATTTTGAACGATAAACGGCTTACGACAGTTTTATCTTATGTTAATAGATTATGATTATCAAAGTCAGTCTTAAATATGAAATAAAAAAAATGAACCACTAGAATTACAAATAATCTTTATTTTCAATTAGTTTTAAATATTTTTTGCATTTCGTATATTAGTAATACCTTTGTTTTATTTGGATGTCGGCTATGTAAAACCATAAATGGTCTGTATTTTTATTATTTATCAATAAGTCAAAAATATTGTGAGTTTGTCCAAATGATTTCAAACAAATACCTGATTTTACCTCCTAAGAAGTTTTAAATAGAAACATATTACAACAAAAACAAAGAAAATTTATGGAAAGGAACATAGAAGCCTAGGCATTTACATTTGGTTGATTAAACAAACTGGTGGTAAAAATTGGAAAATTTTTCCAGACAATGCCTAGTATGTGAAATACTTTCACCCACATCAATAAAAGTCTCAAGTCTTTAACGTTTCGGAAATCAGCAAATGGAAGAACTGAAGAATTAAGGATCTTCAAACATAGGCAAAATGATGAATGTCACAGTTTGTAGAGCGACTTCTTTTACCAGCTATTGACACGTCATAAACACAGGTTAATGCTTAGACTTCTATACTTCCTTCTTTTAAATGTTTTCCATGACTTGTTTTATAATTATTTCATTGTTATTGTAATATTTTGTTTTTTTTTACAAATGAAATGATTCGGAGTGACTTGACAGTGGTACGTTTTACATAAAAGTAACTTGAATTGTCCTTTAATTTTGGTTTATTTGTAAATATTGTATTTTTTGTTGGTTTTTTTTTTTAAATAAATAATTATGTTTTTAAAAAAAGTAATTTAATTAATTAATCAATTTGTTTATTTTAATTATTTTTTTAATTTAAATATGTGAGTATGTTAATTAATAATCTAGTCATTAAGTAGATTATATTTTTGAATTATACGTTTACTTACAAAAACAGCGCGGGCGTTGTAAATAATTGTTCAAATTTATTGTTACTATGAATGTTACGATAACTTCAATTCATCATCATCATAAACTCGACAGTCCTGGGTGGGCCTTGGCTAAATCCTGGAATCTCTTCCACTCTTGCCGGTCTGCTGCCCTTCCTCTGCAGTTTCTCACTTCTTACATTCCAAAAACACTTGAATTAACGCTTTGGTATTTGTTATATCACATATTCTCGTTTCTGTACCTCATCAGGTCCCCCCGACATTGGCGATCACTTGAGAGCAGGCATTCCAATATTTCAACAACCTGAACAGCTCCTCGAGTAGCCAGGATATCCTTCCAACTCCACGTTTTCTCCTTGATCTTCTTCATCGTAATTATGATGTAGCCTAAACGTGCGACGTTCTTAGCTTTACTAAAGACAGCAGAGTTTCCTCGGCACAGGCTCGTTAAGCACATCCACGTTGGTCACTTAATCTGACCGTTGGGTTTTCAGCCTACTCCAGTAAAGAAAAATTTTAAAGGCTTCTAATCACCTCACTTCGTAACATTTTTTTATTTTTATATAAACGTCCAATAGGCATTTTTAAAGACGTATTTATTCATAGAAAATTATTATTAAAAAAAAGTTGAAGCACAAAATGGTATATAATAGACTTGGTGGGAGTGAAAGCGGGAGAGAGGTGTTCATAATTGAATTGTATTTAGTGATTGTTTGAAAAAAGACAATTTGTGATCAAAGAAATCATGACTAGTATGTTTGTTGGCAGACCTTATAATTCTGGGTAATGAAAACCATAGTTAGTTCTATGGTGATCGGTAAGAAAGAGTAAGTTTTGTCTGAGGTTTCAAGTTGGGATATTTAAATGTATTGAGCTCAGTAAATCAGGCGCATCAAAGAGTGAGTCGAGAATTTTAAATAGGACTAGAAGGTTGGATTAATATTTATTTTTTTGTAATAAAACAGGCAAGAAAGTCTAATCACAGTTTTAAATTACTGCGAATAACACCCAAACTTACAAAAAAAATATATTCAATTTTCGTCTTTTCACCGGGCGTTTGTTTATCCCATCAGTTTTATTTTAAATATGATTTTTTTAATATTTTAAAATGCATAACATACCAAGTTTTTATTTTACAGGTTTGTCAGCAGAAAGCAGGTAAAGATAAAACAAGAAAGAAAATATATCACAACATCGCTATCATCATCCTTCTCTTTCATACCAAATGGTGCATGAAGCACTGCAGTGGTGCACCAATCGCAGCATAATATCTTGATCATTTTTGTTGCATGAAGGTGAGATGATCAGTCTAACGCTAAAGTTACCAGTTGAGGGAATATGAACTATTCTAGTGTGAAAACACCCCTTTAAATAAACATTTTAGATAAACCATGTTGGGAATCGAACCTGAGACCTCTTGCATTGTAGACAAACGCGCTGACCATTACACAACGAGGCCGGCAAAAATTCATTTACACGGAGTAATCGAAAAAAATCTGTCTTTGATTTTTTTCTCGAAACTGGCGCTAATCGAACCTAAGAAACTTCTCAATATTGTTTTATAGATGGCCGTCTAATCAACAGTACTACAGCGCATTTATTTTTTTAAAATTCATCCATATAGGTAAGTAGTTAGTTCTCTTTTCAAATTAATTTTTAAATTCTGAAATATCAAGAAACAAAAAATGGTCAGCATCAAGCGATTTTTCGTTTTATTTGGTAAAATTTCTAACAAAAATGTCTTAAAATGAAAAGAAATGTCTAAGATCAATATATCCATTTTTGCAGATTACAACAGAGATAAACAGCTCTTTAGAGAGAGGAATATTGAAGACTACGTAGCCCTAGTTCTTGTATGCAAAAGATATCATTTTGCAAATTATACAAGAAACAGTTGTTTTGTTTTTAAAGTAAAATAAGTGAAATCAGTAATTGAGGATTGGCACTCAAAAAATTATGAAAATACTATTTAACTACGGAAAAAAATAACAATTATTTAGCGCTTATAAGATAGTGAACTTAATTGGCATTCATAACTCAATTTTGCTGAAAATGGTATATTGAACGAACAAAAACTAGTGCAGCAATTAGGCATCTACGAGGCTTATGATCTGTCATTGACTGGTTTAAGTGGCTACTTTACACCCTGGGTAACATTCACTGTTCTGCTTATATCATAAGCTCAGGCCCAGGTCATAAGCCCGGTGGATGCCTAGTCTTTGATTTGCCCTTCTCTTACATCTCTGTTGTAATATGTTTATATTAACAGCTCCATAGGGGGTTGAATCTGGATTCAAAAATTTGATTATTGTTTTTAAAAATTTGGACAAACTCATAACATTGTTAGGATACCTATAAATCAGTTAAGGTATTTTTAAATAAATAAATAAGATGGCAAGTAATTTCGAAAAAAAGGGATGATATTATAACACAAAGAGTCTAAAGGTGCTGACTTGAAGTTTATGTGTAGATTATTAAGACGTGTGTTAAAAAACAATTCTTTAGTAATTAATTAATATTCAAACACTTCATAGCCAATTAATAAAAGAATGAATACAAATAAAATACAGAAATCTCAACAAGTATATTCGACGAAATAACGTAATTTCATTTGTAATTGTAAAATATGCTTAATTCAAGTAAATGTATCAATGGGTTATTTCTATGAACTTACATTAAATATTTAAATACATCAAAGGTATTTTAGTTTTTAAGTGAAAATTCTTGATGGAAGTTTATTGTAATTTTTTATATAAATAAAAGACGAATGATACATAAATCCACAAATTTGGAATATCCAGTGACCGGTTACCTCTGTTTTGTATAAATCCATTGCACTCCTTAATAAAGATACCAGTCTTGAAGATGTCGCGAAAGCGATGAAACTGGTCCCTGGATATTCCAAATTTGTAGATAAAAGTATCACTTGTCTTTTATTTATAAGATAAATCAAAGGTATTTATTCAAAATAAAATATTAGGTTTTACCCGTGGCTTCACTCGCGTGGTTTTAAGGATAAATTAGTTAATTAATTAGACCTTTGATTTATTATATAAATAAAAGACGAGTGATACTTTAATTTACAAATTCGGAATATCCAGTGACCGGTTTCATCGCTTTCGTGACATCTTTGAGACTGGTATCTTTATTAAGGAGTGCAATGTTTAACAAGACGAATTTCCCGACGGAATTATATATTTTAAGAGAGAAAAAATAGCTTGTATTGATTTTTGGACCTTTGACTATTGATTTGTAAAAAATACGACGATCCGTTAGTAATTGCAATGTTTTATCGATCTTCTGTTTTAAAATCAATTAATTTTTCACTAAGAATTAATTTTACCAATAGGAACTTTCGAGAGGGAAAAGTATTTTCTTTAGAATAAAAAGAAGCTTGTGACGCTTGTCAGATATTCGGCTATTAACATGCAAAAAATGACCTTGATCGATTGCTCTGTAGCTACGTCAAATAAACACAAATAAACAGACCAACACATTCTCACATTTGTTATAGCCGTTAAGATGTAAGTGTCAACAAGTCTACTTTAATCAAATAAGTGATTTGAGGATCTATTCGATTTTCCAATCAAAAATAAATTAATCGATTACTCACAAGTGGTGTTTAATAATGTTTCATTTAAATAAATAACACAAACTTATTCCTTGAATCAAATAGTAAAACACATTGCCCTTTACATAAGAGGCTCTCTGATATTTGAGACTACATAGTTTTCATTAACTTAGTTTGAAATTCAACCTTCAAAAAAGGAATAATAAATCACCATTTTGCTTGTAAGGCTTCTGTCACATTTCAAATTGCCATATTGCGTAGGTTATATGGGAATACGCAATATCGACGGATCATTGAACTCCACTCTGTTTAATTTTGTATACCAAAATGAAACACCCCGAACGAATATCAATATAAGATAATAAGATTTTACTGTTTACGTGTTTGATTTTAGAAACGCGTGTTTTGTTTCATAATAAAGTTTCTGATTTTTCAATACTCTGGGGGTTGCGTCAATGGGCGGGGCGTAATCTTATTTATTTAGTCAGTAAATAATAATTCAGCTTTAATGAGAAACAACGTAAACATCTTTGTAAATATTATTTATTTTGCCCGTTAAGATGATATGTGGTGGCGAAAAATTTCAAGAATTGGTATTTGAACATTGTTTTTCTGTCACTTTCTCGTAAATGCCGCCCTTATTTATGCCTAACTGAAATCTGATAAATCGTTTTTTTTAAAACAAACTTAATGAAAACTTTTGTATCCAGAAATTCGGTACTTTTAGCGTTTTTCACAAATAGTATTCATATGTGTATACCATATGTCACGATACGGCAGATAAAAATTCACGCTTTTAAAGGTTTTCCCCTGAGAAACAATTGGTCAAAAAAACAACAAAACAGCAGGAACACGTCAATGGTAAATATCCATTCAAAGTGTTTTCAAATTTACTACTCTAGTGTCATAATTCAGGGAGAAAATACTTGAATACGTTTGTTTGCTGACGAGCCAAACGCATTTACTTTTAATAATAAAATGTTTTTTTTTTTGGTCGACTTTTCTCTTGATAATAAAAAAAACTAAAAATTCTACAGAGCAATAATGAAGATAAACATAAATACTAATAACAGAAAAAAAAACATGATAATATCATGTTAGTAATAAGAACCTATCTATTATCTACGTATTGCAATAATTTATTATTCATCCATACAAAATACAAAAAATTTTTCACCGAAAATAAAAATTGCATCCAAGTAAAATATAATAATTACACCGATCATAAAAAAAAACTTTTTGCATGTTACAAGAACTGTAAAAGAAAAATTGTGTGTGTTTATTCCGATTTTTCCTGCACGTAAGGTTTAAGAGTAGCCTTAGAAATTTCATTTTTTAAAGAATGATGAAGGTACATTATGATTTATAAACGAAACATATTTCATATTGATTTTGCCGGAATCAAATTACTAATTTGTTATTGTTAAGACCCAAACAATAGTTTGCAAACTCGTTTATGTTCTATTTTCAGGGCAATTCAATATGACCGATATCTTCTGAAATCTCTCAACATATAGTAGACAGCAGATACAGGGCCAAAATCTTATGCCCATCTCCAAATCAACACTCAAATCATTTTCAATAATTCAAAACCTTTTTTAATATTTGGTGTTATTTTTCTTTTTTAAGGCTTGAAAGTCACTTCTCCACACGCGTAACAAAAGTTGCCCGGACTATATATAATACGATTTTACAATCAGCTATAAGATTTCGTCAAGCACAGGTTGTTTGGAAAGTGCTCTTATAGTGTCAAAGATTATTTGCAGGACAAGACTGCTTGGCATTAAATTTGTGTTTATTAATTTTGATTTAAATTTATTGATTTTAGTTCGTTGATTTAAATTGTGTTCAGTATTCTAAATTATTCTTTGATACGTTTGATTTACTAATTATTCATTAATATTTCATGGTAATTGATTTATATTTTACAGTAATAATTTAACTGATGATTATAAGAGATTCGATGAATCCTATACAAAGAATAAGATAATAATAATTATATTCACAAGGTTGTATGGCATTATTTACAAATTTGGTCAGTGAAACGGTTTATAACAGAGTGTGAATGTGTATTTCAGAAACGACAGTAATAAAATGAACAATTTAGATAAAATATTTCCAAGTGTACGTAAAACCCCAAAATTACTCATTATCGGAAAACCCAAAGTCGTCCGGTTATTCCCAAAAATTTAATTTATTCTGACTAATACACTAATGGGTGAATAAAAATACAAAGTTAAGGGCGCATTAAAAGCGGCTTGAAAAATTATAAATTCAAAAAATTAAACATAAGGGGCAAGATATGCTAATTTTGGAGTAAAACACAATAATGGTGCCTTGCAGACTAAATCTGATAGCATATTCTTATTCAGCTGGCAAAATTACGTAAAAATCAGTGGAAATTGTTCTTGTAATAAAATATTTATAGTTCAGTAAAATCAATCAATTAAATTAAATAAACATATTAAAAAATTGTCGAGTTAGGATCAATAATCAATTTCTAAAATATTGTAATTATAAAGTTAACATTTAAAAAAAATGACACTGGTACCAACAAAAAATTTAAATTAAATCAAAAATGTGTTTCAAATGTAAAATATTTGTTGGAAATTGCGAAAGCGAATTTTTTTGTTGAAATGTTTACCATTCTTGTAAATATACACTTACTTTTCAATAAAAATATAAAGAACTTTAAATTGGAGTTATATTATTTGAATTATACATAAATAAAATCGTAGACGCGTGAAATTGTATAAATAAATTCGTGGACACGCGATTTAAATTAAACAGAAGAAAAAATATTTGTGTTTTTATGGTTTCCCTAAATATTTCAATTTGGAACTAAGTTACACGAGTCGTTAGAATTAATTGAATTAAAAAGTATGAACCAAGCTGTGATAAAGTGGAGTTTGAAACTTGGATATCTGATCCATAACCCGGTTATTTTTTCTCAAAAAAAAATTCTCCATCTTTATTAGGTTACAATATTTGAGTTTGTCCAAATGTTTGTAGACAAAAGACTGGATTTCACCCCCTCGAGAGTCAATAAGATTAACAAATTACAACAGGGATGGAAAATACCTTAAATAAGAGAATATGGAAGCCTAGACATTTACAGGGCTTATGACCTGTCAATGGTTGATTTAAGTGGTGAATATTACACAGTGTGTAAACCAGCCAATAACAGGCCATAAACCCTGTAAATGCTTAGACTTCCATGTTCAATTATTTAAGGTATTCTCCATCCCTGTTGTAATTTGTTCATTAGGTTATATTCGGGTCAATTTCCTTAAAAGTAACTGGTATTTTTTTTTTTTAGAAAAAAATAAATATTTGCGTTCTTACGATTTACCCAAATATTAAATTTTAAGGGCCATTTTTAACGAGTTGTAAATAACTCAGTATTAGAAAATGGAATGGAAAATGGAATCATAAAAATTTATCCATAAATTAGCCACTAATGTAATTGTAGACGAAGAACTAAAACTTGTAAAAAAATGTATTCAACATGGACATAATACGAGAATATCAGACAAATACCATATACAACTTTCTAAAACAAGACAAGGACAATCAAGACTAATGAACCAGGGACTGAAATTATACAATAAACTACCAGACAAAACTAAACAAAAGACTCAGACAAACTTTTCAAAAGATGTAAAAAATATTATTCTGAACAACAGAGTATGAATGAAAAATGTTAATATTTTTTTTTGTAAAATGAATGTAATAATCCGTAAGGGTTTATAAATAAATTTTCAAATAAAAAAAATAATAATAATAAAGTTCTGGTAGAGTGGGATTCGAACTACAGACCTTTGGTCCGTGAGTCTGAGACTCTAGCCACAGGACCATAACCCGATTTTATAAAGATTTTGATGTGCTTAAAAATTAGTTGCATTCATAAATACATTGTTACCATGTGCGAACGTGTACGTGTAAGTATTTTAAGAGTAACTTATATTTAAATATACGTATGTTGTCACAATAGAATCCCATCTAGACTGTCAATAAATAAGGTAAATATAACATACGCATACGTGGAATTTTCGGCACAATCATTCACATCAGTTTTAGAATCTCAAACTTTAAATTGAATACTAAGTATTCCATCTGCTTTGGGTTTTCATTTGATTTGATTTGAGTTCTGTAAGCAAGAAGTACGATTCAAGCATATGAACGCTCCCTGAGAAAGTATATATATGTATATATATATTATTTTGATTGCGTTCCGAGACTTCACACTCTCCCCAAGACCCTTAGCTCTCCATTGTCTATAGTAATTAAAGAAGCGACATAATGGCTGTTACGTTCCCGCTGCATTATTAAGGGCCCATGTCCAATTAAACAAAAGATAGTTGTACAACGAACGACCCTGATGGAGAAAACGGAAGCGAAGCATAGACTTGGAAAATCAGGGATGAAAATAGGCTGAATGCGGTCGAAATGCGATCTTTCAGGCGAATGTGTGGTAAAACTATGCACGATGGAAGCAAAGCATGGACTTGGAAAATCAGGGATGAAAGTAGGCTGAATGCTCTCGAAATGCGATCTTTCAGGTGAATTTGTGGTAAAACTGTGTACGATAGATGCACAAATGTTGAGATCCGTACATTATGTAAAGCTGAGATAAGCACTATCGACAAAATCAAGAAAGGAGCTCTGCGCTGGTATGAACATGTGGATTGACAGGACAGCGAAAGAACGGCCAAGACATGGCATGACCAAATTCAAAAAATACTTGGAGATGGACATATCGAAGTCGGAATAATCAGCGCGCGTGTATGAAAAGATGAGTGAATGTAGAGAATGCGAGATTTGTATGCAAAAATAGAGTGATGTTACGTTCTATCCTCTCTGTTAACCCTTATGGGGAAACGGCGTGATGGTTTGTTGTAGTTGTACAATTTAAAATCATATTGTTAGAGTTTTTGTGGCGCTTTTAAATAAACCTAGTGATTAACGTTATCGCTATTATCATACGAAGGTAAAACGATCAGCATTACGCTTCATTCGAGTAAAGCATCGTAAGCGAACGTACTAATCACGATGTAACGAGGCGGACTTAACTGTAAGATTTTTACCTGAAAGTAACCATCGAGTATAAAGCACTCGTTCAGGATTCTGGTTATATTTCACACTCAGAACGGTATTATTAATCCGCACAGATACAAAAATATGTGGGAAAAAATCAAGATTTTTATTTGTGCTTTCACGTTTTTCTCATCAAGTTGTTTTAAAAATAATCTTGAAATACTCAAAAAACGTATTATGGAAATTATTTTAAAAATATATTGTGTTATGTTATTTATGTATACCTGAACTCATTTGAAGTAAAATCTAAAATTTCATAAAAGATATCCATATTTTTGTTTTTTGTTTCTGATATTGTAGCTGACGCGCTACCGACGAGTTAGCGGGTCCACCACTCCTCAATAGGTCGTTCAATTCCGCTGTTTGTAAGGCAGCGGAAACCGAAGAACGAAGCACGCACTTAATTTCATTGGCGGCGAGAACCGAAGGGCAAAGCACTGGCACCGGTTCACTGCAGCGAAAAGCCGATTTGACTAGTATTCCTGAAAAGGACTTTTATTTCTAGGAGAGCGCCGCGGTCGGGATCCGTAAGGTGAGAAGTCCAGAAGTCGAATCCAAGGGCAGGCGAAGGTCTTGTAGAGTAGTCGGTATCGGCGGAGAGTAGAGCGGGAGACGATTCAAACATGAGTAAAAGGTTGACACTGATTTATTTTTTGCGCTGCGGCGTTTTATACATAACTAATCCGCGCGGCTGACATAGGCCGGCCAATGGCAGGCGGGAGTAGGCCGACCAATCCTGTCGCGAGAGAGATAGCACGCTGTCGCCCGCTCTGTCTATCTCTCTCTCGCCACGTATAAGGCTACCTCCCCCCGCCACCCGCCCGCACTCGGGTACAGACCGCGCGGTAAGAAACATGTACAGAGAAAATATTATTATTAATTAAATAAGGGCAATGCAATATATTTATAAATTAAATAATAGATCCTAATTCTATAGGCCTCGGTATAACGAAAGCCACCCCCGAAGGTAGCAAATTAAAGTCTTTATTGGGGAGGCAGCATTTCATGTTTACATATACCGAGGCTTCTACACTAGCTATTCAAGAGGCCCTAAGAAGGGCTGCTGAGTCTACACGACGTCCGTAACAGACATGTTTTTTTACTATTTCGGATGTATTAACTATGTATGATATTATGTATTTTCACTTTTTTTTCTCTTTTTATGTACGGTCTCAAATGAATATTTTTTAATAACTCCTGGGAGTGCTTTATGTACTCTATGTAATATAATATGTTTTATTAATAATACATTTAAAAACAGTGCCATCGAACACACTCAATATTAGTGGCCGTCTTGTGACAATTATCAAATGTAGAGTATATGAGTATCAGTGGCCCTATTCTGTAACCAATTCGTTTCGTCAATTATTTCGTATCGTATGAGAGGGAACGAGAGCAACATACGATTTTGATTGCGTTATAGTGAGATGGATATAATATGAAGAGCGAAAGATCTTACGAAACGAAACTGCGACAGAATAAACCTGCTGGTGACCACGTGTCAGTTACAAATTAAACGTACTTAATGCAGAAAGCAGCAACGTAGTAAAGTGAAACTGAGATAACAGCTCTTTAGTGGAAAAAATGAATTATCAAATCTACACAAAAGTTGAAACGTTTTTTATTTTGGGAAATGAAAAATAACGCATGCATTCGTTATTTATGATACAAAAAAATATTTATTTAAGTATATATATACAAAAAAACAAACAAACCATCACGCCGTTTTCCCATCGGGGTAGGTAAGTCCATTGAAAAATACAAAAAAAAACTTGCGCAAAGGTGGGTTCGATTGGCGAGTGTTTTATTCATATAAACGATGATTCTGTACAACGTACTTAGAAAATATTGAAAATTTAAAACAATTTTAATTGTGTCTTTTTTCGGAACGTAAATAAATACGAACGTTTACGATTGAAAATTAATAAAATGGAATTATTTCATACTACAAAGGCTTTAAAAAATAGAGTCCCTTAAATCAATTTTCAAACAATCTTTCAATATAGCACATCACACGATGTTTAATTATAATTGGCACCCTTTACCTTTTAAACTCACGCCTCTCCATTTATACCTCCATCTTTTTTCAACTATTTCTTCAACAACATCAAACATTTTTATTAACTAGTCAGTGCACGTAAATGTTGCCTACTAAATGCATCGGATTTCAAATCGGCATGATGGTTTTACATTTTTATGCAACAATTATGGCGAAGGTGCACTGCTGGTTTTGCATGTTAGTTTAATTTGTGTCCTGACGAAGAGACGAATACGTGTCAAAACCGGCAGACATAAAAAGGTGAGAAAGCGATTATATCCAAATATTTTATCATTATCATTCTGTTTTCGCACTTAATAATGCATAGGACACTGCATAGGTACACCAATCGCAGCGTATTATAATAGTAATAATTTTTACTGCAACATAAAATTAAGATAATTAGTCTTACGCTTCAGCTACCAGTCCAGGGACTATGGAATATTCTGGTGGAAAAACACCCTTTCATGTATTTCATATCAAACATGTCGGGAATCAAACCTGAGACGTCTCGCATGGTAGGCAAACGATATAACACCACGAGACCGACGACATTTATTAAAACACTTGTAATTGTTAAAATGATAGTACATCTTTTATTTTATTTTTTTTATTAGAAAAGAAATATTTGCGTTCTTATGATTTACCCAAATATTTAATTTTGAGGGCCATTTTCAACGAGTTGTAAATAACTCACTATTAGAAAATGGAATCAAGTTGGGGTAGAGTGGGATTCGAACCACAGACCTTTGGTCCGTGAGTTCGAGACACTAGCCACAGGACCACAACCCGATCAAATTGCGATTTTTAAAAAATAGCTGAGATAGTGAAACAAACTTCTTTACGTCAAAAAATATTTATTGAAAAAGAGGTTTGGATAAGGTTAACGCTGAGAGAAAGTGTATTTAGAACATAATTGAAGTGTCGCGCCCTTGCTTGCCAGGATTTACGTCGCACTTATATGTAAACCCTTGTCGTTAGAGGCCAAACAACTTGTGAGAACCATGCCTTAATCAAAATCAACGAAGTTTGTTCTCGTATCACGCTGTTACAACTAATTAACCTTGGCTTCTTCTCCCCGTTTTTAGAACTAACAATATAACAAACTTTTAAACTCAAATTTTTACCTTGATTTGGAAAATGTAAAACGCGGAAAATAAGTTTCTAAAGTTAGTCATAATCTAACTGACCAAGTTCTATCTACTTCACAAAGATGTACAAACGAAAGAATTGGAGGAATATAGATGTTCAAACATAGGCAGAATATTGTTGATAAAACCAGCTGGTCCAAGAGAATGTCCAAACATTAAAAGTTATTTTCAGGCGTTGCAAGTTAGTATGTCATAATCATCATCAGCATTCCCTTTCTAGGGCACCGGATTGATACACCAATCGCAGCGTTTCTTGATCATTTTTTGTTATATGAAGGTTAGATGATCAGTCTTACGCTTCAGGTACCAGTCCAGGGACTAAGAGATATTCTGGAGTGGAAACACCATTTAAATATATATTTCATATTAACCATGTCGGGAATCGAACCCGAGACCTCTTGCATGGTAGGCAAACATGTTGACCATTACACCACGAGGCCGAAGCCGAGAGTTAGTATGTAGGTGTGATAATTCAGCTCGAATCACTCGAATGAATATATCAACTGATGGAAGATTTATTTCAGGAACAAAGATGTTTAAATAATTTCGACATCTAGTGATAATATTGTGAGGATGTTCAGTGCTATGAAAAATTTGATAAAAAAAATCATCACACACGCGATAAAAATTAGGTCATTTTATGAGGGAATATTACTTTTTTTTACAACTTTAAAATAATAAGGGTCTATGAAACACTGTTAAGCAAAAAAAACATTCTTTTTACTATACCTTTGTGGCATAAAAAAGATTTTTAAATTTGCTATATTCAATTCACGTGAAAATGGTTATTATACTGGCCACGCCCCTAATACGTCACAATTCATGTTAGTTTTGAACTTTGTTTGTAACCACTTAAATTTCTATAGAACATCGTTCCGAATCTTGACGCCACAATTAGCAATGCCAAATATGTCACGTTTTTCTAGGGGCATATTTTTTCATAGTTTATTTTTATAAAATTGTGTATGAAAACATTTCTCCACTGATCTTGTCAAATAAAAAAATTCTTCGGAAATAATGTTAAAAATACTAGTTTCCAAATAAAGAATCTTAAAACGATTTTGTAATATCTGAGCTTGTTTTAGTACTAGAAAACCTGACTGGGTTAAATATGTTAAATATAGTGTACTTTTCTGTATGAAAAAATAAGCTGAGGCGCTGGGCGCACTTCAAAGATATTTTGTTTTGTAGAAAGATATAACTAGTAGTAGTGATTTATTATAAATAACCAGTATTTTATTTATTTATAAAATATTACTATCGAAATTCAAATATTATAATGGTAAGCTGTGTATTATTGCTTATTTTGACAATTTGCCCATGCCGCACATCCATAATTCTTCTGAGACATCAATTCTTAGAACCAAATATTTGGCGGTTTTGGGCCCTAGTGTGTCATTTCATAAAAATATGGGGGCATTTTTATAAAAATAAAATAAAATAAATAAAACAACTTATGTACGTATCAGTGACAATCCGTCTACAGAAGCAATTTAGGCATTGCTTGCCTCAAAACATTTTAAAATCAATAGTATTAAACCATCAAACCAACTCGTCAGACCTTATTAAATATTGTGCTATTTCGTTCGTATTTTGATAAGCCAATCAGCAAACGCCTGCAAACAAACTACGCATTACCTCAATGTTTATGAAGTGTGTACACACAGACGCACGCACCCTGCAAAAGATTGGCACACACATGCATACCCGTATTGGGGGATTTTCTTCCCTTTAGAAGCAAAGTTTGAGACGCCTAAGCGGACAGGTATGAGTAAACCAATCAAAAAACATTCCGTACTCCTTCGCTTTACAAAGATAATTTGAGTTTTTTTTTACGTACCTAAGCTTACTCACCTTTGCAAAATAACCCGTTTCATAATTTTTATATTTCTGTATTGATTATTTTCTAAAACCATTTCTTAATTATGTGCATGAAAAAAAGGCACTTGATTACTTATTTAATATTTCATTAATTGTTTCGAGTATCTATTCGACATGAAAAAGTTATAAAATGGTGGAAAAAAAGACACAAAAATACCTAAATAAAAATAATTAGAAAATTGTCAGTAACTTTCTTTGTGTCTGGACGAACTAAGAATACATTTATGTCTGTAAAATATAGCCAGAATCTTGGACCAGTGTTGTCGACTCGATGGCTGATCTCAGGATAAAAATCCTGAATAAGGATATCAAGTATAAATAAGTCCAACCCAAAGTGTAGTGGTTAGCGTGTATCTCTACCATGCTTGAGGTCCCAGATTAAATTTCTGGGAAGGTTGAAATGAAATATGAAATGAAAATACTAACATAATATTCAAATTCCTTAATTCCACACAAATCATGGTCAAAAAAGCTTTGTCTTTAAAGGTGTAAAAAATTATAATAATCTCCCTAATGAACTAAAAACTATTAAAAATAATATATCAATAAGAAATATTTTTTTTGAACACGAGTAAAAACAACATTAAATTTTAATTAGTATAAATGTGATATTGTTTTATGATTTTTCTTTATATTTCCCTAGTTTTTCTTTTCTCATGTACTCGTTTTTAAAATTTTTAAACTACAACAGTGTAAGTCCAAGCAAAAGAGTTAGTCTCTTTTTTTAGAGAGTTACAATGATAACATTTCCTAGATGTGTAAAAGTAGATATGTATAGATTTTTTTTAAAACATGTACCTTTTATGAAATTTATTATATAAAAAAATTGTAAATAAAAAGAATTTGAGTCTGTACTGCAATATTTTATGTTTTTGGACTGGCACCTGAAGCGTAAGGCTGATCACTTTACATTACTGTAAAAGCTCCCTTTACACCATTGGATGTGAATAGTACGATGTAACGTTTTATATATTAGTAGTTATGTTTAAAATTAAACTAATTGAATTATTAGGAAAATATGTTGGGTTTTGCGAAAAAACTAAATTCCTTATTAGCATGATGAAAAAAATGCGCTATTGTTGAGTAATTCCTGATTTTAATAGGAGGAATAATTCCAAAATACCTTTCAAATAGGCAAAACAAAAGCTTTATCAAAACAAATGTCCATGTCTAAATACCTTTTCTATTGAATATATATTATTTTTTAAAACACAGAATTAAACTGTACGTATTAAATTAAATGTTATAACTTTAAATTTGTATTATTTATTGTTTTCATATTTACTTTGTGAAAAATAAATAAATATTATAAAGTTTAATTTTAGACCTGATTGAATCCGAGTAAGTACAAAATAACTTTTGTTATTTTATTTGTTTATGTTACATCCTAATGCACAAGGGGACATTTTGAAAGCAAAAAAAGTTAACGGCTGTTTTTATAATCCAGATAAAATGTTGTTTTTCTTGAATACAGGATATTTTACTGCTTCCAACGGGGGCGAAAGTACCAAAATAAAAACGGGAATAAATGACACGTTTTGCCATTGAAGTAAGTACGTTTATCTGAAAAAATAGCGAAGGAACCACCATTGTACAAATTAGGATGCCTTGTAAGCTGGCTCAATTATTTTAGTGTCTGACGCGAATTCCCAGATCAAATTACAGGTGTTTTTGATATTTCAATTATTTAAATGGTTACAGCTAAAAATATATCCATATTCTTTTCAACCGCTATTTTCTGTTTTTAAAAAAATGAATGTATTTTTGTCTTTTAAAATAAAAAGAAAAATTAATGTTGACTAATTTTGATTTTTTTATTTATTTGAAGCGATTTATCAAATTTAAAAAAAATAAATTAAATAATATCTTGCGTTTAAAATATTTTAACAATATTTTGAGTTTGTCCAAATTTTTGTAGACAAGGACTGGATTCAACTCTCTGGGGAGCTGTTTATATTAACATATTACAACAGAGATGAAGAACATTTAAGAAAAGGTAATATAGAAGTCCGGGCATCTACAGGGCTTATGACCTGTCAATGGCTGGTTTAAGTGGCCACTTTACACACTGTGTAACATTTACCAGTCTGCCTATATTTGAACATCTATATTCCTTCAATTCTTTCATCTGTTCTTTCTTGAACTCTTTAAGCTCTTTAACTTCACAAACATCAACAGATAAAAGAATTGAAGGAATATAGATGTTCAAATATAGACAGAATGGTGAATGTTACACAGTGTGTAAAGTGGCCACTTAAACCAGCCATTGACAGGTCATAAGCCCTGCAGATGCCTAGACTTCTATATTACCTTTTCTTAAATGTTCTTCATCTCTGTTGTCATATGTTAATAAAATATTTTACACTAGTATAAATACAATGATTAAAAATTTTAAACGCTTGTTCTAAAAATTTAAACAGAAGAGGATAAAACGAGTTTTTTGTTATATGAACGGTAGGTAACATTATTTTTTTTGTAAAATTTATGCAAATTTATTTCAATTTTGAGATCAGTCGGATCGAAAAATTCACATTTCCAACTTTATATATTTAAAAATTGTGCACTTGAAATTCAAGCCTTTGAATTTGAAGCGTACCTGGGTATTTCAATATAAAAGTGAAGTGTTTTGAGTATCTCGATACCAGATTTTTCCTTTAGCCAATTAAAAATTGCACTGAAAGCAAAGAGTAGGACGCTTCGAAGGGTAGATGCAGTTCCCTCTAAACAATAGTAAAAAAGATCTGGAACGAAGATTTGTTTTGAATCAAAGGGATGGAAACAAAGAAGATGGGATAGAGACAAAAGTAGTGGGAAGAGAATCCAATCTTGTAATCGGAGAAATACAAGCTTTAAATTATATATCTTATTGTTCTTTAACATATTTAATAAGTTTTATTGGCAAACCTTGTAAATTATGATATAATTACTAAACAAACTGTCAAGATACGGTCGGTATAAATCAATGTATTTATTACTGATTACTAATATTCAAAACCAAAAGAGGTACAGTATTTAATAATAAATTATATGTGTTAGACGCAGAATTTCCAAATTACAAGGTTTAGTAAAATTAATATTTTTGTAATGACCAGTTGTAAACGAAAAAATACGCCAATACTAATTTTTTGACAATTTAATACATGTACTTTATTCATTGAATTACTTACGGTTTTTATATTAAAATTGAATTAAGTTATAATTAAAGGTAATTTTTTGTTTTTCAGTTAAAATAAATTTTGTCAGTATGAACTTAAAAAAATGATTTTTTAAAAACCATAAAATTATTTCAAAAATCTGACAACAACGCAATAGACGAAATAATTGTATCAACTTAAATCACAAAAAGTTGTTTTAACTACAAAAATACTAATTAATAACTTTCAAAATATTGGATAAAAAGTTTTCTGAATCAAATCCGAGATGAAGTTTTTTTCTTTGACATCAAACTATTTGATTTATGAAAAAAAAAATATGCTGATAAATAAACATTGTTTCCAATAAATTAACTCAAATTCGATAAACACAAGTTATAGCGACTTGATGAAATCATAAACATAAAACCCGTAATTGATAACATGCAAAATAAAAATGCGTTATTATTATGTTGTACAATTTGCACTAGTATAATTTAATATGTGTTATTCTAAAAAATCAACCGTATTTTAACCAACTGCAAAGACGTATATTGCATCAAATATTTCTAACCTCTCCAGCCATCTCAAGCTTGCCATAACATTTACTTTTCTTAGTGCAACTTCACGCAATAATAATCACGCGTGTGAGTGCCTTTCAAAACATTTTATAGCTAGTATAAACCAACCCAAGTGAAGTGTTTTTAATACATATTCTAATAACTGAGATAAGCAAGCTTCTACCTAGACCACCAGCTCCACTGACAAGTTGTGCCATCTTCACCAGAAAGGTCCCAGTACCACGCCACATCTCGAGACAATAGTAGGTCAGTTGCGCAACTTTCTTTTAAAAAATACAGTCTACTCTCTTATTTCCCCTTCTCAGGAATAAGATTATTATTTTATTTTTTTTAAATTATTTTCTTTTATTTGGGAAACATACAGTACAGTAACAAAGTTTAATATTTTACACAATTAGTCTTAATTCTAATGGATCAGTGGAGTTTTCATATTATAAAGCAAATATATGTAAGGTTTTTAATTGAATCGGCATTCACTTCGTAACACTTCATTATAAATTATTATGAAAATAAAACTTTGTTATCAGTGTTACACAATTTTATTCTTTATGACTATGTTCCCTTTGCGACCACCCTCACCGCACTCACCCTCTTAGACCCGCGTCTGTTAACACTCTCTTAGCCGAGCGATGTCTTCCCACACATCAAATCTTAGACTTACTTATTGCAACTTCCACTTATATGCTAAATTTTAAGAAATAAATTCGACTTAATGTTCTGTCCATGTTTTCATATATGTACTTAAGATAACCATCCATTCATATGCCAACACCTTAGATAAGAAAAAAAAAAAACAAAAACCCCCCTGCTCTAAGGTCCACTGATTTATCTGTTTATTTTTTGTTTAGATTCGATGACATTGTGAACAATATTCTGTGTTTATTATATTAGTTTTATATCACCCGTCGATGGAAGGAGTGCTCTCCCGAAACTAAAGTTGTGTTCTTGTAAAAGAATAAAATTGTGTAACACTGATAACAAAGTTTTATTTTTATAATAATTTATATGTAAGGTTAATTATGAAAGTATAAAAAAGAGAAGGAAAAAGAAAAACATAAATGAAAGTTATTTAAAAATTAAAATTTTAGTGAAAAAAAGACATTTTAAAGTTTGTAGTTTGTAGTGAGTATTAACAAATGGAAATAATATAAAAAATGAAGAAAAATTGTAAGAGTAATTAGAAAATAAGGATTGAAATAAAGAATGAAAAACATGCTCAGATGTAAAAATAAAATAAAATAGTAATAACATTAAAAAAAAAAAGAAACATAAATATACACATATTTATTTTAAGGGATTCAAAAAAACGATGAGAATAATATTTAAGTGAAATATAAGACGATAAATTTAAGTCAATTAAAAAAACATCTTCAAAATTAATGACACATTATAGTAAGAGCAGCAATATATTGATTTTATTTACTTATATAATATAAGTAATTAAAAGTAGTTTAAAAGTATAAAAACATGCTAATGCAGCAGAGAAAAAAGAAAAAAATATGTATGTGTCGTTCACTCTTCAATAATCTGTAGAAAATTTCCAGTGGCAAAGGTTTTACAAAATATGTTTACTACATGATACGCGTAATATACATATAGGTTTTGGAGAGTATCGATCGGATCCGGATGGATATCTCCGACAGCATCAGCACTGTCTGTTTTACCTTCGGCTTCCAGAACCTGCTCTAGTCATGTCGCGTCGGTAGAAAGGGCAGTCAGGCAACTGAACATGATCACTTTAAAGATTGACATCTTTCACATCAGTAAAAACCACGTATAAGAGGTAAATACTTTTGCTATTGAAAAGCATTTTTATTTCATAATTGTTATTTCATCATCTCTTAAGGGTTCCTGCTATGATTTGCCGTTTCGATTTATCGACTCATGTATTTTGTTTTTTTCTTATTGTTATTTTGGTTCATTGAAAATGAATTTGGCTTACAATAATATACCTGTACCCCAGAGGCAGACGGACGCAAATCCAAACGTCAAATGTTCAACACAAGCCTATAGAATCTACTTTCTCTAAGTGATTTCTAATAATTTATATCATTAATTTGAATATTCAGTATCTTAATACACTGGTTCATTAATTATAAGACTAAAATTTCTTTAAAGTTAATGGGCATGATCATAAACTGGATACGAAAATCGAAATGTCATTTCACCTAATTCTGGATACGCATTCGTCTGCCTCCGAGGTACAGATTTACATATGATAAACAACGTTTAAGTTATTAAGAATCAATCTTTTGATAGTTCTATGAAATTATTACTGCTCTACATCGCTTAGATTTTCAATAAGTGAACTACATACATATACATAAAGTTATACAAATATAAATGCAGCAAGTTAATGACATACTGACTAAGAGGGAACTGATCAAATACGAAAACAAGTTTTCAACTTATATACATTCGCAAGCAAATAATTTTCGATAGGACTTACCAATTATAAGGAGAAATTGATTGAAGTTGCCGAATGCGATTCATTTTACCACAGCATAATCTCTATAAATCACTTTTTATTTCCGCTAGTTGTTTGACGTTATTATAAACAAAAGGGTTGTTAAATTATTTTAATAAACTGCGAAAATAACTCGACCGAGGAAGCGTAATTCACTCAACGCGGTCGCGGTGACGGATTTGAACTGAGCGAAATATGTGTTAACAACAAAAAATACAAATTGATTATTGCCACCTAAGCACCCGAACTGTTTTCTATACCACGCGAAATATAAATATTTCATTATTTTCAAAACTATTTTTTAAAATAAATAATAAAGAACGTAATAAGATGGTTTGGTTACGTAAAACGAATGGATGACTAAAGAATGATTCTACCATAGACAAATAACTGGATTAACTATTTTGAAAAAAAAAACTTTTTTAATATTGTCCATTTTGCAGTATTAAGGGGTAGACACGTTCGACTAGCATGTATAGAGTCTCGGGATCGTTTTATGGACATCACGTAATTTATTAAAAACACTTCCTTATACATAATTTAATAGGATTCTAAATAAACGATTACAATATTCTGTGCACCAAACTTGAAATTGCAGTGCTATGTATCACACAAAAAAATGAAAATTAGACATTCTGAAAAGTTATTATGTTGAGCTTTATTTATTTATATATCAACGGTTCAAAGAACCTTTTACAATAAAAAGTTTAATAGAAATAATCACAGCAGTGGAAACTCATTATAAAATATGTAAAATGAAATATAACTATATAATTCAACTGAATAATTAAAGTAAACAAAGTTGTTAAAGAAAAATATTTCTTAAAAAAATCTGCTAAAAAGTAAAAAAGAAACATAACATATCTAAGATGACAAATAAAATATAACAATTAAAGTGAGAAAATCCTACGTTCTTAGTATAAATATACGAGTAAAGGCGTATATAATAAAATAAAAAAAGTAAATATAACAAAGCAAAACTGATAATAATTTAGCATAAACATAAAGTGGCTCGTATTAAGCTAGGTAATAATGAAAAAAAATGCTACAATAATACTTTATAAATAATACGTTTTTTGGATCAAAATGAAAGCTTCAATAATCTTAATAACACCTTTATTTTATCAGTTTGTTGGGAGAAGTTGGAATTTGGCAATAAATCCACAAACGTTTAGTTTATATATAAAGAATTAAACAAAATACGTATCCAAGAAAACAAAGTTAAATTTAATATTATGTTTTTAAATAAATTCATTCCTTTTCTAAAAAAGTAACGAGTGAGATTATTTAAAATCGACTGAAAATCCCAGCCTTTGGCGTATTTTCCAAGAGGCTAAAATTGCATGATGCATATAGTAAAACCTGAAGACATTCGAGTACCTTTACACGATGATAATGGAAACTGAAGTGTCCTTTAGTAACGTTATTGGCTTCAAGTGTGATTCTGTACATGGTAATCGATTTGTTTGCTCCACAGACAAAGCGACCGGTCAACAGGCAATGACTGTGATTAATACTTTAGAGATCAAACATTAACCATCCGACGTTCACCTTTGTTTGCGCACAAGTGCATCGCTTTGTATTGTGCAGATTTGCACTTATCTGTATTTGCAGAAATAAATTTTCCAGTACGAGGGTTTAGAAAGTTCCATATCAGTGCGTAATTTTATTTATAAACATCGATCAAAGACCACGTTGTTAAAGATCAAATGTAATTTTTTCATTCATTGTCCTCTTTCTATGAGTCAATACAATCGTTTAATCCAAATATGAAAATAAATATTTATGATCGTTAATAATTTTTCTGTTCGTGACCAGTAGTGTAAAGAGCTTTGAAATGAGACACCGATCAATGTGTATCTTAATTAATTTTCTTACAAATAGGGTAAGGTGATCAGACCGACGCTTCCGATGCCAGTCCGGGAACTATGAAACACTTTAGTGTAGAACCACCTTTCAAATCGGGTTGTGTTCCCGTGGCTAGTGTCTTGGACTCACAGACCAAAGGTCCGTGGTTCGAATCTCACTCTACCCCAACTTGATTCCATTTTCTAATAGTGAGTTATTTACAACTCGTTGAAAATGGCCCTCATAATTTAATATTTGGGTAAATCATAAGAACCCAAATATTTCTTTAAAAAAATAATAATATTTTACTTCATCTCTGTCAGGAATCGAACCTAGGGAAAAGCCTTAAGTCAAAAACATTCGTCAAGAGTTATTGTTCTATTTCAGACTCAGAAGTTTATTCTTTATCCGTTTTGACACAGAATCGATGTTTAATATATAGGTATAATAAAGAAATGAAAAAAAAATCAATTTAACGAATACGCATTTTGTAAAAAAAAAAAAAAACTTTTTCACAATAAAAATTACATTTGAAGCACAAAATTTGTGATATTAATATAATTATGATTCAAATTACAGTCAAATTTTCACTCCCTTCACTCCATACTCCCACTAACGCAAAATATATTTTGACTTCAAAACCCGATTTGTTATTTCACATGAATGTATTAGACGTCAAGCCAAACCACACTCCAGCGTTGCGCGAAAAAAACGAATGGAGTGCCTTGCAGTGTAGCGCAGCAGTACTGCGATTTGTTTAATCCGAAACATTTAAAATAATATTTCGTGTTGCTGCTACGTGCCGCTCAGTGACGCACAGTGCCGCTTAAGTGCTGTTTGACCTTTAAGACTCTTATGAAATTATAAAAAAAGATTTAAATCCAATTTTTTATTTGATAATTTCCCTCGGTCGGTATTTGAATAAATTATATGTGATTAAAAACAAAGTGTATCAATTTCATTTTTTTGAAAATTTAACAATTGAAATTTTTGGTTTTTCATTATAATTTATGATCAATCAACGATCTCATTAGGAATCGTAAGAAAATGAAAAACATGTTATTTCATGAATTTCAAAGCATAGAATGTATTTATAATTTCAGTAACAATACCTGCTTTGGTAGATTAGGAGAAAGGGCTATTCGTCATGCGCGGTTCTTGTGAACAGGGAAAACGATTAACTATGGTTTGTCACGAATTTCCCAACACTAATGTATAATGTACATTACATATGTACGAACATAAGTATTTTGTATATAAATGTACATTCCGATTCAGTTATAACTATTTTTATTACCTTAAAAGTACTATTCTATGTAACATTTTTTTAACACAATTCTAGGTCAATAAACAATCGAATTAATTTCTAGGAGGTATATTTTGCTCTTCACAAGAAAAAACGCTAAAAAACATAAGATTTATACATTCAAACCTTAATTTGTTCAAAAATTAGAATTAACAAATTACAACAGGGATGGAGAATACCTTAAAGAAGGGAATATGGAAGTCTTGGCATTTAAAGGGCTTATGACCTGTCATTGGCTGGTTTAATTGGCCACTTTACACACTGTAACATTCACCATTTTGCCTATGTTTGAACATCCATATTTCTTAAATTATTTCATATGTTGATTTTAGTGAAGTTAAAGAGCTGATTAACATATGGAAGAATGTAAGAAAAATGGATGTTTAAATATAGGCAAAATGGTGAATGTTACACAGTGTATAAAATGGCCACTTAAACCAGCCAATGACAGGTCATAAGCCCTGTAAATGCCCACACATCCATATTCGCTTCTTTAAGGTATTCTCCATCGCTGTTGTAATTCGTTAATCTTAATGACTTCCGAGGGGGTGAAATCCAGCCTTTTGTCTACAAACATTTGGACAAACTCAAATATTGTTACAAAAATTTGAATGCAAAAAAAGCAGCATATAAATATTAAGCATTGAAATATAACATAAAGAGATAACACTTCATACAAATCCGAGCTAAAAAGTTGTCCCTAAAGGAAAAAAATGAGTCGGTGTCGTCGCGTCATATCACGCCGACTTTGGCAAGAAAAACACGCAGTAAAGTAAAAAGCACGGTCTGTCTTAATCGGTCTATAGTAAGTTTTATTCAGTATGTTGCTCCCTTTTGTATACGCATCACCTTTGTTTGTCGTATCATTATACGCCCGACTCACTGAGCAAGACAGACTGGAGTCACAAATAATAAGTACCGGTAACATATAAAACGGTTTATGACATTAAAATAGCTATTTTAAACAAGTTTTGATTTAAATAAAAACATAACTAATAAAATAAAATAAAATACTAAAACAAAAAAAAAAAAAGGTTTATTATATCCAGACTTATATATTTTATTGTTATATCATGAAACGGCTGAATTTAAATTTTGTACCTGTCATGTAAAAGCCTTCTGGGTGTATTTGATAAAAGTTTATGCTGGTTAGATGAGCATATTTAACAGTGAATCTAATAGGATGGCCATTTATTTTACATTTGGGACATCGCTGTTTTTCCTCTATATTTTTTCAGCAATAGAAAAAATATCAAAATAATGTCAGCCGATCAATGCTAATGACAGTAAAAGGCATTATAAATATTTCGTCAACAATTTGCTGAATATTAAACGTCAACTTCAGAAAACTGAATTGAAATGTCAGTCGCTTAGGATTTATGCATATTTCAGTGAACGTCGATTCAAATATATTTATTTCATTCAAAGTGAAGTACTAGTTTCAATGAGAAATTCTAAAACAAGTTCGTGCAAGAAACAAATTGACTTTGTGCCTTATCATATGTGCCGCGTTTTGTTAACTGCGCTACACATTTCACTGAGAGAGAATATTTTAACAAAAATAACAAGAAAACAACGGAGACACGTTGAAAAAAACATATTGTTTAATCCATTAGACGTACATATTATTGCATCCTACAAAGTAAAATATAAAATTGGTACAATCAACCAAATTTCAAACAAAGTATTTTTAAAAACGATCGTGTGTCATATTTCTTTATTTGATTACAAAATTTAGGGTTTTAGTTTTCAGGAAATATGAATGAATCATACATACCTATTTCAATCTAATGTTTCAAGCGAGTTTAAAAAAAAAATACGCTGCCTAAATGGCGATACGAAAACTAAACAAATCTGATTCAGTTCCAGAAATTGGGTTTTGTTTGTAACTAATTTTAATTATTAGTTTTCTTATATACCTACATAACGTTATTATTTTAATTTGATTTTGTGTTTTTTTATGAACTTGGTCCAAATCTACATGCATGCATAAAAATGAATAGCTTTTATTAGTCTCGCGAAAAATTCGAAGAAAGTTTGATAGATTTATGTGCAGTTTTTTGCAAAATATTCTAATTTACGTTCTAAAGGTTTATAAATAATATGCATTTTTATGCATCTTCAACATGTTGAGTGGAAAAAAGTAAGAAGAACATCTGTGATTTTCATCGATTTTCGAGGGTTGCATTCGACTAAAACGCATATATTGAAAAATTTTGAGGATGTTGTTTTTTTGCATATTAAAAAGTTCGTATTTTGACGTTTACAAGCAAAAAATATTTTTTATGGACAAAAAGTTAATTAATTTCCTTACAATTTAATTATTTATACATATTAACTAATTTTTAATAGATTTTTAGTTATGCTTAAATAATTTAAACTGACATTGGATATATTTTTAAAAAACGGGTTCTCACTCAAAATGCACCACTGTTGGAAAGTAGAGCAGAGTTTGACATTTGCTAAAATAATTTTACTTTTATTTTAATTTCAGGCGTTGCCTAGTAGGTTAATTGGTTCAGCCAGATGAATCTCACCCACGCGATAAACGTGTCAGCTGTTCCACTTCACAAAAGTCAATATATGGAGGAAGTGAGGAAATGTGGATGCTTTAATAAAGGCATAATGGTGTATGTGAAAACTGTGTAATGATGTGTAAAGTAGCCACTTAAACCAGCCAATGACAGATCATTAGCCCTGTAAACGCCTGGACTTTCATATTCCCTTCTCAAATATGTTATCCCTTTCTGTTGCAATAACTTTAAATCGAAATATTTCAATTTTGAGGAAATCCAGTACTCAAAACTCAAATACTCAAAACATCGTTGAAAATAATAAAGGGATATAGCCCACTATTTCATATTTTTTTCAAATATTTATAGCACAACATCAAACATTTTCATAAATTAAAATTGCAAGTTAGTGTTAACAACTGTGTGGTTTCAAAAAGCAAGTTGGTTTTGTATTTTTGTGCAATGGCGAAAATAAATAGTTGGTTTTGCATGTTAGTTTAATTGGTGTCTAGACGAAGAGACCGAGACGTCTCGAAACATTAAAAAGTCAGTAAGTGTTAATATATTACAACAATTCAGTAACATTTAAAAAAATGTTTGACCACAAAGTTAAGGCTGGTCCGATAAAACGAACGAAAAATAAGGAAATTATACGATTTTGCTATTTTAAAATTAATGCGCAATAATATAATAAAAAAACAAAAATGAAATATAATTAATTTTCAAAGGTATTTCTATTAATAAAATATTCCTAAAAGTTTTATTTAACTAAAATGTAATTACTTTTTAACCGGCAGATGACGCCATTTTAAATCGACAACTAAGTACTGAACTTAAATTCATTGAAATAATTTAAAGGTTATAGATTGAAAATGAAGATAAGGGAAACAAGGTTCTAATTTTTTGTGTTTGAAAAGAAATGCATGCATTTTAAATCACATAAACTTTTGTGACAATTTCTTAAATTTCTACGCAATATTATGCGTTCGGCAATCCTTTAAAAAAAATTTTTTTTTTTTAAAGAAGATAATTTTGGTTGTAATATTCAATTTCTGACAATATCTTTTTTGGGTTTTTATTACCGTTATACCGGCCGGCTTTTTTTTTTTTATTTCAATTTTATTTATTTAATCATATATATGTACATTACAAAATGGAATATCTTAATTCATACATATATAAATAATTAAAATAATTAGGTAAAATTAGGTTTATAAAAAACCCATTAGTACACATAATATCCAAATAATAATATGTTAAAAAAGTAAGAGAATCTTCTAACGAAAAACTCCCTCCAAGACGTGAAAAATGCCAATGTCCAAAGTGATATTGTTCAACATAGAGATAGCCCTTCCAACAGGCATAACCATTGGTAGGTTGGTCCTGTATATTGGAATGTAAACCAGTCTATGCTGACGCTGTCTAAGGTAATTATCCGGAACATAAAAGCTAATGCTCCGCATAATTTCAGGGTTGTCAATAATACCGCGCAACAATCGAAAGAAGTGCGTTGTTAAATACACATTCCTTCTAGTCTTCAAAGTGCTGTAACCAAGCATACCCTGTAGGAACTCGGTGGGATAAAGCCATGGATAATATCCATGAAGGTAACAAACACCTTGCTAGAATGAACATTTTCGAAACTTCTAGATGTAGGTTCTGCAGTGCAGAAAAGGAAACGCCTTTACTCATTCTATGTGACTGTGATATTTTTATCATTAAAGGAGCCTCATCCTTGGGGGACCACTGGTTAAACCTGAGGATGTTAAAGAGCTCACCCCCTACCTAATAGCCCGATACTTTAAGGATCTGGGCTTGGAGGGGGAAATTTAGCAAAATGTAAACTCTCGCCTTCCAGCCAGTAGCCAGGCTCTTTATAAACCTGGGTTTGGAGAACAAGAACTATTCACGGAGACACAATAGATATTCATAAGTCGCAGTGACGTCAGGAGCTTGAAAAGCACTAACGCCCTCCTCGAAGAATAATAAAAATGTAGACATTTACTATTCTATATTTAAACATTTGTATTTATTTTATATATTGAATTTCGTTAAGTAAAAAAGGGGTTTGTTATTTTTTTTTCCATTAATTTACGAAATGAAATTAAGGGTACGTTTTTTAATTTAGAGGATGGATTTTATTTCCCTAACACTGGCAGCTGAATCATATTGAGTGACGTTAGAATTCTCATCCTGAACGGTAATTCCCCAAGGGTTGTATTCAGAACCAAATATTAGCTTTATATTTTGTATTTTGATCCAAGGTGTATTCCTTGAATCCCGCTTTTTTTAGATATTCTTATCATGCGTCCGAGTGGATAAAGAATACAGTCCTATATGCAAAATAGAACCGTAACCCTGGACGGTTATTTTTGACTCGATGCGATGACTACTCTCAGGTATAAATTTTGAAAAAGGAAACCGAGTGTAAATATGTGCGCCTCCTTATGTAGTAGTAGTTGGCACGTTCGCCTACTATTCTAAAGGTTCAGAGTTTGACTCCTGGTAAGGTAGACGTGAAATGTGGTTCTACTATGCAATATTTTAATGTTCCTGAACTGGCCCCAGAAGTGTAAGACTGATCACATTATCTTCATAAAATAGATGATCAAAACATGCTGCATTTGGTTTACCAATACAATGCCCTATGCATAATCGGGTGCAGATAGGGTTGTAATTATGATATTTTTTTACGATGCTTATAATTATAAATGAAGATAAGTAGATACTTTTAACACACTACAACGGAGATGAAGATCATTTTAGAGAAGATAATATAGAAGTCTAGGCGTCTACAGGGCTTATGACCTGTCAGTGTCTGGTTTAAGTGGCCACTTTACACACTGTGTTGTAATATGTTAGTAATAACAGCTTCCTAGGGAGTTGAATCCAGTTCTTGTCTACAAAAATTTGGACAATGCAAAAATATTGTTGATAAATCCACATGGTCCATGAAGAAGTATAAAAATTGAAAAATAACAATTCCTGGCGTTGCCTAGTATGTAGGTGATATAATTCAATCAGAATAACCTCACCCGCCTAAAAAAAGGTTAAGGCTCTTTAACTTTAAAAACCTCAACAGATGAAATAATTCCAGGAATAAAGATGTTCAAATATGGGCAAAATGGTGAATGTTACACAGTGTGTAAAGTTGCCACTAAAACCAGCCAACCATAAGGTCATAAGCCCTTTAGATGCCTGGACTTCTATATTACCTTCTCTAAAATGTTCATCATCTCTTTTGTAATATTTTAATATAAACAACTTCCTAGGGAGTTGAATTCAGTCATTGTCTACAAGAATTTGGACAAACGCAAACTATTGTAGATATTTTTATGTAACATAATTACAATTAAAGTAAAATTAAGGATTCTTATATTCAATGGAAAAAAAAACATCTATGTTGGTGGATTTTTTAAAGCTGGCGCGTCCGCAATACTTACAAAAACGCATTGTGTGATATCTGTGAATAAGCTCATGGTATGACATCGCACGGCATACGCATTTTGAAAATAATCCCTGTCTCTCTCGCACTCAGATGCGCTTATAAGCGTGACATGAACAACTATTCCTTTGTAAGTTGCTTATGATATGGCTGCCATTCTTAAAACTAAAAATATTATACTTTGTATTTGATGTATGTGCATTAAGCAATGGATTGAAAACACTGGTTTATAAAATCATATATTTTTATTTAATCAAATCACGTATGGGTCGATTATCTAGTGCTGCTGACATTATAAATGTACAGAATATTGTTTTTTAAATCATTATATTAAATAACTTTTTTTTTAAAATCGCTTTTGGATGGAGCAAAAAAAAACTTAACTTAACTTAACACTTTAAAAAAATGTTGTATATTTATTTATTTTTAAGTATGTTTGTTTTTTATTTAATATTTATAGTAATAATAATTAACACAGTGTTATTTTAATGCACAGTACAAATTAAATTGGAGAAAAAATGTAAACGCAATTATTGATAAACAAAATGATATCAGATTTATATATGACTACTGTTTTTTTTTTTAAATAAATAAATAAAGATGGCACATTTGGTTAAAATTTAAAATGTATATTTTTTTATTATCAACATCCTGTAGAATATAAATGCGTTTGTGTGCGTTTTGCGATCACGCCAGCTTTAGTTAAACAACCAGTAGGTACCTTCATAGAACTATCCGACTCTAATACTCGTATGCAGAGACAAAATTTAAGGTGAGGAAAGTACATTCTAATCTCTTATGCAGAGAATAACCCGAAGGTGGAGACAATATAATGTACTTACCTCACCTTCAGGTTTGTCTCTGCATACGGGTAATAGCCTTTTAATCAGCGCATTTGCCTATTATACAAGAGGTTTTGCGATCGATTTTCCAGCATGGTTGACATGAAATATTTATTTGAAGCTACATTTTTGGACTAGAATATTTCAAAATCTCTGGACTGGAGTGACTGAAGCGCCAGATTAATTATCTTACTTTAATGTACCTAATAACAATTTTCAAGACACGCTGTGGTTGTTTGTAGGAATGCAGTGTTCTATGCATTATTATTAACGTTAAAGCATTTTTTCGTTTTGTGAGCGAATGGGTGGAAAAATGGGAGGAACTGGGTAAAGGCCTACCATGAGTACTAAATCAGTTTAAGATAAAAGGATACATATGTGGGTACTAGCATCGGCTGTCTGATATGAACTCTTGTCTGTCTGTGTTGTTCTTATCCCATAGAAGTGGTAAATTACAAATCTAAATAGTAAACTAACTCAAGAGAACCACGCGCCAACCATGCTCTAAGACCCGTTTCGTTCGCTCTTAGGTCTGAAAGGATGTTAGGACGATTAAGATCTTTGCATAGGATTGTTCCTACTGTTGGTATTAGGACAATTAGGGTTTTTGCCTGAGTTCGATAGGGATCATGTGTGTTAGGATTTTGCCAGTAATTTAGTGTTCTTTTGTGATTTGGTATAGATACATATTGTTCTTCTTCTGTTGCTTGAATACATGTTTTATAGGGAAAATTACTTTAATGTTTCCTATATGTATTTGAGTTTTGTGTCGTTGTTTGATTTATTTGTATAACTACGTTCTTATTCATTTTAGAAGCGGGATCTGGAGCGTGCGGCCGCGGTCTCAATTTGGAACTAACACTGTATTCCTTCACTGTCATACTGGGAAATTAGAAAAGGTGGTTTTACTGACCATGTGTATTTAATTGATCACTAATTGACAAAGCTGCAGTGAGGGGTACTATAAGAGCTTTTAAAGTTTCTTTGTTTTGTTATTTCCGCGGTTTGACTGTGAATAAATATTAAATTTTCGCTTAGTTAGTTTTAAAAAAATTAATAGTGATATGCGAAACTGAAGAATGACACAAGTCTTTATGAACAGTTTCGGGAAAGGGGTGGATGCTTTCATTGTATGCAATATTATGTCTGGAAAGGAATTGATGATCACAACATAGTATTTAAATATCACATGTCACACTTTTTAAAAAAATATAGTATTGCAACCCTTACTTACTTTCTGGAATAAAATAATTATATTCATTAAGTTTGAAATTAATTTATAAATAAGTACTTTGCAAACTTAAAATGTTGTTCTATTTGTTGACGTATTCATATATTTTTTAATGTTACCCCTCTATGAATAGTACGTTATTTATTATCCTTAGATTTCATTAGCATGCGGAGAGGCCATCTTGTTTACTGAGCAACCGGACGTAATATGATTTGCTCTGAACATACTATACGCTCGTTATTGATGTCTATCGTAGTGTGACGAATGTTTTATTAAACATGGCTGTCCTTTAGCATATCATGAGTCCTGGGGCAGTAACTCCTACACAGGGATGCACATGACATATTGATGGATAAAATCGAATTATTTATAATCGGTAATGAGAATATTCGATTGATTTATATACAATCGCAAAGCCAAAAATAGTGAGTACGAAAAAAAGAATCATTGGAATAAACTGTTTTTTATTAAATAGTTACATATGTAAAAGTACACGGTAAGAACAGATAATTACAAGTTTTATTAAATATTTCAAAACAACATTGCTAGAAATAAAAAAAAATATTTTTTATTTTATTTTTTTTATTTAAATTTTATTGATAAACCCTTACGGGTTACATACATTTAACAAAATGTTTTCACTTTTAAAATTCACATTCTACTGCTAATAATAATATTTTTAACATCTTTTGTAAAGGTTGTCTGAGTCTTTTGTTTAGTTTTGTCTGGTAGTTTATTGTATAATTTCAGTCCATGGTTTATAAGTCTCGATTGTCCTTTTCTCGTTTTAAAAGATTGTATATGATATTTTTCTGATATTCTCGTATTGTGTTCATGTTTACTACAATTTTTTTCAAGTTTTAATTCTTCGTCTACAATTACATCTGTGGCTAATTTATGAATAAATTTTAAAGATTCTAGTTTAAAAAGTTCAGTTACGTTTAATTGTTTTGTTTGTTCAAAAAGTTCTTTAGTTGCTGTTAAATAGGGAAGGTCGTATACTAACTTTAATATTTTATTTTGCTGTCTTTGTAGTCTGTTTATGTCATTTTGATATCCTGTTCCACATAGTAGTTGCATATAACATATTTTAGTTTTTACATATGCTTCATACATAATTTTTTTTTCCTTTATTGGAACAAAATTTTTGATTTTAAAAAATAGACTCGATAAAGTTGCCACTTTGCTAATTAAATTGTTGATATGAATTGTCCATGTCAATTGTCTGTCTATTGTTAGTCCTAAGAATTTAACATGTTCAATTTCAGCTAGTCGTTCATTATTTATGTAAGCATCTACTTTGTGACATTTTTTTCTAGATTCAAAATGGATA
Organism: Micrasema longulum; assembly: GCF_059751315.1. Classification (NCBI taxonomy): domain Eukaryota; kingdom Metazoa; phylum Arthropoda; class Insecta; order Trichoptera; family Brachycentridae; genus Micrasema; species Micrasema longulum. The sequence continues at coordinate 416,644 of NW_028277700.1, forward strand.
ATATTGCATTTTTTTTCATTAAGTGTAAGTAAGTTTGTGTTTGTCCATTTAATAATGTCCAATAATTTTCCCTTTAAAATTATACAGTGATAAGTCATCAATATATAAAATATATAATAGTGGACCCAAAATAGATCCTTGTGGGACTCCAAAATTTACTGTTTGTATTTTACTTTTTTTTTCATTTACAAAGGTATACTGCCCGATGATATGGTGTATGTCCGATTTTTTTTAGAAAACGTTTTCTTAACATGACTTATGGTACATTTTTACTATCCCTTCCTAGTGATGTATATCTAGTACACATTATATCCAATAACTTTAATATCTACATAAATAAAATAAATTGGTTAAAATTTTTGTTATTTCCTAATATACATTTACGTATCGGTATTTTTTTTTAAATTTAATAATTAATGCTTATTGGAAATAGAAAAATCATTTCATAAAAAATCGGAGATAAATCACCAACAGTATAAAGTTTACCAGTGTGTCGCATGTCGTGAAACAGGTAATGAAAGAGTTATCCTTGTATATAATTGTCTCACACACTCTTTACGTTTCATTCTCAAAATTAGCAAGCGAGCGAGAGAGACAAGTTCAAGGGTCACATGCGCAAACAGCAAAGTTTCTAGTACTTCTCTCAAACGCCAGTTGTTAGCTTTTTGACTTTCGTCAGGGGTGGTTTTTTTGCCCGCGCAGCAAACATGAGCTAATGGTGTTTTCATATTTTTACTGTTAAGGGCTAATAAAGTATTATTACTTTTAGTTTCAACTAAAATTGAAGTGGTTGCCCATGGATATTACATTTTTCCGATTTAATATCTCTCCTTTTTTACATGTAACGAGCAGATGTTTTTGAGACAGTAGTGAAAAAGTTAATGTGTGTTCTTGATTGTATTCATTTCTGGATTTTTCCATACATTTTTTTCATTTTCCGATTTGATCAATATATGTATTTATCGTACAAATAAGATTAAAAAAGAAGATTAAATTATTACACGTACAATAATGGTGATTTGATTTTCTGACTAAAGACACCCCGTTTTAAGACAGTAAAAAATATGTCATTTCACTAGCCAAAAATGCAACACAAAAAAAAATATAAAACCATAATAATGACATACAGAGACATAACGTATAAGTTATGAAAATGATGGAATAATTATTCGATTATCATAATTCGTTTATCAAATTCCGGTATCCCCATCGCCATCTCTCCCTGGATCAGAAACTAGGTCACTAAATACGTTCTGCGCATGCGTTTATATAAATAATTAGTTCATAATTAACTTGATCATGTTCGAAACTTAGAGCAATGAATTTAAGGACAGAGTCAAGCGTGGAAATCCTAATATAAACATAATATATGCCGTAAAGTATAGAAACCTTTTGAACGGTCGTAAATTATTTTACTGATATAATCGGAATCCGTTTGTAACACTTGATAAAAGGGTGTGAATTCAATTCAACAATACTTTTAGTGTGTTTAAAGACGTATGACCTGTTGAAAATAGGTTTAAGTGACCACTTTACATACTGTACCATTAATTTAAATGTATAAACCTTCACACTTTTTTTTATTATTCCAGCTATTGATTTTAACGCTTAGCAATTTGAGTTTAGATTCAATATTTTTACCAAAGATGCTTTTATTTCGACATGCAGTTTTGTCAAAAAATAAACAAATAATATGTCGTCCATATATTATTTGATTTGTGTGTGGTTCATATGATCTTCAAATAAATAATTCAAGAGAGAAGTCCTTCAGCTCTATTGCATCGAACAAAAGCGTTCCAAATATTTGGTTTGGTTTTAAGTTTAACAACAAACGTGTAAAAAACGGTTTCGGCTTGCGATTTAAATTCTCAACCTGAGAACCTGCGGCTAATTTCATTTCTTTTAACTGTAGCTAACTTCGTGGTTGATAATAATACAACTGTTTTTGTCTGAATGGGCGACTCCATTAGCCAGTAACGTGTTATTTCTCTAAGGTATGATCGGTGTTTAGGGTATCTTAGAAAAAAAAATTGCTTGCAGATAAAATGAGTCCCCAGAGATTTTATTCTGAATAATATAGTATTTTTAAAAGCAGGGAATAATATGAACATAATAAATATTGAGAGCAGGTTTTTAAAATTCTAATGATATTACTATCAATGTATTCAAAATAAGTTATATTTTTTAGATTTAAAAATGAGCACATACAAAACGGCTCGCAGTTGACGACACGTCATTTTGACGTCACACGTCATGGCTGCCAGCAGCATTTCTAATAAACATTGCGTACAAGTATGAAGCGAAAACGACATCCGTGTCGTTTGTCCCATAGGGCGCGAAACGTCTCGTTTTTGGATAATTAAAAATATGTTTATTTTACACCTTTGTAAAAAAATTATTCGACGTCGCACAAAAAAAAAAAACCCGTAGCGTTACTTTTGTAAATTTTGATTTTATAAAAATAATCGTAAAATTCCAAATTGCTGGAGTCTTTCTGTGATCGGGATAAATAAACATTGTTTCTTAATGTTACGTTTCAATAATTTACCCAAATAAATAAGGTACCGCGGTAGAGCTATTTTTTTTAAACAAGCTACAAAAAGTTAAAATATCAAATGAGAAAAAAATATAATTTATTTCAAAACTTTTTCCAAACCAATTACTTTCAATTGTATATTTTGTGTTCGGTCATTGTGAAAATATTTGCTTAGTATTTAACAATTAATAACATAGAATATTAATAAAATCAGTAAAACAATATTCCTAGGTTCGTAAAATCATACATACATTTCAGCAAATAAGAAATAATATTTAATTTCGAATTTGGGAAAGAATAATATTTTTTTGGCAAAACTAATTACTCTTTAATATTCTGGCACACATGTAACTTGATCATCTTTTATAATACTAAGGCTTCAAACTTTTCTTCATTAGAACATAACAATCTCTTTGTGTTACATGATTAAATTTTCATTAAATATCCAATATCTAATCTTAAATGAAAATAACTGATTTTCTCAGGAGAAAGAAGGAAAAAATTCTTGGAAGTTTATCTTATTTATATTATAATTTTAGTTACTTTGTAGCAAATAACATTGTGTTACTTTGAATTATTTTTCAAATTAAAATTATAGACTGCATTGGACCGATTTAAGTGCGGTTTTCAGTGAAATGTAGACCTTTGTCACGACCATATTTATAACTCTTAAAATCTTTCATTTATTCTGTAAAAAAAAGTTAGAACCGTAAATATTATTTTATCTTTCACCAGGGCTGAAAACAAAAAAAAAATTGGAAGGAGGTTATATTTTTGTTCATAAAAAAGTTTTTTTTAATGTTTACAAAAAACATTTGTTTTTTATCGATCCTACTCAGACTATTTCCTTGAATTCCTTATAATTTCTGCGCATAATTACCCCTTTACTGGATATTTGAAAAAACAAAAATAACATTAACTGACATTCAATTCATTTTTAAAAATCGCATTCCTTAATATAGTGCACCCCTGTTGATGAGAAAAACAGAGTTTGACACTTGAAAAAACAGTTATTTGTTTGAAAATGAATTATTTTATGTTTTGAAATTCATTTATAAACAAGTACCAAAGTGTATATTTATTAATAAAAAGTTACACTATCTATTTTCATGAAAGCAAAACGTCGATTTTGTCTATTTAAGTTAGGCATAAAAGGTCCGAAATGCAGTTGTTTTTTGTGCATAGTATCAGGAAGGCATCTTCAATACAGTCACAAGAAAACAATCTTGAAATACCTATGTATCAAAGTTCCCTGTCACCGCATATCCTCACAATTATTCACATGAATTAAAAATTGAGTTGATAAATAAATATATACACTATAAGAAAATGGCAATCAAGTTGGTATAGAGTGAAATTCAAAATTCAATTCTGCATCCATCAACATTTGCATCGTCCATTTTTTTGTCGTTTTTCCGTATGGACGTATTTTGACATTTGTGCATCTATCGTACATAGTATTACCACACATCACTCTGAGAGATCGCATTTCGTTAGCATTCAGCCTACTTTCATCCCTGTTTTCCAAAGTCCGTATTTTGCTCCCATACGTCAGGGTCCGGCACCACGACACCATTATGAATTTCTAGTCTATACACATTAGGACATACTCAAAACATTGTTGGTACTGAAATATCTTATTTTTAAATTATTATGAAAATAAATATTTTTTTATAAGTGTTATACAATTTTAATATTATACAAGAACAGACCTATAGTTTCGGGAGAGCACTCCTCCCATCGACGGGTGATATAAAACTAATATAGTAAACACAGAATATTGTTCACAATGTCATTGAATTTAAACAAAAATAAACAAATTAATCAGTGAAACTTAGAGCAGGGGTGTTTAATTTCCCTTATCTAAGGTGTTAGCATATGAATGGATGGTTATCTAAAGTACATATATGAAAACATGATCAATGAGGGACAGGACAGTAAGTAGAATTTACTTCTTAAAATTTAGCACATAAGTGGAAGTTACAATAATTCAGCCTAAGATTTAATGTGTGGGAAGACATCGCTCGGCTAATTTTTTTCATAATAATTTATAATGAAGTGTTACGAAGTGGATGCCAATTCAATAAAAAACATCTTCTTATTTTTAGCTATTCAGCATGTTCAGATAACAATTGTATAAATACATGTGAATTGGGTTGTGGTGCACTTTTATCAACCTTGGCAAATAAATGTTTTGTTACAAGAGGCAAAACTAACAGTACACGACGGAGTCCTGGTGCCGACCCTGTTGTATTAATACTGGTATAAGAAGTATAAGGCCTCCGTGGTGTAGTGGTCAAGATGCTTGACTCACGCACGCAAGGTTCCGGGTTCGATTCCCGGTGAGAACACAAAAAAATAAAATGTGATTTTTCTCAAGCCTGGGTGCTGTGTGATGTAATTCACCACTGTAATTAGGCCTCCTGGCCTGTTGTGGTGCAAAAAAATTGTAAAAAAATAAAATTAACAATTGCTTTCAGGCGTTGCCTAATTAGTGAAATGGTTGAATCTCTCCTATATGATGAAGGTTTCAGCTCTTTTACTTCACAAAAGTCATGTCAAGTGTTGATAAAATATGGATGTTCAAACATAAGCGAAATAGTGAATGTTACACAGTGTGTAAAGTGACCACAGAAACCAGTCAGTCAAGTCAAAGCCTTGTAAATGCCTAGATTTTTATATTCCCTTCTCAAACATGTTTTCCCTCTCTGTTAAAAGATATTAAGATATTCATGACTGTTTTAAAATTTACAAAAGATTTGTTTTTGCCAATAAACACGCAAATGTAATATTTTCCGTAAAATCAAACCAGGAAGGAAAATTCATTTTTCATTACAGAGGAAGTTATAATTACGATACAAAATAAAAACAGTTTTATTAATATAACGGTTGTTTTTATTAATAGGGTGATTCATTTTGCTATCCATTATTTTTTAATGCACGGGAGGGTTTCGGATTTTGGCATATTTTTATAAAATTGTTCCATAGATCATTTCGTGAAAAAAATTAGCCGCCGAGTGATGGATGAAGCAGATTTTATCTCCACGGGATGGATTTTTGTTGATACATATACAGAGCAAAAAAGCTCGAACCGGTTCGCGCTTTTTAAGGACATGGCGATAAGACGACTCTCGGGAAACAGACAAGTATAAATGTGATAAGTTGGCATAGCTGCCGAAGGATCTTTGAAAGACGATCCTGCTTATTTTCGGAAGATTTTCACAATGACAAACCGTCTCTAATCTTTCTTTGAAGGGATAAATAAATCAACCAAATTTCTATGATATTTAAGTTATTTTTATAACCTCGTTATAACTGATTTAGTGTTTTTATTTTTAAAATGAAAACATTTCTTTTCAATGCAATCTATAATTAAAAAAACCCTTCATATCAAATCAGTTTTTCAGTGACTTAAACATTAAGAATTTTAAAATGTCAATGGGCAGGATGAATTTCTCAGTAGAGAGTTATTAAGAACTATTTTTTTAACAACATTATCATCATTTTTCATTTACATCCATAGGGCACTGCATTGGTATACCGATTGCAGCTTATCATAATCTTTTTTTTTACATGGTAAGATGACCAGTCTTACGATTCAGGTTTCAGTCCAGGGGACCATGAAATATTATAGTGTAAAAACGCCTTTTAAAATAGATATTTCATGACAATCATGTTGGAAATCGAACCCGAAACGCGCTGACTACTTACTTTTCTTTATAATAAAGATGGTAAATCATTAAGAGAATGTTACAATGACAGGTCATAAGCCCTGTAAATGCCTTGACGTCCATTTTACCCTGTGAAAATGTTTTCTCTCTCGGTTGTTATATACTTAAATTATATTTTTTTTTTTAATTAAAAAAATTTTTTTTTTTTTCAATTTCTTAACCTTATTCTCTATTTCATAGTTTTCCTACAAGTTAATGAAACTGAAATAAACAAGCTTTAAGTCACTCTTAAAACACACGTCTAATATAAAGTCAATCCGCACAACAGCGTCGTTGCACTTCAGCGGCGCTACGCCACAAAACTTTTTATTTAGTGCCGCGTAGTGTAGCGCAGCTAAATTGCGATTTGTTTAATCCGAAAACGGTAAAATATAATAGGGAGTGACATCTTACAATAGTTTGTTTGTTTTATTTTTAATTATTAATATTTTTAGGAAAACATAGAAAATAAAAGAAAATGTAATAAACGGTGTTTTTAATCAGTGCTACACAAAAAATAATTATAAATGTGGCTTTTCACTTTTTTCAAATGTAAATTTTTCTACCGACTTAACTCGTGACGTCACGTCGGAAGCAGTAAATTTCAAAAAATCACAGCGATTACAAAACGATACAAAAAAAATATTTAATTTTCTTTGCTTAGTTTGGTAGCCTGTTTTCAAATTAAATGTATGAATAAATTATTTTAATCTATTTAACCAACAATTAAAGTTTATTTGTAATTAAAGCATTTAAGTTTGTATGTGAAAATTCTTGATAGAAATTCATTGTAATTTATTATAGAAATAAAAGACCAGTGATACTTTAATCCAGAAATATGGAATATCCAGGGACCGGTTTCATTGCTTTCGCGATGTATTTGAGACTGGTATCTTTATTAAGGAGTTCAATGTATTTATACAAAACAGAGGTGAGGATGGAGAATTCAAAAGTATATGAAAGTAAGTTGAAAAATTTAAATTATTTTTAACTTAAGGATCATTAAGTAAAAAAATTCGGGTTAACTAATGAATTTATGTAATGCTATTTTAATGAGTTTAGGTATATTATTTTTATTTCTAGTGTCCCATCCTTCGTGAGTGTGAATTATGATTTCTGAAAAACTACATATATTACAACGGGTATAGCAATGGAGAATGCACGTGTGTTATCAGTTTATTAAGTAATTCTATGTCGGGTTTATTTTTTAATCTATCAATTTCGAGAATTTTCAGTTTGTCAAGTTTATGGCCTTAAGGTGCAGTATGAATTATTTTAACATTGTTTTTTAAATTAAACGAATGTTTATTTTTTATTAAACGGTTGAAATAAGTTAAATTATCTTTATTATTTTTACCATGATTGTATGTGCTCTTTTATGCGTGTTTTAAAGGCTCTACCAGTTTGGCCTACGTAGTATTTTTACAGTCATTAAAATCAAGAAGGTCAGTTTCTGAGTGGTAAAACCTATCTGTTTTGTATAAATTCATTGAACTAACAACAGTGTAAGTCACTCTCCAAGCACAAGAGTTAGTTTCTTTTTTGGAGAGTTACAGTGATAACATTTAATAGAGATGTAAAAGTAGATATTTATAGAATTTTAAAAAAACATGTACCTTTTATGAAATTCGTTAATAAAAAAATAAAAAACACCTTAATAAAGATACCAGTCTCGAAGATGTCGCGAAAGCGATACAACCGGTCACTGGATTTTAAAAATTTGTGGATAAAAGTATTACTCGTCTTGTATTTCTATAATAAATATTTGTAGTTCGTTTTGATGTTTGTTTTCCTTTAATGTTCGTTTTACCAGGAAATAAAGTAAATCACTATCGGAGATAAGGCTAACACAACAACACTTCACTCTTTAACAATACGATCTCACGAATTAATCGAAAATATTTCTCGCTATTATGATTTGAATGGGGAAGATTTTCCTACCGCTTTATAATTGACTTTATAATAAGGCCAAAGAATGGGACCAAGTTTACGAAGCAGAGATTAAATTGAACCTTTTTAATTAACTGTTTCTCTTATTGCCACCGGAGTGCTAGTTAAGTCGCAGAAACCTTTCAAAGGCCACAAACTTTGAAGGGTTGCGGTGGCTTGGCGGTTATTTTCTTCCTACTGTGGCAAGAAATATGGACTCCCCAAGATGCAATACGATATTCAGCTAATGTATAACTCGGAACGAAGAAATTTCTACGTTACAATATGCCCCGGTTGCGTGAACTTATAAACCGCAAAATATCCATTACATTTTATGAGTTATAATTTTCAATAAGTACGTCAATTTTCCGTCGTAACTCGACGTCTTTACTTTGTTTTAACAATTTAGTGCATACGGCTTCGTCTAAAAGTGGACACGGATTAAGTAAATATAAATGAAATCAAACACTGATTTCGACATGTAATTTTATTAACAAATCACAACAGATATGGAAAACATTTTAGAGAAGGAAATATGGAAGTCTAAGCATTTACAGGGTTTAATACCTGTCGTTGGCTAGTTTAAGACGCCGTTTTAACATTTTTATATATTCAATTCTTCCATCTGTTGATTTAAGGGAAGTAAAATAGCTAAAACCTTTATTGTTGTGAAGAGATTCATTTGATCGAATATTACATATACTAGGCAACGCCTGAAAACAATTTTCAATTTTTTAAACTTCTTCTTGGACTAGTTGATTTTATAACAATATTTTGAGATTGTCCAAATTACAACATAGATGATGAATTTATTATATAAATAAAACACGAGTGATACTTTAATCCACAAATTTGGAAGTATCACTCGTGTTTTATTTATATAATAAATTACAATGAACTTCCATCAAGAATTTTCACTTACAAACTTAAATGTTATAGATGATGAACATTTGAGAGAAGAAATAATGGAAGTTTAGGCATTTACACCAACCAATGATAGGTCATAAGCCCCGTTAATGACTCCCTAGGGGGTAAAATCTAGTTTTTTGAACAATCTCAAAACATTATAACTAATTTTACATTTTTAAAAACAAATTTTTGTTTCGCCTTATTAAGGCATTCACTCGAAGAAGGGGAAAGTGCTGAAGTGAATATTTTGTGGACAAACAATTTTATTAAGAAAAACGAATAAATACACACTTCTATCACAGGGCGCTGTTTGATTGCATAAGGAAATATTTTAGAAAAATACTGGAGCGTAGCAACCCTTTATCGTTAAAGTAAAAATATGTACAACGGTTTTGATATTGCTTAAGTGTAAAATGAGAATGATCCCCACCGAAACGGTTCAATTTAGAACTTATTTAAAAAACCTTTAATTTTTACCATATTTTAAGTTCTTATGTCAAGCAACTTGAATATCTTATTTTATAATATTCTTTACCATGTTATAGTAAGTGTATGTGTGTATGTATATAGGTTTGTGAGAGGGTGAGGGTGAGGGTGTGTATGTATGTGTGTGTATAATTTTGCGTGCGCACGCATGCGAATTTGCATGCATATGAATATGAACTCTTTCATAAAAAAGGTTTTATACACAACTCCATTTTTTTTTCAAATATTGATTTTGTTCTTAAAAAATGATATTATTATAATATCATAGCAAGCACAAGAGGTTGCCTCTTTTTTAGTATGGTATTTTGTTTTGTTTTTTGCTTCTATAATTTTTCATTATTATGTCTTTTTTTTTTAAATGTTGTTACTTAAAATTTTATTAAATTCTTAAATAAGGGAATATGGAAGTCAAGGCATATGACCTGTCATTGGCTGGTTTAAGTGGCCACTTATTTAAGGTATTCCCTTATTTAAGGTATTCTCCATCCCTGTTGTAATTTGTTAATCTTAATGACAACCGCGGGGGTGAAATCCAGTCTTTTGTCTATGAACATTTGGACAAACTTTAATATTGTAAATTCTTAAATGTTTAATAATATACTTTCGTAATTTTACAATCACCGGATACTCTACAAATACATTTGGTATTATCTAAAAAACTTACCCGCTAATACGTTTTCGACTATTTTAGAACTTATGGAACTGTAGGAAAAAAGTAAGTATGACAATAAATATTATAAATTGAATACAAAATTGCAGTAGGAAACATAAAAGAGGCTGATAGAAATAATTTCAGAAACTTAAAAATAGATGAAATGCACAAACGAAAAGAAAAAATACTACCATATTAAAAGAACAAAGACAAACACGGGATAGTCATAAATACTTTACAATGTTGCAAATTGTTTGGTGGTAAATATCATTTTTTAAATATAAAATTAAACTTTTGATTTAATACAAAATTCGAATATCTTATTTACAAAAAGTGAGAAACACACTTATATTCAATAACAACTCAACATTTAACTCTAGAAAATCTAGAAAAAAAAAAAGTAGTGGAATTGTATTTACTTAATAACAAAAAAGTATGAAAAAAATTTTAAAAAATAAAAACATCAAGATACAAAATCCTTACGTGTCAAATATAGCCTCATGTTATTTACATTCATATGTTTACTCCTGATCGAATAGCCTGTATTTTATTTTGCCCTTGTCTCTTTTCAAAATTGCATTTCAACGACAGGTTGGAAAAAAATTAAATGTGATAGAAAGATAAGACACAAAATAAAATAAAATCCAAAGTGTACTTTTATTGTGATCTTTTATTATTAATATTCCCAATGAAAAATACTTATGATTTTTAAATGAAGTTTTCCAGAAATTCTTCTCGAGAAAAGAGAATACACACTTAAAAGAGAGAAAACGGGTGAGAAAGAAATTTAATTCCCAGTACAAAAGACGTTATTACACGTATCACCCATACCTTGTCTTGCTGTAGAAGACTTGTACAGTGTGATATGCAATTAGTGGGGGGTTTCATACATCTTTATACCCTAGGACTTTCCTATTATATTAGAAGCCGTGGTTTTTATGAAACGTGTTTTTAAAGGCGCAGTAAATAAAAAAAATGAGATAAAAATTTTTTTCATTGTTTTTTATTTATTTTTTATATTCTCAATCAAAATATAATGCATTAAAGTTGGCTGTGACAATTTGGACAATTTTCTTAAATAAATATTACAATTTTCCTTATCTTGCAATTTGATAATGTTTAAAAATAATTAAGCACTCTGTTTTAACAATATAAATCTGATTCACATACACTTACCCACCCTCACACCTCCCCACATAAATACACACCCTATCACAAGCAATCATACACACTCATTCGATTTCCAGTTATATTTACTGTATATTTGTGATTATCTGTTATTGGTTAAGTTTATGTGTTTTTATTGGAACTCACTTTCTAATTTATATTATCTGTATTACAGTTGATATTTAGAATGAAAACAGATGTACAGGTTAAATATTTATATTTAGACTACATTTCGAAAAAAATATAAATATATTAGGGCCTGCTATCCAAAAACATGTATTCATTTAATTACAATGAAATAAAGTGACGTTTCAAACTTTAAAATAACTTTATCCTAATTATATATGAAAACGAAGAATACAGTTCTGTGTGTAAAATAAAATCAGAATCTAGGACGGTTTTTTTTTTCTACGACTTAGAATAATAGCGTTTTGAGGAAGTTGAGTAAAGATATGTATGTTTGCGTCGTAATTTAGTGGTTGGCTCGTTTGTCTTTCATAATTACGTTTTCTTGGTTCAATTCCTGGAAAGGTAAGAGTAAAATATTTATTTAAAACATGATTTCACACTACAATATGTTCATGAGCTTTTGGACTGTCTCTTTAAGTGTAAGACTGATCAGGTCATCTTTATATAATATATGATCTGTGAACACTGCATTTTCAATACATATTGAGTGCCTTATTACCATCAGGATAAGGGATAAAGTTGGGTATGATAATATTATTTTATAATTCACTTCCATATTTAGGAGTTCCCCAAGGATCAGTCATAGGACCAATTTTATTTATCATAAATTATATAAACGACATAACCCTAATAATAAAACACTAAAAAAAAAACTATTTACCAATGACACAATAATCTATATAGTGAGTAAAGATTATGCAGGAACCATTGAAAAACTAAATGAAGACTTAAAGAGAATATCAAAATGGCTTAAAATCAAAAAACTAAAAGTAAATGTTGGGAAAACGAAATACATGGAAATAGGAAGAAAAAAACCAAACTTATTTATGAATGTATATTATAAAGATGGTAAAAATATTGAGAAAGTGGATGAAATAAAGAATTTATGTATAATATAAGAATTTAACTATAAATGCAAACTTCAAGCATTACAAAAAGTAAAATTTCTCGGTAGATTGAGAAGTAAATCAGATAGAAATACTACTGAACTGAAATATTTAACTATAATCATTCCACATATAGGTAACTGTTTAACAGTATTATTTTTAGCCAATGACGGAAATTTCAATAAATTAGAAATACTTCAAAATAGACCCATGAGAAAAGTGCTTAAGAAAAAATAGTATGATAAAATAGAAAAAATGCGAGAAGATCTTAATATGCTTGTTTTTATATTTAATTTTTTAATCAATCAATTGCCCGAATTCTTAATTCATAAGGTAGTGCTGAATTAAACTTTAATAATGGAACTAAAAGAAATAAAGATAAAATAAGTCTGCAATTAAAAAAATAAAATCTTAAAGTTGTATTATGTGTAAGGGTTTGAAAATGTATGAAGAGATGCCTGTATGAAGAATATATTTTTTTGATGAATTTAAAAAGAAATGTTATGTTTACTGTAAAATTATGTTAAAAGATACATTTGTGAAATTAGTGTAAATATCAATTTATTTACTATCTATTGTAATATAAGCTGACATAAGAAATAAATTTAAAAAATATAGAAAAATGGTGCGCACATCTAGCAAGCTTCTGGTCCTAGGTTGAATTCCTAAAAAAGTCGAAGCAATTTTTTCATTGAAATGGCGGTTTTACACAATTACTATTATACATTTAATGATGTACTTATGAATCATCAGATACGAATAAGTTTGTAAAGATGATGATGATTTTTTTGAATGCATGTTTTTTTAAGACATCCTGTACATCCGTCTCCTTTGAGCTGATCCTCCCCCTCTCGGTAGGCTGTAGGCGGCCACTTTCGCCAAGTGGAAGAGTTCACAGATTATTATACTCGAGGTTTGCCGCGCTGTGAACCACTGCTTCTACATATGTACGTACTTACCCTTACATGCGCCAACATACCCTATAGCCACAGGGCGGGTTCCAGTAGGTGACGCAATCCTACTCTAATGTTAACCGTACTATTTATTAAATAATTTTCCAAAGGCATTTGTAGTCGGGCTTGTGGTGGCGCGTTTGCCTAGCATGCAAGAGGTTAAGAGTTCGATTCCCGACATGGTTGAAATGAAATATTTATTTGAAGGGTGTTTTTACACAAGAATATTTCACAGTCCCTTGACTGGAACCTGAAGCGTAAGACTGATCATCATACTTTCATGTAACAAAAATGATCAATATGCACCATTATGTGTGAAAAGAGAGTAATAAAACTTTGGAATATTTTTACATAATAAATTTGTTTACTTTGATTTGGAAATTGAAATGACAAGAAAGCTTTTTTTGTATTGACAGGTTTCTCTGCATGATCTTTGCATTTCTCTGAATTTCTTTATGATGTTCATATTTGTCTTGAATCTGTCAAGTATCTTTTTTTTTTTAAATACCCATATAATGTATAAAAAAATCTTATTGCGGTTAAGATGTTTTTTTTTAATATCTCTACATTTGCAAAACGGCTATTGTTTAATGCATACTTAATAAATTTAATAAAATGTTTTTCAAGAAAAGTTTTTTTTTAAAATTGTTCTTGGCTCGTTATTGCTTTTTTCTCTTTCTTGTGCTTCTATTTATATTTAAAAACACATATTTACTAAAGTAATTTTTGAAATTTGCGTTAACCGTCATGAATAATATCGTATAAAATAATTTTCCGTCTTTGTTGAGATCTAAAAAAAAGTTACTTTAAAAAATTTATGTATTATGGGACAGTAAAAAACAACTGGACAAACATAGTTAAATACGGGATGTTTAACTTTTCAGAGCCGAACCGTAAAAATATCTGCGTGATACGGAGGAGGCATACTAAGAATATCCTAACTAAAATTCTATATAATATAGGTATGACATTTAAAAATATGTTATGTCATGACTATTATTTTGGTAGGATAAACAATTTGATATTATTTATTTATTTTATGAGCCCAGAGGGCTTTTAATGACATGCATAAAATTAAAATTTAAACCAGTTATTATGTAGGTACTAACTTTTTTTTTACTTACAGGGTTTTCGAAAATACCCGCGTACTGAAAACTCTTTACAACTCCTTGGTGCAAAGTAGACTCGAGAGTGGCTCGATGATTTGGGGGCCACATGAACTGAAGTACTCTCTTATGATAGAGAAAATCCAAAAGAAGTTTCTGAGATATCTCTACATGAGAGATTGCGGGTATTATCCTTGGCTCCACCCGACCGAGTTTCTCCAGGGTATGCTTGGTTAGAGACTAGAAAGAATGTGTATTTGACTACACATTTTTATCGATTGTTGCGCGGTATGATCGATAATTCTGAAATTATGATGAGCATTGGTTTGTATGTTCCTGATAATTACGTAAGACAGCGTCAGCATAGATTGTTTCATATTCCGATATTCAGGACCAACCTTCCTATGGTTATGCCTGTTGGAAGGGATACCGCTATGCTGAACAACATCGCTCTGGATATTGATCTGTTCCATGTATCCAAAAGGGTTTTCCGGAGCAGGATTCTTCTACTACTTCGACACAAGTCTCTTTCGTGTGTATAATATGTACGTATTGAATGTATTTTTGTAATGTATATGTTATTTTTAAAATAAATGAATTGAATTGAATTCTTCTTGTTATTTTTCTAATACGATATATTCAGAAAAATAAATGTAAAACCCGCATTAGGATCAAACCACAAAAGTATTTGGAAAATAAGAACTTACTTGCTCTTAGTCTTTCATTAAGCGCTTCCTATCTTTTAATTGAAATAAAACCAAGTGTGTATGATATATGATTGAATGATTTTATTCATTTGAAAGGTCTATTAATGCTTTTATGTATTTATTTTTTAGTAAATTTATTGCAAAAAAATAATATGCTTACTTAATAATGAATCTATATAAAACCAATTAATCTAAAATAAAAACGGAGTGTTCTCTGTTTATTTATTTATTTTGTTCATTAACGCGCAAAACGCATTTACAAAAAATAAAAATGAAAAACATGCTAACACACTAAATAATAAATACAGAATATACAGAAAAAATATGTGGAATTAGTTAAAAAGGATATAATAAAAAGTTTTACAAAGTAAAAAAAAAACAATAAAATGGAAGAAAAAACAGTAAGCATGTTAACAAAAAATGCAAAGATATAAGCTTATGAAATAAGTTCTAGATTCTAAATTCTTATTTATGATAGATAGTCTCCATCTAACATGGCACAGCCTGTTCTGAGATGAAGATTTTCTATCTTTAGAGCGTAAGTAGTCCTATACTAATAAAACAATAACATAAAAAGAAAAACTAAAAATACTTATTTATAAATGCCTAGTTAATCAAATGTAAGAAATTAAAAATCATTATTATACAAATATAAAGTATAAATATGTGCCAAAAATACATGTTACTTAAACATAAATAATATAGCATAATATATAATAAAACAAATATAAAGCAATTAAATACATACAAATATAAATAATATGTGTACCAATTATATAAAGTACTACGTTTATCGTATGGAATATAACATCGTTCAAATGTTCGCCGCCGCTTCCTTCTCTGGGTGGCGCGCATCCGAAATGTCAAATTTTCCATGACTCTGGCGCATAAATCAGGTTGAATTCGATGACGGCATGGGTTATGTTGGATTTGGGGGCCGATGTGGTTTGTGGCTTATTTACATAGACCTGCAACTTAAGAAACCCCACAAAAGAAAGTCTAACGGGGTCAAATCGCATGATCTTGGTGGCCAGTTTACATCACCTCCACGTGAGATGACCACACTCTCAAATTGCTCGTGCAGAATTTCCAATGTGGCATGAGCTGTATGGCACGTAGCGCCATCCTGTTGAAATCACATGTTGTTGATATTCATATCATCCAATTCAGGTTTTAAAAAGTTGGTAATCGTTAACCTTTAGCGCTCACCGTTAACGGCGATGGCCTGGCCAACGTCGTTCTCAAAGAAATTTGGACCAATGACGCCGCAAGCCCAAAATTCACTCCAAACAGTGACCTTTTCGGGTTTCATTAAACGCTCTTGGACCTAATGTAGATTGGTATTGTCCAAATTTGACAATATTGTTTGTTGACGCAACCATTCATCCAAAAATGGGCCTTATCGATGAAAATAAGGGTCAGTTTCCTACTGCTCCAGAGCCCATTCAGCGAACACACGTCGTTGTCTATGATAGTTTTTCTTTAGCTTTTGGGTAAATTTAATTTTGTACGGGTGCAAGCCCAGGTCACGATTCAAAATTCGCTAAGTTTTGGTCTGCAAAAGGCCGAGTTCTTGTGATCGACTGCCTCGGATCCTCCAGCACACTCTCACGGGCAGCAGTGACGTTTTTGGCAGATCTTGCGTTTCGTTAACGAACGGGTGTTGGTTTATTTATTACTAAACCAGTGGACTCAAATTTATCCACCACACTGCGAATAGTCCTCTCGGTAGGACGTCTATGGCGACCGTAAAATGGGCGAAGCGCGCGGAACGTTGCCCGAACCGAACACCCATTTTGATACTACAATTTTATCATTTGCACGTGTTTTTGAATCCATCCATGGTGATTTGACAAAACAGTCTGAATAAATGACAGCTAATTTGATAGATGTCGCTTCAACAATATGGCCCCTATCAACTGTCAAAGTTTGTAAGTCCCTATTGGAAGACCCTTTAGTTATAATATTGAGATTTGTAAAGGAGTGGTAATTTTACACAACCCAACGGGTGACAGCTCTATGCAAACCTGATTTAGATCTAATTGCTTCAAAATAGTCAAAACTACACAAAAGTATCAAAATATGTACCCATAGTGATTAGTTACATAAAATGTATTTTTATGTAATTCTCATGTAAGAGATATAATATAAGTTATTTTACTCCTGGACAAATTTTAAGCGTCAAATAGCGAAGGTTTAATGCATCAATACTCATATTATTGACTGTTTTCTTATCCACCGTGACTTCAATTTTTTTCTTATAGTTAATAAAATAAAAAAAAACATATTTTGAAAACCTTTAATATTTCATTCTTTTGAACACTATTGGGAGAAAATGACATATTTTTATGAATTATGAAAATCGAAATAATGCAGTAAGTCCTTTTTTGTCGTGTACCGTTCACTTTCATATTATCACGTTCGTTTATCGAATTTCGCTGTGTTTTTGTTTTTAAAAATCATCATTTTTCTTTTTAAAGACACCTCGAAATGGCTAAAAACGTGCTCGACACGCTTAGCGCAGACGGTCAACTGAGTGCGGATTGTGGTCGTAAAGTCGAACACTCGTAAGTCACATAGATCGTAAGTCGACGATTACATACTTGTATAAGTAAGATCACTCAATAACCTTAAGACCATGAAATAGGCAAACAAGGTATGCTGTGGGCGTAACTACTGGCAAATCAGAAATTAATAAAATATGAACGTTAAGAAAAAGAAGTAAAGTTCACAATAAACAAACTATTTTTTCTATAATATGTAGTACGTGAAATCTGTGTAGATATTCATACCTAAATATTGGCGAAAACGCTAAATAATTATCTGACTGTAAGATCAATATTAAAAGTCTTACAACAATGTAAACATAATGTATTAATTTCCTTTACCCGCCCGTTTCTCTGATAAAACCGGCGGAGGCGTTTCAAAATGCTCTTAATGAATATTTCGGCAACTAATATAAATATTAGCACGACTTTTTTGGTAACATTTAAGTATATCTTAACGTGTAACTCAAAAAACTATAATAATTAGTTAAGTATATTTGATAATTTTAAATAAAATATTTTATCCATTAGAATCTCCGAAAATGACAAAATTTCGGATACCATACGACAAATGTTTGATCATTCATTTGTCAGAATGAGTTGTCATCTTATTTGATCACTAAACAAGACATAAAAATTATTTGAAAAAGATGAGAAGCAATCATTTCCTAACCTCAGATTACCTCAGATGACTGAAGGGAGTTTTTCTTAACAGTATGTTAAAGGTTAATATAAAAAAAATATAAAGATGTATTTGTTTTGTCATTAAATTTAAAAACATATATTTTCATTGATTTTGCCGTGCGCGGACATACCTGTTAATATGGAGTAAATCAGTAAATATTTTTTTTCTGATGAATGCAAAATAAGTTTTTTTTTATTTAGTCTGAGATAAAGGATAAAGATGACAGTCGTCGCGTCGCTTGAATTATTGTTGTTACATCTACCTACAAAAACTTGTTTTTTTTTCATTGTGTAAAATACCTAAGCCACGGGTGCTAGTTAATCATCCTTTTGCTTCTCTTTAAAAAAAAGTTTATCTTTATATTGTAATACCTCGTAAGGAAATTATTTGAAAAGCTAAGCGGTCTCCAAAAAACAATCAAAGTTTATGTTCCACAAGTTCTTCTGTTCAGAAACTACTAATGAACTTTTAACGGTTCGGAACAACTTAACTGAGTACAAAGAAGATTAAAGGGTAGAAAGAAGTTTGACTGATCTGATAAATCACCGCTCTGTAGTAATGAAAGAGAAGAAGATAATCTGACTGTAAAGGAAAGTAAATGAGGTATGCAAAGGAAGACTGGATAATAGCATCAGAGTAAAGTGTGCACTTAGGGAATGTCGGGACAAATGATGCAGTTTGAATCGTGTTAGAAAACGGGATTTAGTATAATCCTGCCACAACTAGGGAAACCTGTCTGCAACTAAAATTAAGATATTGTTAACTCTTAGCTTCTATCGTCCAAAAATATTACCTTCCCACTATGTATGGGTGAATTCGGACCTTAATTTTTATTTAAGTCTGTAAAGTATAAATGTAAATATGAATCCTTACTCATTTAACCTTTTCCTCACTAAGCATTAAAAAAATACACATGATCCGATCGGGGGAACCGAACGACCCCAGCGCCTACTTTTACATGGCGTCAGGAGAATAAAACAAAAGTGTTGATGATCGTGCAATAATTCATTAATTATTCATTAATTCATAAATTCATATTTTACTCATTCGTGTATTTTATTCATTTTTGTTAGTTCGTCGAGTGCCAATGTACATATTAATTACGTTTTTTTTTTGTTTAAATATTAAAAAAAAAAAATATACAACAATCTGAAAATTTAAAAACAAAAACCGCAATTGCTTCTTTCTATTATTTTTACGATTACAAAAAATACAGGGTTAATATCTTCAATAATACTTGAGTTATCAAATTAAAATCGGTCTATAAGGGATCCAAATCCCCTCCTTCGATCCGGGTAGGTTCAAATATTAACATGGGTAAATTCTGACATGGTCGTACCACATTGGTGATTAAATGCATAAGTCGTTATTTTAATTTTCTAATATTCTTGAATAAAATAGTTATTAAACAGGAAAACAATAATCGTTAAACAGTATATTTAAAAATCAAAAAACTAGTAATTATATTAATAATAATGATTTTTGTAAATATTTCTGTATAAAACTCCATAGTTAATGATTTTGATTAAATTATAAATAAAGTAAGTAATGAAACTTCTTGGTTTAGTTTTACTTTTTTATAATTTTGAGTTTTGAACTGGTGAATTACTTACAAAGTTTACAGCCTCTGTACTTACATACCTAGATTACTTCATTTCATAAACAAATGTATAATCTAGGTATGTATCTTGAAATATTTCGTCATTCGTCTATTGGTATGTAATCCAATTTCAGTCCAAAAACTTCAAAAAACTAGTTGTAAATATTTATGTTTTCTGTCCTCTGTTAAAATATTTATTTGATCTTCTTATTTCCAAAATACGTGAAGAATAGTATAAAAGCTGTAAACATTGTAAACAATTCACCAGCCTTGAAGATGCCTACTTAGGTGAAAGCGCTCGTTAGTCAAAATAATAAAAAAGTAAAACTAAGCCAAGAAGTTTCATTGATAACTTTATTAGTAATAACATTGTTAGAATGTGGACGTTATGTTTAATAGACTATAATAAAAACTCTGTATTTCGGTTAAAAAATCTTGAAATTATTTTTTTGACTTTTAACTGTACAACTTAACTTAATTTATATAAATTACTTTGGTAAACATATAGCAATGGCGACTAACTTTGCCGGAGACAATATAAAAATCAAGAAACTTTAGTCTGATTAGAATTTGTTAAGATAGAGAGTTATAACGCCATTAAGATAGCATTTATAATTTTTCAATTTGTTTTGAAAATAGACGCGCATTTGGGGCTACCAATACAGAAAAAAAACAACTTACTAATAATTCAAGTTTGCAACAAAAAAAAATAGTATTAAAATAAATCGATTAACTTGACTGAGCTAAAATCAAGCCACATTTAGGACTTATATTCATTGGTATGAAAAATCACTCTTTTGGCGCATTTTTTATGGTTTTTTCAAACGTTCATGTTCAGATTCATTACGATTATGTTTATCATTACTGTTTCATTAAGCAAGCCACTGATAAATTTGTTCATTTTGATGAGTTTCTATTTTCATACCACAGAATCTAAAAAAAAAAAACCAACGTGCATACTTTAGTAACATCATCATTCCCTTTCTGAACATAATGTTGCATAATGCAGTCGCATTGCTACACTAATTGCAGTGTTTTTTGGTAATTTTTTGTCTGTTTTGTATAAATGATCGGTCATACGCTTCAGGTATATAATAAAGACAAACTATAGTATATATGGGTCAAAATGATGCAGAAACTTTTGTACATGGATACTATTAATGGGTCAAAAATGATCACAAAAGTCGTTTTTACAGAAACTATAAAATAAACAGTTACAAAACACCCACCCCGTTTGTCATATAAACAAAAACTGGGTATATTAAAAACATAAAGAAAGAGAGAAAATATCTTCAAGATGGTTTCAATCATCTGTTTAAAGATTTATTACTGTTTTATATTTTTAAAACATTTAATTTCTGGCCAAACATTCAACTAAATGTTTATTTATTTATTTATTTATTGTGGATAACTTATATGGCGCCATTTTCGTAATAAAATACCTCAAGGGCGCTTTACATGGTGATTCTATTGTTAAGTTAATTTAATTGAAGCTTTTAAATTTGTAATTTAATTAAAATAATTTATTTTGTTGTCACGTGCTACGGATTTATTCAAATGATGTTATTAAATATTTGTATATAACTACTTACCGACTTATCTATGTCACATTAGAAACCTTAAAAAATAATGTTCCTTTGATCAATAATAAAACAACTTTTTAATAAAGCTCGTTTTACGATGTTTCATTTTAATGGTTACCCTAAACCTTTTGAACTCACGCCCCTTACTTCATATCCTCTCTATTTTTTCAACGATTTCTCAAACAACATAAAATATTTCTGCACCTCAGAGGCAGACGGATGCAAATCCAGAAATTTGTGAATTAGCATTTCGATTCTCGTATCCAGTTAATAATCATGTCCATTGATTTTGAAGAAATATAGGTACAATAATGAAAGAACCAATATATTAAGATACTGAAAATACAAATAAATACTATAAACGATTTTAAATCACTCAGAGAAAAGAGATTAGTTAATCATTGGTTGAACATTTGACGTTTGGATTTGCGTCCGTCTGCCTCTGAGGTAGTAATTTTCACTATCCATTCAGTGCATGTTTGTCCTGATCAAAGCAAGTGCTTATTAATGCATGTCGCGTTGGTTTTAAATTTTTGTGCAACAACTATGGTGAAGGTGTATAGTGGGTTTTGCATGTTGGTTTAATTAGTTTCCTGACAAAGAGACGGGTACGTCTTGAAACCGGTAGACATAGAAATGTAAGTATATGGTTATTAACAAATATTTTAAAATATTAAGTGCTTTATCATTATTATTATCATATCATTATCCAAAACCAATGGTGTTTAGAACGCTACCTTGGTACTAGCTTCAATATTTTATTTTGCTGTCGTTGTAGTCTGTTTATGTATGTTTGGCTTCCTGTTCCCCATAGTTATTGCATTTAACATATTTTAGATTTGACAAAGGCTAATGGTTCATAGGAAATTGCATTGGTATATCAATAGCAGATTATCATTAAAAAAAAATATTACATAAAAGTAGAATGACCAGTCTTATGCTTAAGGTGTCAGTTCAAGGACTTTTATTGTGTTAAAAAACTTTGTTTGAATTATTATTTTATGCCAACCATGTCGGAAATCGAACCTGAAACTTCTTGCATGGCAGGCGAACGCGCTGACAACTACATCATGCTCATATTCACACTCACATGCAAACATTATTGACTGCAGAAAGCGCTGAAACATTATTTTTTTTAATATTCTTGGAACTGTAGCCACATTTCTTTTTTGAAGCCACACTTTGAAAATTATTAACCTGAAGTGAAAACAAAATCACAATTCTGTTAGCAAGGGGCTAATATTGGATGTGCTGTTGAAAATTTAAAAATATAATGAAACTTTCTTGTAGGAAACTTTGCAGCTTCGAGCTTCAGATAGCAATATAATGAAGTTTTGATTTTCTGAAATAATTTTGTGTCGGTTAGTGACGGTTGTTAAATCTTGCCATCTGA
Organism: Micrasema longulum; assembly: GCF_059751315.1. Lineage (NCBI taxonomy): Eukaryota > Metazoa > Arthropoda > Insecta > Trichoptera > Brachycentridae > Micrasema > Micrasema longulum. Next base: position 439,682 of record NW_028277700.1, read on the forward strand.
TATTTGTTAAAGAACTTTAGTTCTTGTGAATAATTATGATTGAAGCACGAATTTCATCAATATGGTGTCGTTTACCATCGCTTAAAATTTATTATCCGACTCGAAATTCCGAGATATAACTTTTAATATACAGTCATACTTTAATACTTGATAAATATACATTTAAATGCCGCATTAAACAGGCTCCGTGAACTCGGCAATAGCATTTTTTCCACGAATTTGATATATTTAATGTAGAATAATGTTCCTAGAGAACGAACATTTTGAACCTTTGAATGATAAATAAACATTTAGTATAATTATTATATGCATGAATAACGCTATGATTTACTTGTTATATGAATCTTTTATTATTAATTTTAATAATATATTTTTTTTAAATTGCCAATTACCTCAGCTTATTCCTCTATACAAAACAATACTTTGTATTTTATGTCTTAAAACCAAATCAGTTTTTTATGTACTTAAACAGATTACAAATATTCTTTGAAGATTCTCTATTTGAAAACTAGTATTTCAAACATTATTTCCGTAGGACAATTTTTTTTTTATAGGAATGCGTTGATAACTTATGTATCACATAGGACAGGTGGCGTTCGTTGTTGCCATTTTTAGCATTATTCTTTTTTTTTTAATTGGCCAGTACTCAATGATGACAATTATTGCTGACTGTTATTGTGGTATTTGTTAATAAACTTTTGTTCAAGTATTGTATTGAAATAGTGTAGAATAGAATATAGAAGTAAAGCTGCTTATAACGCGTGGTTAATAATAATTGTTATTTGAGTTGATTTTCACAGAATCACAGAAAACATAGTAGAAAAAAAATACATATTATGTACTTGCATGTAGGTATGAATAAATTATATTTTTTGGTAGATTACCTTAAAAATAAATCACGGCTTGCCACTGCTAAATTTCTCTTCTATAGAAAAATTTCTGTTGAAACATCTTTTGAAAATCACATTTTTACAATTGATAAGTCAGTGTTATTGTAACAGGTACATTTTATTTTGTAAGCTGATGACAAGATACCGTCTTGGGCCATGTGATACACTAAGCAATGTAATAAAGCAAATTAAATCTAGAATTTAATTTCAAGGATACAACTGTTTATAAAGTAAACTAATTTCAACAAAGTTTGTGATTAAAATCCGACAAGAGGGGTAAAGAAATATTTGCAAAAAGTTTAAATGATCTTCCGCATTTAACTTTAATTGGATCATTTGCATTCAAAGTGATTCAAAAATGAAAAAAACACATTTATTTCGAATCAACTTAACATAAAAGTTAACAAAAGTGGATAAGGATTTTGGTAAGGATAAAATCAAATTATATTTTTCTTACGGGACAGTGACTAAACGTCTTAAATATTGAGAAGATTAAATCGTTAATAGATTTTGTTGAAGGTTCTTTGAATCGTAAAATTTACATGGATTAAAGGAATTCCAACTTAAGTTAGAGGGAATATCAATTTATTGAGAAACGATCGAAAAATATTCTTGCTGAAATTCTCGCTGGAAAAAAGATTTTTTTAAAATAAAACTGTAGTTATTTGATCCTAAAAAAGATTTTCGACGAACTCATGAATACGGATTGTATTTATATATATTTGTCATCCTTCTTTCTGTACACGGTAGTACAGAGGGCACTGCATTGGTGTTATGTACTAGTGGGGTCGAAGATACTTGAAACGATAATCTGTAGTAATTGTACTGGTTTATTAATTATAAAGGATTAATATCAAGTTGGGCTTAGGATATGTGAGTATGCGGATGACAGTGGCAAACGGTTATTTTATTTACAGGTAAGCTATTTAAAATATGATTCATTTGTACCTACATAGTAAAATGTGTATATACTATAAATTACTATTTTTTCCGTGGTTCCGTGTAATACCACAACTTTTATTTATGAAATCAACTCAAGCGACGTAACTTCGTGATACATAATATTGTGTCTATATTATCAATTAATTTTATACATATATTTTATAAAAGATTATAAAAAATAACACAACTAATTCAGTTTGTATTAAGTATTCTCATTACCATTAAAATGTCAACTGGCCGATTTGTCCTAGAAATTAATAATGCCAAAAATGGCCGCGTCAAGCGCCATATGTGTTGCGTGCAGTTCATTTGTCAAAAGCATCATCTCAAAGGAATATAGTTCTTAAGAAAAAATGTTAGAAATACTGTTTTCCAAATCGAGAATCTTCAAAGAGTTTTTGTAATCTGCAAGAGAAAAATCCTGCCACTAGGTTTAAAATGTTCAAAATATAGTACACTTATTTGTATGAAGAAATAATCTGGAGTAATTGGCTAGTTCCTTGGCTCATTGCTGGCGCTGGGCGCGTTTTATTAATATTTTTATTTATATTTGGAGAAAAATATACATGGTGGCAATGGTTTATAAGAAATAATAATTATTTGTTTGTTTTTCTGTAATTAAAGTTCCCGTAAAACATTATTATGGATAGGTAATCAAGTATAATGGTAAGCTGCGCATAATCACTTCTATACACGGTTTGCTCCTGGCGAATGACCGTATATATGTTGTGGTCACCAAAAGCATACCTACAGTATTTACAATTAGTTAACTATATGCAGCATTGTTCGATCGTTGTAACACAAAGGTTACGCGATCAGTTACTGGTGCCAGTCCAGGAACACTGAAATATTGCAGTTCAAAAAACAATTAAAATCAAAGTTTCTGTATTACACTACCAAGAATTGAACCCAAGACATCGAGAATGATAAGCGAATGCGTCAACTAATAGGGTTTTCGTAAAAAAAAAAAAAAATTACTTCATATGTGTATATACATATATATATATATATATATGGAACTTTCAGCTCCTGTGCATCCTCCTAGGTCGTGTGCACGTCCGGGTTATATTAATTTCATTTATTAAAATTTTACGTTTGTTTAATCATTTTCTAGATGCTTTGTTTTTATATAAAAGAGAAGATGACGCATATCGAATGAAAAAATCAATAAAAAAAAATAATTGATGCCATCGAAAGGAATACAGTAGTCAAGGCATGACTTATGACCTGCCATTAACACACTGTGTAATATTCACCGTCCAACCTAAGTTTGAATATTTATTTTCCTTCAATTCTTTCATCTTTTGATCTCTGTGAATTTAAAGAACTGAAATTTTTGTTGATGCGGGTGACATTCTGACTGAATTATTTTACCTACGTACCAGGCAACACCTAAAAATATTATTTTTATTTTTATACTTCTTGAGCCAGCTGGTTTTATCAACAATATTTTGAGTTTGTCAAATTTATTGGACACAAGAATTGGATTATATATTTTTTTGCAGCCACATAAACCTGTCCACGAAAGGTCATAGGCCGTTTCAATGCCAATTATTCTTTATTTTTCCTTCAACAACATGTTTTTCATCTCTGTTGTAATATAAACATATTGATATCTCTCATGAGGGTTTCATACAGTTCTTTGGACAAACTCAAAATGTCGTTGATTTATTGATGCTGTTTATTAAGTCACGTAACTTTATGTTATTCTCCTCATAAAAACGATAAAGACAAACAATATTTTATGTTCATGTTCATTCTTTCACTTAAAAATGAACTACCTCTTCATATAAATAATGCACCATCCTGAGCCACTTTTAACGAAAGCCTGAAACGTTATTTCCATATTATCATTAAAACTATAACATCCCTTAACTTCTTTTTATAACTATTTTTTATATTCCCTTTCTTTTCTGAATCCTTCTTCTGTGTCCTTCCAAACTCATTTCCTGATCTCACATTCCTCATCACAAAATAGATATAATAGTATTAGTAGAAGTAAAAGTTAATATATAAAAGCTCTATTTGCTCATTCGAAAACAACTGTTATATAATTTAAAAAAAACTCTTGTGTATTTAAACAAAAATAAATGTGTATATTTAAGTAAATACAAATGTACACTAATTTTTATTTTGACCAGCCTATTTTTTGATTGGCTGGAAGATATTGCTTTGAACAATAAGCCGCTGTGCATGTATTTTTGATCTTCAAGCTCTAAATGAATCAGTGAAAACAACGATACGTGCAAACGTGCCAATGGAAGAGAAATACCCGAATTCAAGAAGTATTCTTTTTTGCGTCTTACAACTCTTTTGTTTGTAAGAATATTAGGAATTACCTTGATTTCGACTTTCCTATCGATAGTTTATAGTGACCGACTGAAGTTTTGGTTTTGGTCAATTCCAGCCAATAAACGAGTTTCGGACGCGGTTTCGGTTTTCGCCAAAAAACGGTCGAAACTTCGGCTCAACCAAAATGTGTCAAATTCGGCCGCGTGACCTGTATCCTATAGTTTGTTTTGACTTTTCTCTAAAGTTATTAAGTTTACGTTCCTATAACGTACATTGAAGAACTGATAAATATAAGTTACGAGCTGTTTTTAGATTTAAGTGCATACTTGTATATAGATTAAATGACCACAATCGAAATTTTTAAATGAATCATTGTAATTCGTCTAAATTAACATTATTATTTCTGTGTTTTGGTTCACATAAATTGTGAGGACAGAATTTTTGTTTTATTTATTTTTTAGCGGACTAAGTCCATACAAAAAATAGCAAACACGTGTCCCTAATAATTTTGATAAATAGGTATTCGAACTTTATTTTCCCATAACTGTCTAGCACATGCCTCCCCGATACTGTGCGAAGAAGATAACTGCATGTCCGACCTTTTGTTAGAATAGACAAAATCTTAGTTTCTTTTTTCCGTTTTCCGCACCTAAATACTGAACCAATTTTTTTTTTTTTTGACAGAGTATCAAAATATTTTTTTATGTATCAACTCGTTTTTCTTTTTCCAAAAATAGTTATAGGTATTTGTATACCGTGTGCTCAAAGCCTACAACTGTGCTTTATTACTGGTTTTTGGGTGGTTCTAGTTCCCATAACAAACAATTTTTCAAAAAACAAAACAATAGGGACACGTGAACGGTTAATATCTATAATGTGTAAAAAAACCATTGCTTTAGTGCCATAATCCAGATGAAAAAACGTGAATAGGTTTGCACGGAGAAAAGTCAGACCGCGTTTTCTAGAAAGATTAAATATTATCAAATATAATTAACGAAATTTTACTTCATAATGATTTTATTTAACCATAGAAACAGTTTTGGTGTTCTCAAATAAAGCCATCTACCTAATCATACACATATACGCACCCGGAACCCTCTAAAATTATGGCAGTTAACTCATGCCCAAACGATTAGTCCTGCCCTTCGCGTATTTAGTCATTATTTAACCACCAGCCAGATTTTGACGTAAGCTTGACATTTAGTTTGAAACCGAAATGCTTGTTTTTCCGTAAAAAACATTCGGTTAAACATAAAAAAAAGATGGTGGAACTTCTTGTTGTTTTTATTTTTATTTGTTTAAGGTATACCTTATTTCTTGGTTATTTTTAAATTAAAACAAATTCAAGATGATGCTTTAAATGATTTGGTAATTTTGAATGCTTCCATGTAAATAGCGGTTTTTTAACATTAAAATATTTTAAATGATCTCTGAATCCAAAAGTATATACAAACTAAATAAATATTTATGTCATATTGCATATTTCTTATTGATTTAGTTGCGTAGATTATTTTTTAGAATTTATTCCATGACATGTGCGCTATTGAAAACAAATATTACTGAATAATTTCAATGATGTCGATTTACATAAAATAAAGATATGAAGGTACCTAGGTACTTGTTAATGTGTGATATTTTAAATATTGAATTGAAGTAGGTACCTAAGTATTTTTTAATGGTTGAATTCCAAAATTTTGCATAATTAATGTTTAAATAATGAATTCTTTTTGCCAATGTCAGGGGTGCACTTTAGTTAGGAACGTGATTTAAAAAAATATCGAATGTCAGTTAATATTGTTTTAGTATTACAAAAAATCAAGTAGAAAGGAATAAATGGAAATGGACTAAAAGGAATTTGAGGAAAAAATCTGATTGTGGATCATATTAAATAAATTTTGTTGACAAACATAAAAAAACAGCTTTTTTATACACAAAAAAATAACCTGCATCCATTTTTTTGTTTCCGTATTCTCGGCACATGCAACCCTGGTGATGAATAAAAATAACATTTACTCTCTTAGCCTTTTTGTAATTAATGAATTGAAGATTTTATGAGCATTCAATCTTTTCGTGGCAAAGATTCACATTTATCTGAAAACCGCACGTAAATCAGTCTAGTAGTTATTCAGTCCAAGATAACTAATTGAACATTGTATTTTATGTTTAAAGATATATGTGAAACATGACAACGAACCTTAAATCGCCAAAAATAAACAAATTTACTCATTATTATTATGTCATTAAATTTACGCCTTTTATTTTATTGTAAATTTTATTGAACAATTATTTTAATGAACTTTATTTTACCCTACAATGCTCAATCTAGACGATCTGCTACATACCAAAAATCAGTGTGTAAAGGTGATTTCAAACATGTTTATCACTCGTTGACTAGTTTATCATATTGTTTATATACTAGCCATTATACGAGTAGTTTATTTCATTAAGTCGCCAACTGGGTAAAATTTTTCGATAAAATTTGAAACAAAAGGCCAGTTACACGTATTCTGTCAAAAGTGTAATTAAGATAAAGTTCAAAGGGTGACTTGTTTGTTTTTTTTTTTTTTAATTTGAAGTTATTATTAATTACGCAACTTTCAGTATTATATAAAAAAATGTACATAAAAATCGTTATTTCTTGTTTTCCTTACATTATTGTGTTTTTAAACCTTTTAATGCATGATGAAGCATATTTTCCACATAAACTAAAATATGAAATTAAAACTGTATATTTTTAAAATATTTTTCCCAGTATTTGCATGAAAAATCGTAGGTACATAAAAATATGTTTTTAGTGAGAACTAAAAAAAATTGAGCATTGAAGGGTTGAAGGTTTAACAATAAAAACACTTTATTTTGGGCATTTTAAAGTGATTTTTCAATGGTCTTAATTTCGGTTTTGGTCAAAACTAGAACAGAACCCAATATTCGGTTTCGGATTTGGTTTCGGCCGAAAGTCTTATGCCGGTCGGTCATTAATAGTTTAGAATCATATTAAGAGTTTTTCTTAATATAAATGAATGCAAAATATGCATGCGAAGGAATGCGAAACATCTGAGAATTCGTTTTTTTATTATTTCAATCCGCTGTTTATGACGAGCGTGTGAGAAAAATAAATTGACAGAATATCAACTTTACAAAATCAAAATTGACGCAGCGGAACGTGCCCGTTTTACAAAATGGCAGTTCTCTCTCTTGCGCCCGGATTATCGTGGCGGACCATCTTTGCACTAAACAGACACATTCGGCTATTCGCGTCTGCCAGGAAAATTGTCTCTGTAATGGCGGTAAGAGCGCGCTTGACTTCAAATTGGAAAGGCAAAAGAACCATTTAGCCATCGGGATTCATAAATATTTATGTGATATGCTTTTTCAACATAGCTGAAGCTTCGTGAAAGTTCTCTAGGAAAATTAACTGTAGATACTGTGATACAAAACAAGAGATGATGAAGATAACAAGAAAAATATTGATTATTGAATCGGAATGAACTTTGTAGAATAGAATGAGTAAATAGATTCAATGAAAAAGTTTGGTTTATTTATTTATTTATTAATTAACACGTCCTACGGGCTTTTACAAATATATGAAATTACATTCAAGTGCAGCAGTAAAACATAAGTATGTAAATTTAGTTAAAATTAAAGATACCACAAGAAAAACTAAAAGATACAATAATAAGTAAAAATAAGGAAATGTACCAACATAGGTATATGGATACATAGAAAAATATTTAATCAATTTACATATGAAAACATACACACATACATAAACATGTATATGCATACATACACACACATATACATACATATATATACATACACATACACGCACATACTTGCTCAAACATATACATACATATAAGTTTATACATTATTATAGAGATACATGAGAAAAAAAATAGTAAATAAAGAAAAATATTCAGAAATTTTATACAAATTAATTTATAAACCTTTTGAATACTAAACCGATATTTATATAAAGACAGACAAAATATATCAACTTCACCATACTCGTTACCTAGCCGGTGTAGTCAAGGTATTGGTGAATTGTAACAATAGTTGTGACTGCCAGGAGATTAAAAAAATAACGTTAGCTGCCGAGTATTTCGAACAGGTACTTTTAAGCTGATAACACTAGTTAATTTTGTTTCTTTAGTTTTAAGACGACTCGAGTTTATTTTGAAGCATTACTAGTTTCGAAAAGCACAGATCCTTTTGTTCAGTTTATAATGACTCATGTTGAGGGAAGGATATGTACTTTCGAAACTATTAGTGCTTAAAAATAAACTCCAGCGGTATTAAAACAAAGTGTTTAATTTAATACATTTTACAAAAAACATCTTAAAAACTCTAGCACAGTTTCTTGCTGTAATTTTCTTTTCAAGTAGATTCCTGGAATTAAATAACTCTACGAATTTAAAAACAGTATTATCTACAGTTCAAAGAATATCTAAAGTGTATTATTTTAGACCTACACGAGATATAAATTCTTGTTTCAATATAGGTTTTTTATTTTCCAGAACTTCTGACAAATTTTAAAAACACGGTTGAACATATTTGTATCTAAAATATTATTTAACAAATTATATTTATAAATACTGGCATCGTGCTCAATAGAGAGGTACAGTCTATTGAAATAATTAATAACCATTGCTTTATGTGAGGGTAACAATGATTTTTTGCATAAATTATTCAAGTGTGCCTACGAACACAAACGATTTGTACTTGGTTCATCAACAGGCACATACAATAAACCATAATGTATAAAACCTTTGAAGTGATCACTCACAAAAACGAAGCTATAAAAATTGACAATGTTTCTTATGACCAAATTAGTATGACAAACTTGTCGCTTTTAAACGCAAAATGATGCTGAATATCCCTATTTTTTTTACGAATTAAACTGCCATTTACGAAATAAATCTAAGTAAGTTTGAATACGCACTGAGTAAAATATTTTAAAAAAAAAAATATATATATATTAAGATGAAATGCGATCTTACATTTCTTCATATATACGTATTCTTATATTTTCTTCCTGGATAATTAAGGCCTCTTGGCCTGTTGTGGTGCAAAAAAAATAAAAAATAATGGCGCTATATTAGTGTTTTTTCTTTACATACTAATGATATTTATTATTGTATCTTTATCTTTTGCTTTATTGTTTTTTTTTAAATCCTTAAAAACACCCTGTTTTTTGGACGCACGGTTTACATATATGATAAATAATTTTGAAAAACGGAAAAAATTTCGACACGGAATATTTCGTTCTTAAACTTTTTTATAATTTTTAAAAAGAAAATTTTTAAAAATATTTCAATTTTAGGGACCGTTTTCAACGAGTTGTAAATAATTCACTATATAATGGAAATTAAGTTGGTGTAAAGTGGGGTTTGAACCTCAGACCTCTGATCCGTGAGTCCGCAACACTAGCTACCACAATACGATTTGCTTCAGTTTTGGAGTGCAGAAAACGGGACAGCGAAACTTAGATTTTGGCGATTTTGGCTAGGCATAATTAAGGAAAGTATATGTGAAAGAGTGAAATAAAGTATGTTCAAACACCTATTCATAAAATTTCGCTACCATCGCATTTTCTCTTAAGTAAAATAGCACGTGGGGTTTACCTTATTTAAAAACCCGCAAAGTCCTCTAACTCTGTCAAACGTTTCATTTAATAATTGAAAAGATTTGTTAAGCCTTTGAGTTTGTAATCTTCCACCCCCGCCTCCGCGTAGCGTATCTATAGCACTGAAGGTAACGTGAAAACGCTGAGTGTCATGAGTGGGAACTGTCAGGATTCTTGGTTTAATTTTAATCTGATTTCGCCATCAACGCTGCGAGTTTGTTTCACGCTATGTGATCTTCCATTTCCACGCGACCAACATTGAGGGAGAAGGGGTTGGTTAGAATATATAAAGAGAAGGTACCTAAGCCGTAATAAATAATATTTCCCACCTAGTTCCTAAAGGATTTGAGATTTACAATACAACCTTATTGTAATCGCACAAATACCTGATAAATTATGCAAAACTTCGTGAATATTATGTTTTATATATTAATAATGCCTTAAAAAATATTTCATAAATTTAACATAAAGAAAGTGGTAGTTTTGTACCGTTTTGGGATAAAATATAAGTATAAAGTAATATTTTTTATAATTGATTAACAAATGCTGCAACGGGGTTAAATGAGAATTAAATCTCGTTCGTCAAGTGAAATTAATTGGCGCTGTAGCTCTTAAATATGGGACAATGCCCTTAAAAAGATGCTTTAATATTTCTGTATCATTATTTTTTTACTGCTGATATATATATTTTTATGTACTTGTGAGAGAAATGGTGAGCGGTGATAGCGGGGTGGTCCGCTGTTGAGTTTCCTTGTCGGTTTTTCCTGTGTTGCCTACGGGTGCGATACCCTACCGATACTTTTCCATACACATACAAATTGCATCTGACTTGGTGTGAGTTTACCTATATAGATAGATGCAACAAAATCTAACATTGAAAAATATGCATTATACATTGTACTGTATTATTAAGATAATTTTTTTTTTCTAATACATATTGTATTATTTTATTCTTTGTAAATGTTATTATTTTTTCAATGCCAAATAATGGTACGACTAATAATAATATAATGATTAATATTTGTATGGAATCGTTTGCAGAGACAAATTCAATTTTTTTATATATTTTCAAGCAGTGTTCACACGAGTCTTGAATAGTTCCAGCCTGACAAAGTAAGGTCCAACTAAGCCCAGTCACTGGTAAATATTATAAATAAAAGTGGAATAAAACAATGATAGTATTTTTTTTATTATAATTAAAATATAGTTCCGCCAATAAACATAAGAAGAAAAACACAATATTTGCATATATTTTTTTGTGTTTTTACGCTTATAATTTATTTAATTTATCGCAATTTGGAACACGTTTCATTATGTATGTATTTAACGGATATTCCAATTAAATCAAACCAGTATTATTATTTATTTATTTTAAAGAAAACGAAAATTCGATAATGATTTTAGTAACATTAAAAAAATACAGTTTAAAGGCAAAGTTTCCAAATAAGAATCATACATATTATTAAATTGTCTTACAACAAAAGGGTGTGTTTATGTGTATTTGTATGATAGTAAGTAAAGATGTGTAATTATGTGTATTAGTGTAGGAGTAAGTGTTCAGGTGTGTGTAAGTGTGAGCATCATTAAATAGTAAGTGAGATCGTACCGCAGCCAGAAATAAGGAGTCTTAATTTATTTTAAAATAAATTAAGGGGCATGTAAAATATATCAAAAGATGAAAAAAAGGCATTTTAGTTAGAGCAAGAACGATAGAGGAAAGAGTGTTGTGCATAGTTAGTGCTATAGACGGACAGATGGAACAAATACTTATTTCTTGTCACGCGAAAGGGAAAATTAAGATTAATTTTGTAGAGTAGGTTAAAAGAGTCTACTTTATTATTTAATAATTTATGTAAATAGCATAATTCAGATAAAGTGATCTAATTATGATGTAATAACTTTGATTATGTACATTTAAGTTATTGATTAAAAATACTTGGTACACTTTTCTATTATTTGTTCTATCAATAAAAGCTTTCACTCTCTAATTAGTATCTTCAGACTCGTAAATATTATACAGTGCAAGGATAATTTATATAAAACTTAACATAATCTTAAATGTAGGTACATTTAAAAATAGGTTGAATGAGGTACATCATTACAATAGAATTCCATCAAGAATTGTAAATAAAGGATTCAAATCAAATACAGCATAAATATGTTAAAAACAAGTAACATATTTAGAATGTTTCTAGCATATAAGGTATGTTTATAATTTAAATATAAATGCAAACATTTTCATACTAAATAATAATAAATGAAAAAGAGTATTATGGTGTTAAGTGGGTTACACGAAGATTATTTTGCACTCAGAAATCTCTCGCAAAATGCGTAGCTAACAAAAGGCTCAAATTCAAATTTCCTAACAAAGAAAATCCCCATAATATTTCTTCCCTTATCAGAAACATAATGGCTTAGGGATGCAGATGTAAAACGATGCGTCGTTTCCTTAAATATTAAAGTTTATTTTCCTGGGAAGAGATTCGTCACCCTATGACATTACGGAACTTCTGCCTATACCTACTTGTATATTTTACCGAGATTAACAAACAATATTCAAATTCCCGGCAAACTTTATTTTCATTCAGTTGTCTCTGTTCATCGCAGACTTCTTTTATTATTTTGTTTCAAATGAAAACGAGAATTTTTTTTTGACACTGTTTTGAGTTTGTCAAAATGTTTGCAGACTTGATGAAAATTGTTTTGCAGCAAATTGGTTCAACCGGATGAATCTCACCCACATGATAACGGTTTCGGCTCTTTTATTTCACAAAAGTCAACAGAAGATGGAAGAGTTGAGGAAATGTGGATGTTGAAACATAGGCGGAATAATGTATAAAGTGGCCACTTAAACCAGCCAATGACAGGTCATAAGCCCTTAAATGCCTAGACTTTCATATTCCCTTCTAAAAAATGTTTTCTGTCTGTTGCAACATATTTAAAAAACATTTTTCTTTATAACTCTTCATAAAGTTGAAATATTGTATTACATATGTGTGTTTGTATGTACAATGTACATACTTTTTTTTTTTTGTTTTAAGGTTAACAATTTTAGAATTAAGGTTGATAAATATTTGTGATTATTTTAAACGTATGAAATGACGCTCTGTAAGCATTAAAATGAATGTGTGTGTGAAATATATTCATAACCTAAGACGAGTGTTTTCAACTTGATGGGTGGTGCACTCAGGTAAAAATACTGAATAAGGGATCGAGTAGAAATATGTTCGTTTCGTCGAGAAGTGATTGGTGCATTCACCTACAATTTTCGAGATCCTGGGTTTGATTGCTGGTAGAGCGGATGTGAAATTTTAATTTCAAATGTGGTTTAAACGGCAATATTTCACTGTTCATCGAATAGAACCTGTAACGTTAGACAAGTCACCTTAACTTCAAACTCAGGACATCAAGCGTGGTAGGCAAACACACTAACTAGTACATCATGTGGCCGACTCATCTTGATTCAATTTCCCTTATCAGGATTTCAATAAGGATTTTCATCTGAGAGTAGACATCTTAGTTCTGGTTCTCACAATCGAACTTGTTTCTTACGGTTTATTAACAAGCTTATGAACTATCATAGCGTATCGCCATCTGTATTTAGAAAATAAGATAAAGGGTAACAGACAAATCAACTTAATATACTTAGGTTGTTATGACGGCGATAGGGGTATGAAAGCAGTAAATATAAGTTCTTAAAATAAACGCAACTCTTTTGTAAATAAAGATTTTTTTTTAATTAACGCTCATTACAGCTAAAAAAAAATGTTTTTGCAATGCGCGTATCTGAAAAGAGGCCACAAGACCTTTAAAATGAATAGGGATAAGTGTGTGGGGCTTTCAACGAGAGTAGCCAACGAGTCAAAAACACTCGTCCGGAGTCCTGGTTCTATTTCACAGAGAGCTGTTTTTTATATATCTTTTGGATATGAGAAGTACAAAGTATACAAAAAATATAATACGTCGCTTAAAAGCACATTTATGCATGATATTTCAACGCATTGTTTTCCAAAATCAAATTTCAGAATTAAAAAAAATGTATTTTTGAATTTTGAAGACACAAACAAATAATTTAGTGAAAAACGTAAACTACTAAATTATTAATTTAAGCAAACCTTAAAACAAAATGTGTATAAAAGAGATGAATTTTTAAGTTTAATAAACTTAAGAAGTAGTGACGGAAAATCTTCAGACCTTTTAGTCTCTTTTATACAAGATTGAATGATTAAGTGCTATCTCAAGGGGCTGACGATACATAGCACTAGTATGTAAGTAGAGAGAACTCCTATAACATGTTCATGATCTAAACCAAATTGATAGTAACACCGGTGTATTTACTCCCAACGAGCTTTTAAAGGAGATAACTGTCACGTAGTTTATGACGTGTATCGTTTTGTAAAAGCCGGGGGATTTGATTAGTACTGCAAAGGTTATAATAGTTCGAAAATCATCCCTTGTAAAGCCTAGGGTAAAATAATATATCCGCGTTTTAAAATATTTTTAAAAACCAATTAAAAATTGTATTATTTTTATCCACGGTTGCTGGAACAAAAAAATGTGAACATAGCTCCACTCTCAAAATACCGTTTCAGTCAATTTGGTTTGGAGCTTTTTAAGAAATGACCACAAAACTTTGAATTCAAAAATCATTTACGAATTTCCTAAATATTCATTTAGTTATGAATTATATTCTTAAAATAAATTATATTTAATTATTGGTTGCGTAAAATTAGTTTGAAATATTTTGACTTATTTAACAATGACTCGTAGTATTGAAAATTATGGAATATGTTTATTTTAAACGTCATTTTACTTACTAAAATCATAAAAAAACTGCACGAAAAGTCTTACTACATGTCTTTCTGTTGATTTAAAAAATGATTAAATAAAACTAAAAAACCGTCAAAAAAATTACTCAAAAGCAATTTTTAAAAATTGATCTAATCTCACCCACCACTGTCAAAAGTCCATATTTTTTGAGCTAGAGATCTTAAAAAGTTAACGATTATTTAAACATGATTACTACAAAACTTTTTTTTACAGAAAAAAAGACTTTACTGAAAAAATTACCTGTGCTTAAAATATTGTTTTACGTCATTATTTGTATTCTTAATTTGTTTTGTAATATATATATATCAACTTACTTCTAGTGTGCTTTAAAATTTTAATTTGACATTTAAATTTTGCTCCGTATAAAAAAGAACAAAATAAAACTAAACATGAAATATTTATACGCGTAGTTTCGGTAAAAATAAATACAAAATTCAATTATGTGTTTGAAGTACAAAACTTTTTACAAACTGAATAATTTTACACCCCTTACCACCTCTGGAAAATACAATAAACCTATAAAAGATGAAAAATGATACTTACTTTTCTAAATCACATTTATTTGTACTAAAAAAAAACAAATGTAAATTTTTTTTATCTAAATTATTTACTATCTTTTGTTTGTTTTTAAAAACAAATGCCTTCTACTCTTAATTTTTTTTCTCCCTCTTAGTTATTAAATAATTTAATTTTTATACGTACATATTACACAATACATTTATTATGACCTAAGTAACATTGAAAAATTACAGTACAAGACACCATCGTTTAAGCTTTAAACCATCAGTCCATGCCTGCCCGGCAAGTAATTGAACCTACGGTTTCAAGAATGCTAGATAAAAACCTTTATCAGTACACAACCAGCTAAATTTAACTCCATTCGATTTCTTTTTTCAGGTTTTTTACTAAAGAGCCATCAGCCAACAACGCTCAGCCAGGATTTCGTTTTTTTTTTTTACAATCAAAATAGTATTATTTATTAGCCAAATATATAATATCACAAATAATAATACAAACATAGGTATAACTTATTTACTCTGCAGTTTTTTTAATCTTTTTTTAAATTTCCATAAGGTAAAAAATCTGTTCATAATATGTAAATGGAAAATGGTAGAGTAAATGATGAATTACCCTATAAAATCACTCCTAAAAACTCATATTTATATAAACACCCTTTAAACAACTCTATTTTCTGTTTTTTGTATTGAGTTTGCCACCCTTAAGTTTTAATCCAATGAAGAAAACATCCGATTTAAGGTTTTCAGTTTGCGTCAAAGGGGAGCAATGGTTATCCAGAAAATAATTGGTGAGAGGTAAATCGTCAGACGTTTTTCGCTAGTGGTACGAAATTTGATTGATAAACAAATGCTGCCACTGGGTGATCTAAGAATTAGATCTTGTTAGTAAAGCTGAAGTACTTACTTCCTTCCATTTGTATGGAAGCGATTGCAGATACGCATTGGAAAATCAGTATTAAAACCTATGACTTTTCTACTCAAAATGTATTTTATAACAACATGAAATTTAAATTATAATTATTACATGCACACAATTATTATTAGTTTCGTACTTTTGTGTCCAGGAAAATGAAGGGCATTTATGTTTGCGAAATTAAACCAGGAACGCAAACGGGCGTTTTCAACTCGATGCCGATGGCTACTCACGTGCAATGATCCTGAGCAGGGAAGCCAAGTGGAAATAAATCCACCCAGTTGTATAGTGTTTGGTGCGTTTTCCAATCATGCTCGAGGTCCCGGGATTAATTCTTGAAATATTAATTTAATACTCAAAGTATTTTTTCGTTTAATCAGCCTATGATTAAATGGGCGTTTTATCTAAAAAAAAATAGCCGATAGAAAATGTGATGAAATAGGGATGTTTAAAAATATACCAAATGATGAATGTTACAAAGCATGTAAAGTGATCGTAAGCACTGTAAATTCATAGACTTCCATATCCCTTCTCCAGAACTTTAACCCCTCTGTATTGATTATTTCATTTTGTTGAGGAAATGTAAAATGCAAATAAGCCTATATGTAACTACATACGTTCGTGGTAACGAAATAAATCAGTTTATCCTTAAAATGCTATGTGGGATTTATTTAATTTTTATTGATGTGGTTTTTTTATATTAAAAATACTATTTTGTAGTACAGTGACTTTTTCTTACAGAGACTTACTCAAAATATGGTGTTATCTAATTTTTTTTTACCTTGGACATTACTTAAACTAAATGTTTTGTAAAGTTTCACCCCAAGGCTTGAAATGACTGTATATTTTATTCCGCCGAAGAGTAAAAAAAAATATTTTCATGGCGTTAAACATGTCAAATTTTATTTTTAACAAAAACATTTGCGGGATTAATGTTTTCTCAAAAAATCAAATGCAGATGGACCGAATAAAATTCTATTGAAGACTTACAGCGACGATTTTTTGTCAGAAATAATATGCAAATATTGGATTTGAGGCTTGAAAAATAATGATTTTGATGTTAAAGATAGAGAACGCTCTGACGCACCGAAAAAGTTTGAAGACAAAAAAATGAAAGCATTATTCGATGAAAACCGATTTCAAACGCAAAGTAAACTTGAAAAAATATTAGGAGTTGATCACACAACAGTTGTCAAATGTTATAAAGCATTAGAAATGATTTAAAAGTAATATAATTGGGTGCCGAACGAATCGAAGACGAGAGTCGTTGAACAAAAACAGCGTGAACTTATTCAAGTCCTCAATATTTTATTTTATTTACCTTTTTATATTTTTAATGTTTTAATAACGAATAAAACTACAAGTTAAAAAAAAAAAGCTTTTCTATCTCAGTTCTCCCCTGTTTCCAATATAGGCTAAACACAGTACTGAGGCTCGCTCAATTTCCCTATCGGCAGCCTGCCCACTTACTGCTTCCCCCGGTAAACACCGACCGCCCGATCACGATCAGACTGTTTTATTTTTTGATCAACCCCTCTAGAGCTGATTAATTCCGGGGTGTCTATATAAACAACGAATGTGGGGCGAAAGAAAATTGACTTTTTTGGAATTTGAATGATGGGGTACTTTATTAGCTGTTCGTGATTATCTGAAATAAATTTTAACACTAGTAAAAAAGACGAGATTTTATGCAATAAAAAACGTTTTTAGTATTTAGTAGAAAAATACCCTTTTACTATAAAAAATTGAAGGTATTTTTTTGAAACAAAAAAACATAATTGTAAGAAATTATTTTGAAAATTTATTATTCGCACCATGCATTTTGACATGACTGGAAACTATGCTCATTTTTACAGCAGGGAGGAAAATATTTATTAAATTATTTAACTTTCACATTTAAATGTCTGAAAATTACTTGTGTAGGTACAACATCCAAAGATCTATAATACACATCCTTCAGGCCTCATGTAATCGGCTATCGGGCCTCATTTTATGGCCCTAAACGCCACAGTTGATCGACTTCTCGGGCCTCAGTTGATCGGCCTTGGGCCTTGGTTGGTCTTGAGCACCTTAAAATATCATTTATTTCTTCCGCATATTTTTTTTTGTTGAGAGAAATATATATATATGATAAAGAAGAATTTGCCCCTAAGAATAATGCTACCAAAACGGCAAAAAATTAACAGATATAATACATTCTATATCTATACGAAAAGTTTGGTTAGTAAGCGATTAACAGTGAAGAATCTGTGATTTAAAATAATATTCGTCTGCAAGCGATAACTTTTCCATGCTAGTTGATTCGGCTCATTGAGCCTTATTTAATCAGTCATTTTTTTCAAAGATTTTGGCTAATTAGGATCTCGAATGCGCTGTATAAGTTACAAAATAATACAAAAAAAAAAACATTTTTACCTATCACTTTGTAAAGCGCCCTTGAGAGATAACATGACGAAAATAGCCCTTTATACGTTATCCATAATAATAATGTATATAAAAGACATCTAAAGCTTTACTTATAGACTTATTATTAAATTATGCCTGGGCAAAGTTGTAGAATAATGAAGGTATATTAAAAATTCTCAAGCCTCGCATAAAGTTATAGTTAGTAAAGTGTTGTGATTGCAACCGTAAATAATAATTCCACCCTTATACCTGGGTCCAACGTGGTCAGGCGCTGGAATAAACCCACGATCCGTTATTTGTGAAAGTTTTAATTTTTAAAGTGGATTGTTTTTATCTTAAATTTAAAAATTGAAAGTAAAGTATCATTTATGAATGTAATACTGATCATCAAATTTTCATTTCATGCCAACAAATGTTATTTAGCAGATATTTAGAAAATGAACTTTATTATGTTTTGCCGTATTTATACATAAAAAAAAATATTGTAATATATTTTTAAATTAACATTCGTTCAATCGTACATTTTTATCAATGGCATATTTAGGTATGTAAATTATTGTTTTATGACCAATGTCGATGCTTTTGTCAATAATTTGTGAGTTGTGTAATATCTAAGAATGAACTTTCTTTATTTACATTTAAAATTCTTATGTCCTAAAGTAAAGTAAAGTAAAGTCTTAAAGTTTAATGACGCCGAAAACTTAATTTTAAATTTCAGATTGCTCTTTTATAACAAACTCCGAGTGTTAAACATCACAGATACCATATAATACATCATTCAATAAATAAATCATTATCGATTTTGATAGATTTAGAATTCGTTAGACGCTTGACATTTGTATACAGTATTGTGCGAATCAATAGAATAAGAGTAATTTTTGTCGTTTTTTACGTATAAAAACACTCATATGTTAATTTGACAGTTGTTTAGCACCCAAAATTATGACTTGCAGTTTTTTAATCCTTTGGGAGCTCATATTGGTGTTTGTTGGTGTACTATTTGTTGTTTTTTTAAAAAAAATTCAATAAAGGACTAATTTTATTAATTACTTGAATATAAAACAGTTTTTTTTGGTTGGTTTATATCATGGATATCACGCCAAGGACAAAGAAAAAGGTTTTAATATTAAGTGAACATACATCAATGACTCAGAAGGAGATTGCAAATGAATGTTTTGTGAGTCAGGGAGCAAACTGCAAGATTATTTAGCAAAAAAGAGAAACAGGGTCAGTTAAAGTAAAGAGAATTTGGAAATGTGGAAGAAATCGGAAAACTAGTGTCCGAGATGAAATATCTTTAATCAAAAGTAGTTAGTTTTACCTTAGCAAAACAAGTTACGAACTTCAAGGAGATTTGGCAGCCAATGGGGGTTTGATACATAAATCAACAGTACGAAGAAAACTCATTGAATCTGGAAGAAAAGCTATTTGATCACAGAAGAAAGAACTCTTGACAGCACGTATAATGAAGCAAAGGCTCATTTGGACAAGAAAATATACCAAATGGACTGTAGAAGACTGGAAAAAGGTGCTATTTTTAGATAAGACCCACTTTTTTGTGCATGGATATTGCACAAAATTTGTCAGAGAAAGTAGGGATGAAAAACTTATTGCGGCTCATATTGACCAAATGGTGAAATATTATGTGAAGAAGATATTTTGGGGCGGTTTTTCGTATATGAAGACTGGATCTTTGATACCAATAGAAGGAATGTTGAAAAACCTAAAGTATAAAGCTCTATTGGAGAAACACTTGAGTACAGAATTTAGTAAATGTTGTTTTTATGGTGAGGCTGTATTTCAACAGGACTCTGCTCCTTGTCACGTATCGAAGTTTATATTTAAGTATTTCAATAATAAAAAAATAACTCTTTTTGACTGGTCTAGAAATTCCCCTGACCTTAATTCTTTAGAAAATTTGTGGACGATTTGTAAATCTAAGATACAAAAAATCGACTGCACTACCTAGATAAAGATAATAGAAGCTGTTATTCAGATGTGGTTTCGAGATGACAGAATATAAGAAAATTGCCGAAATTTAATTAATTCCACGCCAAAATATATTTAGGCTCTTATAAAAACAAAAAAGGATATACATTGTATAAAATAAATAAAAATATGACTGTATTAGAAATTAGAATCTTATTAAATAACACAAAAAAAAACAGTAAATATGAATCCCACCCTCATTTTAATGGACCAAGTGTAAAAAACTGCCCAACGCAAAAACTTCATCTTCGTTATAGAGACGTCAAAAACAAATGAAGAAAAATTATATTTAATTAGTATTTTTGTCAAACCATGTAAAAATAATTAAAGTTCAAACATATGTTTTAATAAATAAACCAATGTTATAAACATAAAAATATTTTTTTATAACAAGTGATAGGGAAAAAATGAAATGAATAAATTTTGTTTAATCAATTTTCACTGCTTTCTTTCCTATTTCGATAGCTGAATTATGCATTTTCAAATGTATAACTTTATTTTATACTTTAGAACCTGAAAGTTCGAAGCATCTTAAACCAAATATAAGTCAATGTTTTTATTTTACTTATGCAGTAAATTTTGATCAACATAAAAAAAACATTGCACTGCGATATCTTTGTTCAAGTTATTCTCTATTCATTTTGTATATGTGGAATATATAGGACGTCGGCGAAAGCTCTTGGTTAAGCTTTAAGTGCGCCCGATTGTGTAACTTTGAATGCAAAAAGCTCTCTTCCGGATATTTTTCATACGAGAGTTCCTTTCTCCAGTTGTTTGGAATAAAGAATAAAGCAGTTCGCGTTACTCGATACGAGCCACCTTCGTGTTTCATTCCTTTTTATTACTTTTGTATTCAAATATAATATACACTTTTAAAATACCTTAGTAAAATTAACCCAAGGGTGTACTGGGTTAAAAGAACGTTGATTTTGTTTACGAAAAGAAAAAAAACACTTTAATCAAAACGGAGTAAGTAGGGAAATTTCAATTAATAATTAATTAATCATAAATAACAAGGTTTATTAAAAACAATAGGAAAATTCCAGTGTGTTTAAAACATTTTTAAAGTATTAAGGGTCTACGAAATACAGTTAAGTAATAAAAAAAATAACTTCTCTTTAGTGCCATAAAAAATATTTTTAAATTTGTAATTTTGATTTTCCTCAAAAACGGTAATTGCTAATACGTAACGTTTCATGATCATTTTGAACTTTGTTCCAGACTGTTTGCATTATTTTAGAACATCGTCACGAATCTTGACGTTACAATTATCATTGCCAAACATGTCGCGTTTTTCTAGTGACATTTTTAAAAATGTTTTCTATGAAAACATTTATCTTCATTGATTTTGAAAATACAATTATTAATCTAAATCCATATTATATATTTAATCTGAATTCACAGTCTGTGATATTTCCCTACTATAAGGCTCTGCTCACGTCCCTAAAAATAATCAATTAGGTATGAAACTTTTAATGCGCATTAAAAAAATGTAAATAACAATGCCAGCGTATTTTTATTTTATTTTAACAAACATCTTTTGTCCGCAATTCGAAAGTTGAAATTATAAGTGATCTCAAATCTAAGCACCACGCATTTGACAAGTTAACCTCTTTATCCCTGAATATAAATTTAGTCGAGTTTTTGAACTGTTCTTTTTTTAAAATTACGTAATTTAAATTTTTCTTTTTTTTAATTTAATTTCATTTTTATAAAATACAAATTTGCACTGTCAGGAAATTCTAATAAAAAATGTGTTTTTTTTTCAATAATAACTTAAATAAATAAAAAAAATATAAGTTTAATCAAACAACAATATTGTACAAAAAAAGTATACCTACCATCAAAATCATAACATTTAACAATATTTTGAGTTTGTCCAAATTTTTGTAGACAAGGACTGGATTCAACTCCCTGGGGAGCTGTTTATATCAGCATATAACAACAGAGATGAAGGAATATAGATGTTCAAATACAGGCAGAATGGTGAATGTTACACAGTGTGTAAAGTGGCCACTTAAACCAGCCATTGACAGGTCATAAGCCCTGTAGATGCCTAGACTTCT
This sequence comes from Micrasema longulum, assembly GCF_059751315.1. Taxonomy (NCBI): domain Eukaryota; kingdom Metazoa; phylum Arthropoda; class Insecta; order Trichoptera; family Brachycentridae; genus Micrasema; species Micrasema longulum. The sequence goes on from NW_028277700.1 coordinate 462,157, forward strand.
AAATAACTTTCTCTTGAATGTTCTTCATCTCTGTTGTTATATGTTGACATAATATTTAAGTTTGTAAGAGAGCAGGTAGTAATTTCACACCACCAAATGGGTGATAACTCTCCTCAAAGCTGTTCCCCAGAAGTCCTTTTTTGAAAATAATTACTTCAAAATTTTCGAAATTACTAAAAAATTACAAAATATGTACCAACAGTGATAAGATATATGAATGCATTCTAATATTTGCATTTTCTTTTAACTGTACAAATTTGTACTGTCTTTGAGAAAATGTACGAATAGAACACATGGTGATAGATTAAAAACTTTGTCTTATCGAGCAAACGCGGCAATTTCATACTCATTGGTTAGTTTTAAGACCACTTCCATTCTATATAAAAATAAGCAAAAAAGACAAATTTCAATACAATACTGTATGAGACATAACCTCAATCGTAGGTTATCTTAAAAGCGACCACTTTTACCGTCTGCGCATTAAAGGGCTAAACTTATCATCTAATAGCTATGAGTTAATGGAAAAAAAACTTACATTACTCTGTGTTCTTATTTTTTTGTATTCGTTTGTTTCCTATTCTATGTGTATTTTTTTTGTAAAAGGGACAATAGGCGTAAAAAATGTACAATAAATAAATATTTTCCAAAAGGTAAATTTATTTATTTACTTGACAGTTTATTACACATTATAACTCCTGTGTTGAGTTGGGATGAGCAAGTAGTTGACACAGATACAGACACACAAGTTTATCATCACAAATATTAAAGTGAATCAGAAATACAACAATAATAATAATAATAATAAAAAACCAATGTGCGGCACATGAAAAAGGTGAAAAATAAACTCAAACATTCATACCACATTAAAATTGTTAAGTCGTTTTCTGCTTGTAATAAGGTTGTAGTAGACCGATGTTGGAACCTCCGATATTAAACCGTATGCCAAAGTCGGTAACGCAAAACCAAAAAGCTTTAAATAATATTATAAGTTCTTGTTAATTTTGAATTCGGGTATGTAAGATATTATTTATTTATTTATTTATTGATGAAATTATACAGTCTTTTTATAAAACAAGGTACAAAAAAACAATTTAAAAAAGTAAGACCAATTACAGATTTCACACTAATGAATGCAGGAGGAGAGGGGAAAAATAATTTAATTCTAAAAAAGTAAAAATAAAAATATTACATAAAAAGTTCATAAAAAGGAGAAGACATTGTATAGCTACTCTACTTTTCTCCCTCTCTCTCTGCTTCCATGAACATTTAAATTTAATTGTAAAAAATCACAACTAACAATAAATTATTTGATGCAGGTAGTAGATGTAAGTAAGTATAAATTAAGAGTTGAAATCAAATGTTTAAAATTATAAGTAAAAAATAAAATTAAAATGAAAAGTTCAAACTAAAATTAAGTTAAAAGTTTAAATTAAAAGTTAAAATTAAAAATTAAAATTAAAAAGTTAAAATTTGATAATAATCATATTCTTATTTGAACCGTGTGGTGCATAGGATTGCATTGGTATATGCAAAATGAGCGTCTATTGATCATCGTTGTCACCATTAGATCAAGTAAATTAAGATTTGATCAGTCTTACGCTAAGAAAATTTCATAGATGATAAAAATAAATCTTTTTTAATCCAATGAAAAGGCTTAATAAATCAGAACTTATTTTACTCGTATTATTTTACTAGTTATAAATATTTAATTTGGCCTCGTGGTGTAATAATCAGTGCATTTGCCTACCATGCAAGAGGTCTCGGGTTCGATTCCCCACATGGTTGATGTGAAATATCTATTTTAAAAATGATGTTTTTACACGAGAATATTTCATAGACCCTGGACTTGTACCTGAAGCGTAAGACTATTAATATTTTATTCATGTAACAAAAATGATCAAGATACGCTGAGATTGCAGTACCCTATGCAAAATTTGGTGTGGAAAGAGAATAACGATGATGATTTATTTTACTTCAGAACATTAAAAAAATATTTTTCTTTTATGAAATGGTATAAAAATAAATAAGATAGTTTTAATGAAATAAAAAAAAAAACAAATGGTAAGGAAAGGAGAAATATAATTTTTACATGAAAGACAAATATTATTTTAATAATTATGAAAATAAATTGAAATCAGCATTTTTTTTACGTTAATTTTTTTACAAATATTCCCATTATTTCGGCTCCATAGTATTAGGTATTACAAGTAAGGCAATTGCATATAAGAAACCTAGTTTCCAATTTTATTAGTTATTAAAGTAGAACGATCAACAATCCAGATTTAGAATCAATCAGACCAACTTTAAATTGGATTGAACATAACTTTGTTTTATTGCTGTCTTAAATCACACTTACTTTTAATTTATTTATAATTTATTGAACCTTTTTGAGAAACTGTATAACTTATTTGATTAAATTGATTTTTTAAAGTTTATTTTGTGTCCTTGCGGATGAAAATTTTTCTGAAAAAAACATTTCTGTTTGTGAAATAGAACCCAAACTAAGGTAAAAATCCTGAAATAAAGGTTAAATAAAATAAATCGATTTGAAAAAAGTTACTTTCGTTGTGCGATTAAATCTTAAAGTTCCAAATACTCGTATTATTTTTAATTCTCTCGGCGCAAATAATTGTTTCATAAACCTTAGTCCCTCATTTCTAGGTATTAAACAAGATACGGTGCATTTGCTTGGCCTGAGTTGTAATATGGTAAGATAATAAAGTAGCGATTATTCGACAGCCAACTGATCGGAAAACAGACTAACAGACGTTCTACCGCTAATCTAAGAGAACTTGCAGAAGCTAATTCACTAATGGAACTTGCAATAATCCCCTCCATCCGCCTAACTGCAATCTGTGTCCTAATGTTCATACTATACAGTAGGCCATCAACTTGAAAATAGGGACATCGTGCACATTTAATTTAGACAAATATAATTTTAAAATTAAAATACTTAACTCAACCCATTTTTCCAGCAAAGTCTTCTAGGTATCCCCAAATTTATCTCGAGCCTTATATATTAGAAGCGATTAAGACTCGATTACTTTGAAGCCGGTAAAATCTCTAGCTGAATGCAAAGTTAATAAGCCCACAAATGTACAAATAACATTATGTACAAAAAGTTAAATAAATAAAAGTTTAAAAGAATTTTCGTTTAATTTATTTGATTTGATAACATAATTATACATTTTTACAACTTAAAAAAATTTCACTTGTTATATTTTTACTAAAACTAAAATCCCACCAAGCCACTTTTTGTAGCTTGTTGGTATACTAAAAACGAACTTATGTCTTAATTGCAAATGGAGGAGGTGAAAAGTTTATCGTTTGTTTACATTATCAGAAAATCTAATAATATATTGAAACCATCATCATATAAAATAATCTGGCTTCAAGTTGGACCCACAAGGCCCTGGCAAATACAATTTATGCATATTCTCTAAAGACATTTTTTCAAAGATAAGAACGAAAAAAAAATGGCGACAGAGCTGCTCAAACCATTTATATCAGAAGTAAGAGAAATAGAACTCAAAAATATCCAAAATACAGGTGTTATAATCCACACAGCAACATAATTGTAGAAGAATAAGCTCACGAAAGCCTTATCTTTCACTTTTTTAAATAAACTTAGCGCGCGTTTACCGATTAAAATAATAACAAGTGTAAATTTTTTAACGTTTCCAGTGAAACAACAGAACTGTTGAGGTAGCTAGCCTAATTGAAGGGTGCCATCTTCAAACAGGTTCCCCTACCAACGGTTTATGAAGTACCTGCCGCTTTGAGGCATCAACCGGTTACTTTATAAAGAGGTTGGTTTCGCGACCTCTTATTTGCGACTCTCTAGAACCAGAACTTTTGGATTACCTTTTTACAGCACAAAAGTGCCAAGGCTATTAGATAACAGAGAGTTCCTCCTCAAAACTTTCCTCGTTCGGCAATGGGCAACTTTCCTTGTATCTGGACACCGCCAAGGATACTAAAGTCCTCAGATGCATACTGCAGTATTCGCACGCGGGAGGGAAAGTAACAAAACAAAAATCGAGAAAATTTTCAAACGTTGTCAATTAATATTTAAAGTTGTCGCACGACAAAAGTAGTACGTGCACAGGGGCCGTAATAATAATATAGTCATCGCATCACGTTGTATTAAATCGATCGTGGCTTGGGGCCACAGACTGCATTTTCCGCTTTATGCTTATCGTATAAATTTAGTTCCTCTCAGTTATGAGCCAATATGGAAGCCTCATCGATGTTTTAGTGTATAAATTGCAATTCAATGGTTAATTCATATCTTAAAGCCAAAAACCTAATTCAGAATTGGATAATTCTGCATAAAGATGTTATATTATTACATACGAGTATTTGTGTTGTAAATTCCGTTGTTATTTGTTTCGTCAAATTTATGAGAGACGTATTTTATTATATTTCACCATGACCTAGTTGATGAATAAGAATATAAGAATTATAAATTTATCTCATATATAAATTGGAAAAATCAGTTTTAGGTTTAGAATACTTCAGAAAACTTTTGATGATCTTTCTCTACCGCTAGATAATATTACAAAAACATAAATAATTTGTTCAACGTTATATTTTTACTTTCCAGTATATACAGTAGTTCATTTCAAATGAAACAAGAGTCAAACTATTCAAATTCCTGGATCAACCACGACAAGGTATGGTCTAAGGCAGTGTTTCTTAACCATTTTGAAAGAATTGCCCCCTTTACCACAGTAAAATTATCTAGCGCCCCCCCCCCCAAACGTAAATCGAAGTTATAAATTTACACTTTTCTCTATGTAGGTTTGTATTGTAATCAGTGTATTTCCTACCACAAATATAAAATTATTAAAAATAACAAATAAAACCCAATATTACTTTTATATACATTATGTATTTATTGTCTTTTATGTCATATTAATATCACATACAAACAATTATATTTAAAAAATCGATCTTCTGCAGCGTCTTTTAAATGCCCGCCTAAAATTAAAATCGCTCCGCCTGAACTTCAAAATGCCCACAAAGGGACGCTGGCGCCCTGGCTAGGTGGTTAAGAATCACTGGTCTTAGGTGTCTGCTGAACCTCGCTTGTTTATTTGTTTATTTGTTTAAATTTAATGTTGTGCACACAGTGCGATGTTAATATAAATCTAGACAATATTACGAACAAAAAATAAACCTAACACAGCACAAATTACGTACACAACACAATATATGAAACAACTATCTAACAGTACAACAAGATGTAAGAAGAATTTGTGCTTGTGTGAATTAACTAGTGATTGTGTTTTTATTGTTGTGAGTATGAAATGTAGTGCGTGGAGTGAGGTGTATGGAGTGATGTGTATAAGATGTGGTGTTTATGAAGTGTGTATTCTGGTAGTAACTAGTTTAGTATTAAGTTCATTCAAACATAGGAAAAATGGTGAATGTTACACAGTGTGTAAAGTGGCCACATAAACCAGCCAATGACAGGGCATAAGCCCTATAAATGCCTAGACTTTCATATTCCTTTGTTCAAGGTATTCTCCATCCCTGTTGTGATTTTTTAATTTAAATATTGGTTTAAATTGCCTGTTTTATTAATTTCAAGTGACAAAATAGGTTTTATAAATTAATTTAATGAGTCCGTAAATAAATAAAAATATATTACTTTTATACACAATTATGTTAAAGGTAAGAATTACTAGTTATTGAATTATTAATTACTAGATACAAAATAATACATATATAGTTTAGTGTGTTTCTAGATAAAAACTGATAAGAAAAATTCAAAAAGACAAGTCCCCCTCTTTATTTACTGGTTTCAACGATTGATTTGATTAAACATTAATTACACAATCAATATTTATTCATAGTGTTAAAAAATATTTGTTGTTTCATGTTTTGCTACTTTTTGCATTTGTGTCCTTATAAAACCATAAAAATGCGTTTTTTTAAAGCTTAAAACTGCCTAAAAGTCTTTATTTCTCCTTTTATCTGCAAGCGCAAAAGTTACATGGTACTTTAATAATAATTACGGGGGCATGATATTTCAACCCTGCGCCAACTAGCTGAAGAATAATTGTAGCAATAAGTTTTATGTATATTTAATTAATTCACAGGTAAAAGGCTTGTCTTAGGCTGAAGTGGAGGTACGAGAACCAGAAGGGCACAATAATAAAAGCGCTAATTTTATAAGGCTAGTAGCTTTTTGTTAGCCTAATAAACTTAAATGGAGATGAAGGGTTGGAAATTTTCAGATTGAGTTTAATTAAAATAAAAATTAAATAAGGCTTTCATTATTTGTTTGAATTTGTATTTTTTTTTACCAAAATCAAATATGAGAAGTACTTTTCTTGCAATGCTTTTTACATGTGCAAACTGTATGTTGAAACTTTAACTGACAGGTTCATTATAATATCATATTTTCTTACAATTTTCTCTTATTTAATTATTTTCAATTATTTAAATACAAATTTAATTAATCATTAGGTGACACTTTAATCCAATAACAAAGTGAATTGAAGTGTCATCGTGTCACGTATTTATATCTATTTTTTATAAATTGCAATGAACTTCTACTATTTTTTTTAATACTTTGAGAGTTTGTTGAGTTTTCTGACTAAAATTCAATTGAAAGTTATAATTACAGATGCATACTCTCTTTCTAGTTGGTACCTAATGATTGAGGATCACGACCATCAGGTTCTATTCTCGAGACTGCAGTTTTCTTGTTGTCTTGGTTGGTCCTCGCTTTTCTAAAAACTGCCACAAACAAAGTGCATGTTATACTTTTTATCTGGTTCGATCGGCGCAGTTCATAGAAGACCTCCATCGTGTTCTTCCTTCTACGCCGCCGATCACAAGCTTCTCTGGGCAATATTCCCCTCTTCTTGCGAGGTGATCAAAATATCAAGGAACTTGTCTAAGGTATGTATATGCAGACCAGTGGCGTACGTTCCATATAGGCACATAAGAAGTGCTTACTCTACTTGAATTTCATTAAAACAATAACAAAAAACAATGTTAAATATGCGAGTAACTATTTGTAAAATTTTAACAAAACGTGTATGTGTATGTTTTTTTTCGGTTGTAATTACGCGCGTACAGGTAACTTTGTAAACAGTGCTTTTTATGAACTTTGGTGCATTGTTCTAGAAAGAAAAAACAAAAACGTTACCGTTATCTAACGTTTTTTTCAATTATTATTTAATAAAAGACGGTCAAAGATTAAATATAAAGTAAATAACCTCAAACGCCTCAAATTGATTTGTTTTATACAATCAAGAATATGATCCACGTTTATTAAAAAAATGAAATGGAGTTCTGTGAAACTTGTGATAGTGACGTAAATTTGTGTTTACTAATAACAACGCGTTTTCTCAGTTATCTTTTATGGACAAAAAACTGATGTGACGAGTGAAGAAAACTGTTTGGTTAGATTTATTACTTATATTATATAAAACTGACTTTTTTTTCTAATTTCTATCCTAGTTAAAAACTATGTGCACGCAACTGTGGTCGAAAGTCTGTCCATCGGCTTCAGTTTCTGAACAATGCAAGCGTTAGTGCGTCGGGCTATCTAGGGTATTCTTAGCATACTCCTCCGACATCACACCTCAAAAGCATCTTAAATGCCACGTTTTTACTTCAAATAATAAAAATAAAACACAAACGTTATTTCAACAATGTTTTCAGAATGTCCAAATGCTTGCAGACTGGATTTCCTCCCCAGGGAGCTTTTCAGATCCAAAATTGTTGTAACAGAGAGGAAAATAATTTTTAAGAAGGGGATATGGCAGTCTAGGCCTTTACAGGGCTTATGACATGTCATTGGCTGGTAAAAGAGCATAGACTTTCATATTCCCTTTTCAAAAATATTTTCCCTCTCTGTTGCAACAAGTTTGGCGCTTGAGCTATGACCAGTCTCATCTTTGTCGCTTTTGATATGTCCTTCCATATCTTTTCCAAGTTCGCCATGGCAATTTTCGCTATGCCAGGTCTTTATTTTATTTCAGGCTCGTAGCTGCTAATATCCGCCTTCCAAGAACCGAGATAATTAAGTTCATATTTAAGCTAAAGATCGGTAAAAGTACTTCTTCAGGTGACTTGATGATCATGATCTACAATGTTTACGATGAAGCTTAAATACATTATGCGTATTTTATGTTGTCTTATATTCTTATCTAAATAAAGATGAACATTGATTTAATGTCAACAGCCTTGCAAATAAGAGCAGCGAAGGCCAGAGTGGTAATCAAGCTACTTCGTATGTTGTACATGGTATGCAAAGTCAAAAGCCTCAGTGGTGTGATGACTAAAACGCATGATTCACGCACGGTTTAGTTAAGGGTTTTTTTTCCGGTGAGAAGTATAAAAAATAGTGTTTTTAATCGGGTCTTCTGGCCTGTATGAGGTGCAAAAAAAATGTTACTCCTGTACAAACAAAACTCAGGCACGTTTTTTCTGAAAAAGGGTGAAAAAAGAAAAAAAATACCGTAACCGTCAAAGTTATATTTGTACAAGGTGGAACAAAAGTTGTCACCCGATGTTCTTTGGCTGTAATTTTTTTGTTAATGAAAAAAATTGGTTCTGCCCTTGAATTCTGTTTACTTGTTGTCTTATGAAATGATATTGTCTGAGTGGCCGCCGATAGAATTGATGACTATCCGGGCCCATTTAGTGGCATTTTTCATCACTCTTTCCAGAACTTCTGGCGGTAGACCCTCGCTTTTTTACGGAATTCTCTTTGAGAGCATCAATAGTCGAAAATTTTTTGACATAGAATTGTGATTTTAAAAACTCAAAAAAAAGAAAACTGGCACGGTTAAATCAGACGATCTTGCCGGCCAGTGCAAATCACCAAAAGGAGAGATTAGGCTACCTAAAAATGCAGACCTTAGAATATTGGTTGTGGCAGTATGCGCTGTTGCTCAATCCTGTTGGAACCACATGTTTTTCAATTTTGATTCATCTAATTAAGGAAGGAAAAAGTCGTTGAGAATAGCTCTGTAGCGCTCGCCATCCACAGTAGCCGTTTAACCAGCGGCGTTTTTGGAGAAATTGGGTTTGATGACACCCCCAGCGTAAACACTACATCATGCAGTAACTTTGAGCACTCCTCAAGATGTCCCTCACCTGTTGATGCATTGCCCCTTTTTTAGCTTTCAAAGACAACAACTGGAGGAATGATGCAGAACCCGAGGATCTACGCAAAATCCCATCGGTGAAAAGTAATAAAGAACTCACACGAGAAGTAGTATTATACATGGTCAATATAGTGCAGGCAATTGGTAAAATAAACCGAAGTAGGGAACGAAATGCCGAAAACTCCTCTAGTGGAACGGAAGGCCTGTTGACTGCTGCCAATAGGCCGGCTTCTCCTGAAGAGTTTAAAGTGGTTTCCTCTCCACATAAGCAAATGCTGAGAAGTTCCCGATTGGTCCACATAAGTATATACTTCCTGATCCTAACAGCTTAGATAAATTTAAAGAAATTTAATTGCAGAGAAATCCACTTTTTTATAAATAAACCTTGTTTATTTTAAGCATTGTAAATAATAAAGCAACTGCCATATATTTTTTACTTTTTTCAAAGTTACTTTGAGCAGGTGTAATGCCCTTTCAAGAGTTATACGCAACATTTTAACTGCCCCCGAAGCAATAATTTTGCTTATTTACATATCCACAGTGATGGAAATGAGCCTCGTCGCTCATGATGTTTTTTGATAAAAAGTTGTCTTTCTCGTGGTTAAGATTTAGAATGGCGTGAGCGTAAATTACACGCGCTTGGTGGTCAACGGTTAGCAACTGATTCATTGTTTGCACTTTGTAAGGGGGCATCTTTATTTTTTTTACTGAAATTCTCTGTAAAGACCGCCGATTGATGCTCAATTGCGTGGCACATCGCCTGGTTGATACTCCGGGGTTCTATGCGACATATTCAGCCACAGCCACAATTTACTCAGCAGAATGGCTGCTCCAAGGCCGGCTAGACTTGGCAGCATCTAGTGTTGTCTTATACTCTTCTAGACGAGTGGCTAACGCCATTGTGTTGGCCCAGTTGTTGTCGGACGACCGGGAAATCTACGCCTTAATTCTTGCTGCGCCAACACCAACGATGAATTGTTCCTCGAAAAAATCGAAACAATGTATTTTGAATCTGTTTACATTAAAAATGTTAAAACAGAACTAACATTTGCCACCATTTGCAAATATTATGGCATCTTCCAATAAGGTGATGACTTTTGCGCCACCTTGTATAATCATTTTGGAGGTATAACAAACAATTTTGTGTCATTTATGTGTCAATTTTCCCAATTATGATGGTTCAAAATTCAAGTACTTTGACATTTGACAAACAAGTCCCGACTTAACACGGAATTTTCTTAAAAGTCGGGACATAAAAAACATATAATTAGGTCTATGTAAAATTGTGTATTTTGTGCATTAAAATAAAAAATAATTTTTTTTTTTTTTTTTTTTAACTTTCATCAACTTTTTAGCCTCGTAAATTGGTTTTTGAGATATTTCACCAGCCACAAAAAAACATTTAAAAGTTTGTTGGTGTGATACTGAAAATGCTTTAATTCAAGTAAAAACAATCAAATTCACCTTATTATTTAAATTAAGCAATTTGTTTTGTTTTAAACATTTTTTACTTTCAAATATTGGCCAGACATAAAGTAATTGAAACATTAGCTGTAGGAAAAAAACTCATTTAACCAACAAATGCTTTTCGAGAAAGAAATAAAAATGCGTTGAAAGCCCCAAAATTCCCACTAGCAAAACAGATGGCCGATACGCGAGTAGTAAATTAGCATATAAATTGAATTCTACGTCAAATAAAAACCACTCATTTAAACATCGCATACCGACAAGCCAATATTTTATATCTGGAACCTTTAATTTCCTTAAGTATACCTCCAACCGAATTCTCCTATCTGCTGAACTGAAATGAACGATTGACAAATTTGTATTGGGAAACAAATTAAGCCAATATCAATTATATGGAAGTGAATACTAACTACAATTTATTTCCAATTTTGAATTTGAAGAAAATTTAATATGTGAGATACAGTCAAATTATGTTTCTCATTAAATTGTTTTATGAAAGTATCGGAAACAAAATTTCGCTAATCGAAATAACTTCCTAATTTTTGCAGCAATTTTCATTTAGTGTTTTTACAGTCGCCGCACCACGCAATGGCGTAGTTAGTCAGACAGTCAACTGTGAAACTGGAGTTGCGGGTTCAAGTCCTAGAAGTTTTGAGAAAAAAAAAACATAAATTATTTTTTTCCCAATTGGTTTGGATATTTTGGTGTATTGAACATATTTGTTTTTCACCTGCTACAAGGCTCTAAAATAAATTCTTAGCGGATCCATCCCTATAAAACAGTTCAAATAGATTTACAAAATGTAATAAAGACACATTGTAACATTATTTTAGTTTTTAATTATCAATACTGTCCTTTAAAGTTTATTTTTTATTTTTCTTTTACTTATTTTTATTTTATGTTGAGACTGGTAATATGTTTATTTCAAATGAAGAAAAAACTCAGAAAAATTACCCAAAACCCGCAATGTTTCTAAAAATGAAAAAACAAAATCAAACTGTGGATGTTAAAAATGAACATCCATCTTGAAATTAATTGTATTTATAATCGAGAAATGAAAGATGTAGAAAGTACTTGTTTTAGTTGAAATATATAACAAAATAGATTGAATTTTTTTAGAAATATGGAAGTCCAAACACAGGTGTATTGGTGAATGTTATTAATAAAGTAACCACATACACAAACCAAACATAGTGGGTTATAAGCCATGCAAATGCCTCTGCATCTCCAACTCTCTTGTATTATGTTTAATATACAGCATTTTATCTATAAGGATTACATGGAATAATATTATATTGTCTACTATGGCAGTGTTATATGAAAAACAATATAGTGCATTCCTTTTGTAATTTATGTTAACATACAGAAACTTTCAAAATAAAATCAGGAGTAAAGATGTACTCTTCTTTTCAAAATGACAAAATAAAATATTAATGTGATAAATGAATCAATTTTATTAAAAAAAAAAAAAATCTGTATTACGTTCATTCAGTATATAGTTTCACACGATACAGTGTGTTTGTTCCTGTGTGTTATTTGCATTGAAAAAAAACCCTAATCTCTGCGAATTTATAGAAAAGGAAACCTTTAATATGCAAATATTAAAGATTATGCAAACTGCATATTTCACCACATGTGGTATTTAAATGCCGTTCCATAAATACAAACTCCCCATAAATATAAGCTTCACTTAACGAAGCGTGTAAAAGAAGGAGTATTAAGGTTCATGGTTTATTTATGCACTTTAGGTGTTTTCAAGCCAAAACCATGGAATAAATTCAAGTAGATTGAAAAGATTGTTGGACTTAAATGCAAAATGTGAGACATTTATAAAAAGCTTACTCGGCTTCTTAAGAGAAACGTTATTCTTTCTAATTAACTTTTGGCTTACTTGTTTCTCTATTGTATTCCTGCTCTCGACAGTATGTTTTATAAGTTTTTGTAATGTGAAGATAACATTTTTTCATTTTTTTCACTGATAATGCACAGGACACTAAGTTAGCAAACCAAGTGCTGCGTGTTTTAAACAATTGATAGCCAGTTTTGATGTTTCATCAGGTGTACCTCACTGTGCCCATTTGGCACCCCTTATTTTTCATTTGTTTGTAAACGATGTAGCAAATGTTTTCAAATGCAAATTGCAAATGACACTCGAATTCTTAAAATAATTAAAAATACAAACGAATGTTTGTTGCGTCAGTCAAATATTAGATATTTTAATATGTGATGCAAAACCAGCAACCTAGAATCAAACTTTAGAAAATGCAAAATAATGTATTTTAATAGAGTCAAAAAACTTATCTCTTTTGATAACAAAATCGAAAATATAAATTTAGATGTGGTCAAGACTATAAAATACTTCGGATTTTTCATGAACTGCAAACTGACCTTTAATAAGCATTTTAATACTATGGTTAATAGGTCACCAAAACTCTTAGGTTTTGCTATCAGGACATCGAGTGACTTTACTAATATGTTACTAGTTAAGGCATTCTATTGCTTACTTGTTTGTCCTCTTTTAGAACATAACTCCGTGATCTGGTCTCCCTTCTATGTGGACTGGATAAATCATATCGAATCAGTTCAACATCGTCTGCAAAGAAAAGTAGCATGGATGATTGGCCTCGAAAGGAGAAACTACACTAACGAGAAATGGAATTTTTAAAATCTCAAGTCTACAAAAACGTAGAAATAATTGTGACTCCATATTTACGTTTAGTTTACTAAATTGCTTAACTGATGTATCATCGTTACTGTAATAAGTGGCATTCAATGTTCCGATCCGCCGGTTGTGAAATAATAATGTGCTGTTTCTTGATCAGCACAGCACAAACTATGGCTTGCATGCACCAATGTCCCGATTGTCTGGCATTGTAAACTCGCAATAAGATTTGGTGATAGTCTTTCTAGATTTAACCAATCACTAAGATAAACCAGATCTCGTCTTAAGGTAGTTTTTTCTGTTTGTTTTATCTTTTATTTTCTTTAGGTCTATTTTATTTAAGTTGTACCCATATGTTTTATAAGAGAATGTGTTAGATTTTATTGAATGGACTAAATAAGTCCATAAATAAATAAAAATATTCGAAATGCTAGCCTAGGGACGTAAAAGCAAACTGTAAAAAGTTTAAATTAAAAAATTCAAAAAAGTATTCTCTTTTGACTTTCCTGGTATTCGAATTAAAAACCTCAAGCATTGCAAAAAAACATACCACTGGGTAGACTTATATCCACTTGATTTTCTTTTTCAGGATTTCAATCCGACTGTAGCTATAATTTCGAAAACACTCTTTCCGGGTTTTAGTTAAATTCAAACAATAAACTGTATTCGTCATAATAAAATAATATTTATATTCAATAAAAAACTGACATTTTACATAAGATTTTGTATAATAACAGAATTACGGAAAAACATCTTTACGGTACCTTTACCTGGGGGCGGTGGATTTGTTTAGATGCCTTAAAACAGATAACTTAAGATAACCGTCAATTTTTGCGCACCTAAACACACATTTAATGATAAATATAAATGCATATAATATTTTATTTTTCTTTTTCTACTACTTCTCACTTTTATATATAGCCCTTTAGTGTATCCAATCGGATAATTTGATTTATTTAAAAATAAATTAAGATACCTTATTTCTAGCTGCGATAAGACCCCACTTACTATTTAATGATGCTCACACTTACACACACCTAAACACTTACTCCTACACTAATACACATAAATACACATCTTCACTTCCTCTCATACAAATACACATAAACACACCCTTTTGTTGTAACACAAATTAATAATAATGATAATACTTATTTAGAAACTTTGCTGGTCTGTCTTTAAACTGTATTTTTTTTAAATTTTTTCATCGTCTACTGTATGTTTCTTTAAAATAAATAACATACAGATCAAACGACTTCGAAAAATAATTTTAATTTTTCCTTTTAAAAAAATGAAATTATTTCGGCTAATCAATAATGTCCAATCAACCCTTTGTGTGACACTTATTTCGTGTTGATTTACGTCTTTAAGTCTATGAAAGTAGAGCGATAATATTTGAAAAAGCTGAGTGAAAGACGAATCTTCCCGTGTACGTTATTACGATAATTTTGTGACATTGTGAAATATTAGAAAACGAAAACTTTAATAAAAATGGTGTTGTATTTATGTACCACTTTAGTCAGGGTGTCCTTAATAGAGTTAATTATATCCTAGTCAGAGAAAAATTCATTTTCTTTTTATCCTGAATCCAAAAAAGTACTTATTGTGTGCTTTTGGATTATTTTCTTACCCTGCCATGGGTACCAGATTACAAATTTTATTTGAACTCTGCACAAATCAGTAATTTTGATTTTAGGGTAACATTTATTTACGCATTTTTTAAATTAATTAGTTTACACTTTATTTTTGCAGATTAAGATTATTTTTTATGACTTAATATATCACCATATTGAGGACTTGAGTTTTGACAGCTGTAATTGTTAGTTTGTTTACTGTTTGGTTCCAGTAATGATAACATATTAGTGTGTTTTTGTGATTGTTTTCAAAGTACACTTGGTTTTTAGATTGCAGGTAAAAGAGTACTTCCCAGTTAAGCTAAATTTATCTTTCTTTAATTATGTTAATCTAAGCTCAAGTTTTTGAATTCAATACTTCAGGAATAATCATTTTCAGCAGTAAATTGTAACAATAACTTTTTTTTTACAACTACGACGTACAATTTTGTCATCCCAGGTTAAATTTGCCTACGAAATGATCAATGGTGAAGGAGGGTGGTGTGGAAAAAACAGCCCATCTTATTTAAAACCATCTTTCTTATTCTCAAATTCAAGTTTCAAACACCACATCTTTCAAAATTATTGCAGCCTCCATAAACTACATAGGCTTTATTTCAGTTTATATTCCCCCTAACACCCCATTTGATGGGGAAATTTAAGAGGGAGGCCTATGTTCAACATTGAACAAGAGAGGGTCGTTGATGATGATTATGAATTTAAGAAATATGTGGCTATTAGAATAGGAATAATGGTGAATATTAAGGCAACAGCAAACCATCAACCCGCTTCCCCGTAAAAGCAGGCAGAGATAAAAGAATTCCATTTTGATCTGTGTTTGCATACATACCTCGCTTCCTCTCCATTCATATATAGTGGACTCCTTAGAAAATTATATTTTTTTCAGTGCCTGAAATATGTTAACATGAATAGAAAATTGTTTAGTTATAATTTAAATCCTATAAGTAAGAGATCCGATAGTGAACTGTCAGTTATGGATGCCAGGATGCAGAACTAAGCTCGCACAGAGGCACCCCTTACATGTTGGTCAAATATCCTTCAATCTTCTAACCAAGGAACTACAAAACATGAAATTACTGGTACAGTAGTTTAAAGTAGACTTGAGGTTTTGGATTAGTATGGAAGGAATAGATAGACACATTCTTAAAAAAAACTGCAATCTGCAAATAAAACATGTTTTCGTAATATCAGTAAATGATAATTTAGTTTTTCTTTTCTTTTCTTTTCATGGTCATGTCATACCATATTTATGCGCTATAAACTTTTCAAAAATTAAAAAAGGAATGGCTCACGTTCAGACGCTGAAGTTTTTGTTGGCATTTTTTCCAATTTATATTAGGTATAGCTTAATTTTAAGATATAGATTTTTTAAATGCATTTTTCTAACTATATTTCTATGTAAATAACATATGTATGGAAAAATAAATAAATAAAAAGAAATAAAAAAATACATCTTTTCATGAATGCACGCCGATTATTTCGATTTTTGTCATGTCCATATTTAAGTATTTGTTAAATTTAGTCATGCCATGTCTTCCTCGGTCATTCTCGTTTTCTGCATCTGCCTGTAACCGTCCATTCGCTCTTAATGTCCAAACCAACACAGCACTCCTTTCTCGATTTTGTCGAAAATGCTAGTCTCACCTTAACCTAATGCACGGGTCTCGACATTTGCGCACCTTTCATACATGTTTTGACCACACATTCACCTGAGATAATGTTACATAGTGTATAAAGTGGACACTTACACCCGCCAATGATAGGTCGTCAGCCCTTGAAATGCCTAGACTTATATATTCCTTTACTTAAAACATTTTCAATCTCTCTGTTGTTATATTAAAAAATAAATGATGGGCGCCGCGTAATATATTTTCGGAAAATAACGAATGAAAAATTCATACATTTTTTGTCCGTTAAGGCCATTTATATCCTTTGTATGAAGTCATAAGCGCAAAGTTTTCCATTGTGTAACTCTCGATTTGAACTGCAACAAACCTCAGAGGACAACTGAAACGAAGCAGCAACAATTTAACATTTAAACTGTTATTTATTTGAGTGAAACGCTGATGTAGGTTGCTCCAGTACCAGCTGATCTATTGTACCCTCGGTACAAAGATCTGAGTGGATTGAGTTGGTGAGTCGGTAACCCAGTAGAGTTCCAACAAGTCAACGAATTTATGTTGTCTTTGTGTCCTTTCAATAAATAGGTAGAATAACTGCAGTGTCATTTGACCATTTATTGCCCATTTTGTTAGTTGAACGTTGATTAAACACAAGCTTATTAAATAGACGAGTACCAAAGAAACCAAAGGGCCAGTTTCACCAAAACACGTATATAAAAATTGCAGCATTTTCGTCAAAATCGACAAAATGGGTTGCGTAAAAAATTTTAGATTTCTGAAATTTTGAGTAAAACGCAACAATTATAAGTCTTGAAATTTTTTTTTTGTGTTTTTACATAGCTTTTTGTTTTTGTCCCAACGAATTTTTGTAGCAAAAGTTACAATATTTATTGTGCATTTTTTTATACATTTAAAACACCAAATAGCTGTAACAAAAACAAAAATTAAATATGAGTTAAAAAAGGGAAAAAATGCAGAAATGCCAAGAGATACTTGTTATGGTAATAGACAGATGCTGTAACAAAAACTAAATTTACTTTTGAATTACGTTATATATTTTTTTAAACTTGCAGCCGATTTGCAACGATTGAAATCACGCAAATAGACAATTGCTGTAACAAAAACGAAACTAAATTATTTTTGTAAATTTTCTTTTACGCTAATCGACAATTAAAGTTAAAGTAATGGTTCATGATAGGTTTGTTTTAAACAATCTTATAATCATAATATAAGTGAACAATTCAATTTCGACAAGATGTTCATTTATAATTTGATCAATATAAAATCTAAATATAATTCATGTGACTTACGCTTCAGGTACCAGTCCGCAAATAATGAAATATTCCAGAACCACAATCAAAACCAATATTTCACTTCTATTTTGGCAGGAATTGAAACTGGAACAAAATTTAATTTGAAACATGTACTACGAAGCAAATTGATCTCCACTCCATTAATTCTTTTAAGATTTTTACCTGAAAGGAGCCATCGAGTCCAAAGCGCAATTATTTGGTTTTATTTCATACGCAGAACTGCATTCTTTACCGCTTGGACACATATTTATTGAAAAGTAGAAATATAGTATTTATCACGAATATTTTTCCAGCAATTTTTAATTAAGAAATTCAGTGCTACGGGAAATCGGATATAAAAAATGCTTTCTTGCACGTGGTAAAAATAAGAGCATTTAATCGTACGGTGAAGTTTTAAAAATGTAAGAAAAAACTCTTAAAAATGATTCTTATAAAAATAGACTTCGTCACAAGTACTTGAAAATAAATCAACTACAGCGTTGGACCAATTTTCTGTTTTCTGGAAGCCAATTCATCAGTCAAGACAATTTCCCGACGACAATAAGTGACATCATGGGCGCAGTAATTTTAAAATGACAAGACTATTTACAATCATAGCGATGATGATCATCATTAATTTATTTTATATTATTTTATTTATTTGATGAATTATATTCTGCATTAATTTACGGGCTGTTTAACCCATAACGTAATAGAGACTGTAAATAAAAGTAAGAAGATAATGAATAAAAAGCAGATAGCTGCTAAATTGTCGATTTGTACAGAAAAAGAGATCCATATTATCCCCAAAAGCCATGTTTAGCAAGCGAATTGCCCTATGAATGGGTAAATTCTGACTTGCATTTGTACGGCTTCTGGATGTATTAAACAGTTCACGTAATCTTGCTCTAGTATAATTATTGGGAACATACAAACTGATCTCTTTCAGTATATTTGGATTAACAATGTTTTGAGTTTGTCCAAATTTTTGTAGACAAGGACTGGATTAAACTCCCTGGGGAGCTGTTTATATGAACACAGTACAACAGAGATGAAGAACATTTAAGAGAAGGTAATATAGAAGTCTAGGCATCTACAGGGCTTATGACCTGCCTCTGGCAACCGGCCTCCGTGGTGTAGTGGTCAAGACGCTTGACTCACGCACGGAAGGTTCCGGGTTCGTTTCCCGGTGAGAACACAAAAATTAAAAATGTGATTTTTCTCAAGCCTGGTTGTTCTGTAATGTAATTTACCACTGTAATTTGGCATCCTGGCCTGTTGTGGTGCAAAAAAAATGAAATGAAATGAAATGAAAAATGAAAAATGTTAATATTTGAATTATATTTACTTCCAGAAATCAGCCAATAGAAATGTTTCCCAACAAAAAAATGACGACGAGATTCTAGGGTATTGTAATCCAGTATCCCTGCTAGAAATAATGATGTATAAAATAATGGATAGTTATTATTTTTAAGATATAAGTATCGCAAAAATCACTTTTGAACCATCTCTGTTTCAAGGATATGGTTTGAATCAGAAGAGTCCTAAATTATGGGTCCTTATTATTATTATTTTATTATAATAACTCCCTTTCTGAGCACTGTATTGTCACACGAATAGCGAATCTTGACTTTTTTTTGTTACGTGAAGGTAAGATGTTCAGTCTTACGCTGCAAATGCTGTCCTCGTGGTGTAATGGTCAGCGCATTTGCCTACCGTGTAAGAGGTCTCGGGTTCGATTCCCGATATGCTTGATTTGAAATATTTATTAAAAAGGGTGTTGTCACACTAGAATATTTCATAGTCCCTGGACTGGTACCTGAAGCGTAAGACCGATCATCTAACCTTAATATAACAAAAAAAAATAAGATACGCTGCGATTGGTGTACTAATACAGTGCCCTATGTACCTTTAGGTGCGAAAAGAGAATGATGCTTCAGGTGCCAGTCCAGGGACTATGAAATATTCTAGTGTAAGAATACCTTTTCAAATAATTATTTCATGTCGGGAATCGAACCCGAGACCACTTGCATGGTAAGCATGTGCTGACCACTACACCACAGACTGATTAAACCATACATAAAAATATTTTTTTTTGGTTAAGTTTGTTTTATAAAATAAATTCTATTATACAAATTAATTTTAAAAAAATAAAAAAAGAATTTGAGACGAATAAGTCACTTAGATACCTACATAATATTGAAATTTCTAAATTCCATACAACTCATGGTCAAAATAGCTTAGTCTTCAAAGGTGTAAAAATTTTAAATAATCTTCCCAATGAATTACAAACTATTAAAAATAATATTTCAATAAATAAATTTAAAGTTAATCCAAATTTATTTTTTGAACACGTGTAAAAACAACGTTAAATTTTAATTAGTATGAATTAATTATTCTTTTATATTTTTTCCATATAAATCCTATGTTTTTGTTTTTCTTTTTCATGTTCTCGTATTTGAAATTATGTAAACTCCGATAAATAAACAACTAAAACCGTGTAAGTCACTCTCCAAGCACAAGAGTCTCTTTTTGGAGAGTTACAGTGATATTATTTACTAGATGTGTAAAAGTAGATATGTTTAGAATTTTACAAAAACATGTACTTTTTATGAAATTTATTAATAAAAAAATTAAAAAATTAAATCTCGGAACTTGTTTCAATGACTAAATACTTTGTCAGTAAAGCCTTCATGTATTGCATGCTAAAATAACACTTATCCGGGGTTCTGGTTCTATTTCACATTCATAAATCTAACTTTCCTTCCATTATACAGTAAGACGTCCATTGTTAAATTTGAACATCATCAAAAATCACATTAATCAATATCCCCTTTAGTTCCAACGCCTTTTTTAGAAAAAAAATATTTAATTAAAGTTGGAATAAAAAGTGCAATTAGGCACGTCTGCCACTCAGGCCTTTAATGAAACGGATGACATAATTTGGAGGTTTCATGGAGCTAATTTTGTAATTTTACCCGGGAGTTATTATTCTGATTGTTTGCTATGAAATGATATCCCGGGCTTTTAATTAAACTTTATAATCAACTCACTGAATAAAACCACATAACGAACAAATGCGCTTTGGTTGCATGATACCCATAATTATCATAGTTTTGCATTACATTAAATTACGTTTGGTTACATAACAAAATCTAACAACATGTATTTATGAACGTTATTCAGGCTTTAACTTATTTGACACAAGCTCCATCAATTAAAAATTAAACAATAGTATGAATAGGAAACTAAAAAAAATATTTTCAAATATTTCAAGTTATTATTATTCACGCACTAAGTAAGTTATTGTACCGAAATTCAGGTCACGTTCAGATTGTAGGTATTATCAACTTAAAAAAAAAAAAAAGGTCTTCAAAAATAATACTCCAAATCAATTTTTTAAAATTAAAATTAAAATATGAGTTTTGTAATGTTTTACTTCCTTGTCTTAAAATTTTATTCGTCGTATGGTTTACTTTGAATACCATTTAGTTTTATTTAGCTAATCGAAAACCAAATTTACATATCCTCATGTCATCATTCCCTTTCCGCACATAATGGTGTATAAGGCACTGCATTGGTACACTAATCGTAAAGGATCTTGATCAGTTTTGAATACACAAAGATTGGATGATCAGTTTTACGCTTCAGGTATCAATCCAGGGACTATGATATATTTTGGTATTAAACCACCCTTTAAAATAAATATTTCATATCAAACATTTTGGGAATCAAACCCGAGACCTCTTGTTTGGTAGACAAATGGGCTGATCATAACATTACAAGGGCGATAATATCATATATATGATATTGTTGATATAAAAAAAAGCTTTTTACCAACCCAACCAAAAATGGCTTTTTAAAAATGTAATCGAAAATGAAACCGTGGACGGTATACGATCTAACTGCAACTTTAAGAGGCAAAATGTAACTGTTTTTTTTAATGAATTAATTATAAGCAAACATTCCAATAATGCGGTGAAAGTATTAATTGCAAATAAGGACCAATATTACTGATAAGTATTAGTAATGTTGGTCTTTATTTGTTTCCAAGTGGTAAGAGATAAAAAAATATTTGTACCCATATTATTTAATTCGAATTTCTCGTAATGAGAAACAAATTATTGTCTGTGTTCTGGTGGCTGAAAAATACAGTTCTGTATGTAAAATAGAACCGAAATATTTGAAGAGTTTTTTTGACTCGATGTCTACTCTAAGAATCCTTAACGTGCCCCTCGTAGAGTAATGTGTGTTTGCCGACAATGTATGTGGTCCTGTGTTTGATTCCTCAGATAGTTGATATAAAATATTCGGTTTTAAAGGTGGTCTTATTTTGAGTACCTGAAGATAAGGCATATCAACTTACCTTTTTGTAACAAAGTATCAGGATAGGCTGCCTTTCAAAGGTTCGATTATGATGAAAATAAACAAGTTTTTTTACGACCTAAATCGTTAACTTTAGTGACAATGCAGCCGACTAACAAATCGTATTTTTTGCACTAAAACAGTTCGTTACACGTTAGAGATGCCAAATTACTGTACCTAACTTTTGTAATTTTATCCGAAATAGAACCCAACACTGTCAGTGTGTAGACAAGCGTCTTAGTCATAACACCACGGGGAGCACCAATCAAGTTATATCGATACACGTCGGTAAATATTGTATTGTCACTTTACAATCGAGCACCTGGGCCGCGATTATTATAGCTATCTTTATCGGTATACACCGAGACGGAATAAACTAACATCGATATTTATGTACGAAAATGTGTTTATTTGTATAAAAATTCAACGTTTCTTCGTCGATAAATGGTAATTTAACATGTTTAGAGAAAAATGTAAACTTATTAGATTTTTCTATAAAATTTATTAAAAAAACTTAATTTTCTTGTGTAGATAAAATTGAAGATAAATTTTAACATCCCATCAGAATACGTACCCTGAGCCCGTATTAGAATAGAAAGTTAACATTTATCTTCAATTTTATATACAAAGTAAAATCAAGTTTTCTTTATGAAAAATATAATATGAATACATTTTTTTTTCTCTTAAAATGACAAATTATTTTTTTATACGAATTTACACATTTTCGTACATAAATATCGATTTCACTTTTTTCGGTCTCGATTTGTACATATAAGATAGCGTTTGTGATCGCGACCCTAATATTGTATTAGGCTACTTACTCATCCCCTTTTGCGTTTACGATCATTTTATGGAGGATTATTGAAATTCACCCGTTCAAAGCTTTTAGTCCTTAGTAATTAAATAGATGGCGTTAAAACTCTCATTTTAAGGTATCTACTTATATTGATTACGTAAATACATTTTAATTACTAATCATGTATTAAACAACTACAAGCTGACATAAAATTCTTATAAATTATTTATTTTTATCAATATATTTATAAAAATATTTAATAAAAATAACAGAAATCCTTATTAAGTCCTCTCCAATCCCTACTTTTCCTAGCAATAGATTGATAATCCGTTATATATATACACACACACACCCACCCTTACATATATACACAACCTCACACACACAGACACTTATTTTCATCACACCTGCGGGCTCCCGCCGCGCTGTCCTGGGGGCTTATTCTGTCACAATTTCGTTTCG
Organism: Micrasema longulum; assembly: GCF_059751315.1. NCBI lineage: Eukaryota > Metazoa > Arthropoda > Insecta > Trichoptera > Brachycentridae > Micrasema > Micrasema longulum. The sequence goes on from NW_028277700.1 coordinate 485,591, forward strand.
TTAGTTCGTTAGTTCGTTTGTTCGTCATATATCAATTTCACTCCAACGCAATCAAGATTGTATTTCGCTCTTTTTCCCTCTCACATAATATGAATATATTCAGAAAACAAATTACAAATTATGTGGCCACTGGAAAGCCGTCGATGACAATCTTTCTGCTTTATTTGGAGGAACCAAAGGAAAGCTAAAGAAATTTAGTCTGAGTTCCTTACTTAATTTAAATTTGAAATATTTATCTTTAATTTTTGATCGGGTTGTGGTCCTGTGGCTAGTGTCTTGGACTCACGGACCAAAGGTCATTGGTTCGAATCCCACTCTACCTTAACTTAATTCCCATTTTCTTATAGTGAGTTATTTACAACTCGTTGAAAATGGCCCTCAAAATGAATTATTTGAGTTAATCGTAAGAACGCAGATATACGTTTTTTTTTTAAAATAAAATATTTTAAAATAGACTTTTTCGATAAAAAAATGTCACTTCAAAGCGATTATGAACTCAAATAAATCCCAATTTAAGCATTAAATGCTGGTTTGAACATGATTTTTATGTGACTTTTGACTATTACTAAAACGGTATGCGAAACTTTTGTCTGTATTTATATATTAAAGTAAATTTAATAAGTAGATATGTGTAACGTGAGATGCTTGACCCATCTTTGCATACCAATTTACCTACTTTAAACTTGAAAGGGGGAGGAGGAGAGGTCAGTAGTGTATCTTTGTAATCGTTCGAGAGAATTTATCTTCAACTATGACCTATGACGCCATAAAGAAGGTAGATATGTGTACGGTGGCGAAAACGTCCCCTTGTTACACATCGATGTACCTACCTAAAACAAGATGGTCGGTAGTGATTTTTTTTAATCACTCGGGAGAATTTATTTTCAACTGGACCATCATGGAGAAGATATACCGTCCTTAACTTTGCATTGTAATCAAAATCGTAACCTGGAAGGATGTGAGTGCTGGCTAGCGATGGGATCTTCTAGAGGCGTCTGGTGATGTCCATCGTCCACAAGCTGCACAAAGAAGCGGATGTGGAAAAAGAAAGAAAGGAAGCCCGAACACAAAAACTGGATTTCATTATTTGATTTAAACGATAAATAAAAAATACATGAGTAAAATAGATTCAAAACGATGGACAATTAATTGTTGTTGCGTGAATGAATGATCTGGAATAAGAAACAGGGTGGAGATTTGTTTTCTTTGTGGTGAGCACGTTGTTCCGCCATCGTAAGGTTTTGGGTTCGAATACTGGCACGCTGAATAAAAAATACTAGCAGGTAACAGTCAGTTATTGCCGACTGTTACGTGCTAGGGAATTCAGCCCTTCGGGCTTCGATTTATTGACTCTGCGAATCTTAGTTGATCGGCTTTTTGGGTCTTAGTTGATTAATTTGGATCTCGGGCAATGTAAAACTTCACTCATTAGGGAAAAATTAATTCGCAGACAAACAAGAAAGTTATGCTGCGTCTGATGCCCCCAAAATTGAAATATTTGTGTTAATCAAAAGCACATTTTTTGAAAAACCAGTCGCTCAAATATCCTGCCGGTCTCAGTGGTGTAGTGGTTAAGATGCATGACTCAAGCATGGTAGGTTTTTAGTTCGATTTCCGGTGAGAACACAAATTAGTCTGCTGAATTTCATCAAAATTTTACCGTTTTTAATTTCCATTTTTTTCATAGAATTTTTAAAACTATTTATTTGTCCCCAAAATAGACAATTGACTGGTAAATAAATAAACCAAATTCTTAATTTTTTATTAAATATTATAATTATTTTATTTTAAATATTACACCACAATGAACCAAAAGGCTCAATTACAGTGATGAATTACAACCTAGAATACCGAGGCTTGAGAAAAATCTTATAAACATAAAAAAATGCACCACTGAGTGAACATAAGAAAATGATGTCTTAAAAGTAACTTTTATGCATAATTACTTTTCATTTTGAAAATGCATTAATAGTCCCTCAAGCTACATAAAATTTAGGGGAGTTATTTTTCTCTTACGCGTTTAAAAAAAATGAAGATAATATTCAATTTTCCATATTATGAAGTGCAATTTCATGTTCAGTTTTTTATGTATATTTTTATTCTACGTATTTCCAGAAGTTGTAAATAACCTTCAGTTCAAACAATTCTAGAAAATAGGGGTGTGTTATCTTAACATTAGGATGAGTATCATAAATTTTATTTCTATAATAATTTATCCGCATACACAGGAACTTTAATAGGGGTCTTCGAGCATCCGGGGTAAGAATATTATTTAAGGGTAGGGGTGCATTTGAACAAAGATTGTTGTGAAGTGATAAGTATTTTTGTATCGCATTAAAAAGTGAACAATTATTTCATTTTAAAAGAAACAAATACAGATCGCAATAAATTTTGTTACAATCATTTAGACGTTATGTAATTGAAACATAAATTTCCGAGTGTCGAGTACATTCAGAGATATTTTTAATTTGAAAGAATAAAAATTACAATTTAACTCTGGTAGGTATTGCGTTTAACTCCAACGTAAATGTAATCATGATTATTTGTAATTTTATCAATAATAATATTGTGGCCACTTAACACATTGCGTAACATTCATAATTTTGTTTATGTTTGAACATCGATATTCCTTCAATTCTTCCATCTGTTGATCTTCGTGAAGTCAAAAATCTGAAAAACTTGTTGATGTCTTCATCTCTGTTGTAATGAATCATTATATTGATAACTCCGAAAGCAGTCAAATCCTATTCCTGGCTTCAAAAATTTGGATTAATTAAAATATTGTTTATAAAACCAGCTGGTCTAAGAAAAAGTATAAAAAATGAAAAATATTTTCAGGCGTTGCTCAGTATGTAGGTAAAGTAATTCAAACGGAATCTCACCCGTATCAATAAAGCTTTCAGCATAGTTAATTTTTAATGGTTTTCGCATCATCTGGTTGGAGTGTCTTGCAACTCTAGTTTAGCGAAATGTGAAATTTACTAAACTTGTATATTTTAATGGTTGCTTTCAATAAACTAAAATAACGTTCTCTGAAGCAGTTACCTACTCATTACAAAGTATTGAATAAATAAAATAAATTTCTTTTTAATAAATGAAAATGGATATTTGTATACGAGTATTACCACCTAACAATTTTTCTACGTCCACCCGTCTCTTTTTCAGGACACTTACTAAACAAAACACTATAAAGATATTTTTAGTTCACAAAATTATGCCTAAGATTAAAAATATTATCACTTTTGACTTGAACTATAAATAATTGAAGCAATTTTCTATAAATATTTCATTTTTCTGATTTTAAATCTCTCAATTTTGCATGCGTAATCACCGTAACGCGATGATGTTTTTAGCACTGTAAGAGAAGGGCTAACATGTGTTTTTTGTGGCATCTTAAAATAATTTTAACTTAGATTAACGATAAATCTGTTTTTTTCTCGTAGAAATAGCAACGTAAAACACAATATTGAACAATATTTACGACAGTTAGCGTACGTGTCCTATTAAAATGTGACTACGAAATTTGACCTACATACAACATAAATTTACGAAATTCTCTTCGGTACAAAATTTATTCATTCTTTATAATACATTATTCATTTCAAAATCCATCAATCAAACCTTTTCCAATTCCTCGGCAAAACGTCAGTAGGGGAACATTTAAAGAAATAGTTTTTGAAATTCGGAAATAATATAACAGCCGCATCTTCCGTTTTGCAGAAGCTTCAGCACTTGAAAATAGCGACGCTAGCAATAATATTTGCCACCTACGGAAAAATTACAGGGGTGAACTTCAATTTTAACTTTGACGTTTCTGAAGGCTATTCAAGAATTGAAATTTTCCGGATTTTCTTAAAGTTTCTCTCCGTTGAAATCACGACTTCTCACTTTTTTTAACAAAAAATATAAATGCAGGTGCATAAAGCGTATAAAATATTGAAGAAATATTGGATATTTTAAATTTTGACATGTTTGTATAGAACATATTTGAAAAATGTCCGTAAATAACATCAAGCGAGTAGTGAGTGGAAATATTATATCACCAATGAGCACTTTACGAGACAATAAATACTTACTCTAGATAATGTGATTAAGAAAAATATTTCAAATTAAACCAATAACTTGTTTCGATGTATTTTAGCCAGAATAATCAGTTATGATACTGGTTAATTTTAGTTTTGTAAGGTTGCTACACCAGACGGGACATTTTTGGTTTGGCCGCACTGTTCTGCCCGCGCGCGCTTCCCTTTGCTTTTTCAACGAGTTATGTTATTATGTTACGCATGTTTTTTTTAATTGACAAAAATATTTCGCTATTTTCACCGTAAAAGTTATGATAACTTCGCTTAAACTTGCACAACGCCGCAAAATTATCATCAATCCAACACCGTTTATCATTATTTGCCGTTTTCAAACAAAATTGTGCGACTGCAGTGTTCCTGATTACCTATTTCCCTTACAGCGTAAGCTGATTGCCGATAAAGAAGAGGACTCACTATCAGGTTAGTCAGTGTTATTACATGTTGGTTTTCTCTGGTCTGAGTACATTTCTAATAGATTGTTGGCTGCATTATTCATTGTCAGGTCACATTGTCAGTTTGGAGAAATTAATTTAATTTAATAATATAAAATAATAATATAATTAATAATGAATTTGATTTACACTGATTCACCAAATTTAATTAAGAAATCATCAGTATCAATGCTTTATTCGCACCTGAGAAAGAATAAGGCACTGAATTGGATCACCAAATGCAACGTTTTTCTAGTACTTTTTAAGTGAACATATGGTGAACAGTCTCACACTCTTGATACCAGTCCTTAACCGGTTAAGTACCATAAATGCGTTGACGCGCTTTTTGTTTCTGTGCAAGTAACCGGCCGCATCAAAACAGCGCGTAAAGACGCGCTCACTTTGTACGCGCTTTACTCGTCGAGGTCAAGTATTCTTCACGATTTTAGATTTGCACACTCGGAAACATCTGTTAGAATCTTGATAAAATACTAAGAACCCAGGAATTATTAAAATTATTGCCACGACAGTGGTTCAAATGAGACCTATGTTTGACATTTAACACGCGTCAATAAGGCAGGTTTGACATTTAATTTTGGGTGTACCCTTTTGTATTAGTTTTAGTCAAACTAAGTTGTTGGGTTTGTTTAGTAATTTTGTCATGATTTTCTTATTTGTTTCATTTCTTTGGGTTATAAAACTTGGGGATAGAAAAAAGTGTTTATTTTATTTTTCCAAGCACATTTATCTCGATTTTATAATGAAATTTGCGAGTCTGTGTTTGTTTATTTTCTAATATTTTTTACAATCGCGACCTAAATGCTGGTTCATGAAAAATTGTTTGAAAAAAACAACTGTGATCCTTGTGCACCTACCAGGTACTCGAATATGAATCGGTTCAAGCAAAAAAGGGCTGTAAGTTTATGGTTTTAATATTTATTTTATTTAAGTAAAAACAACTAATCAGCTATATAACTTTTGTAACTAAATAGTAAACTTTTTATAGCCAAAATAATAAAATACGCCCCTGATGTCTAGAGTCGTCGTCCCAGAGCGCGAATGTACGTCTGTGTGTGTATGTTTAGTGTGTTCATACATACGTGCATGTATTTCTATAGGTTATTGTAAAGCGTGGCATAGATGTATCCACTCCGAGGTGAAATAAATCAGAAAGCCATTTAGGGAACATAAAACCCAAAAATATTTTACGACAAGGAACATAAACAGCGACTTAGAATAAAGCGTACATTTGCGGCTTCAAGTGGATTGAAGTATTTTCACAAATAAGGGTAGTATGATTCTTTACTATTTTTTTCTTTATAGTCGGGGACTTGATCACCATACAGCTTACTGTGGTGACGTGATATGACTTTTACGATTGCACATAAATCAAAGTTCTGTTGACTTTTTGCGCAATTATCGTGTTTCGTGAAACGACTATCGTGACAGGGTTGCAAAGCGTTAAAATTCGTTCTAAAACTCAAAAATATTAATTACCATAGCAATATTTTTTTTTATTTTGTGTGACTTTTTACTGTTTTTTTCACAACTTTCGTATGCATAGATGCAAACACCTTTGGTTTTAACGTGTGCTAATTTCTACAACTAGGTAACTTCAAAATCAGCATTTGTGTCCCATTTAAACCCCATTTTTTTATCATCCTCTATTAATACTACGGATAAGTCATGCATTTAAATCATCATAAAATGATTAAAATTAATCACTACTTGTTTTTTTAAATTAACATAAATTTATTGTATTATATTACTTCATTTAATGATTCTTCTCATCGTTTCTTTGAATCCCAAAAAATATGTGTGTAAATATTTGTGTTTTTCCTTTTTGAAAATGTTTTTTTTTTTATGTCTGAGCATGTTTTTCATTCTTTATTTTAATTATTACCTTGACTTTTACAAAAAAAATCCTTAGTTCTCTAAATTATTTATTTATTTGACACTTTATATACCTATACAATATATATATACATATAAGAGCGGGCATATTGCCTTAAGGCAATTTCTTCCTACCTACCCAAACCGTTCAGTTTGAGAAAATTATAAATACGTGGACATATTGAATCTTACAATTTTATACAAAAATTAAAAGCAAAGATTAACAAAAATAAATATATATATTAAAATAACACTATGAAGAGAGGAAAGGGAATGGGAAGGAAAGAAGAAGGATAAAGGAACAATTTAAATATTTAGATAGTGACATTTCAATCTTGACTTAAATGTAAATAAAGAAGGGGCGTCTCTAACATTAGTGGGTAGATTATTCCACAATCGAGCGGCTACTACTGTGAAAGAGTAACTAACTTCAAACTTTTATTACTTTAATTTTAATTTTTAAACAACTTCCAATTATGTTTTTTTTCCTTCTCTTTTTTGTACTTTTATTGATAACCTTACGCATAATTATTATATACTATGGAAACATCACTGGTTCATTAGAACTAAGTCTAACTGTGTAAAATATAAAACTATGTAACCGTACTGTATGTTTCTTGAATAATAGAAAATAACACAAATAAAAAAATTGTAGCACTCATAGAGGAATAAATAAGTATGTTTTTTTAGTGTGAAATTAAAAAAAAAAGATTTTGATGTTCCCTAACTGTAGTAAGAAGAAAAGAGCACAAGACCGTTTGAGATGGAGGAAGACTGTCTACAGATGAACCATGCCTGGAATCAAGCGTAATCACCATCCTCATACATGAGGCAAGGATTAAAGAAAGAGAGTTGCACTAATTATCGTATATTTAATCGCATCTCAATTTCGGCTCCGCTTTTCTCTCGGAATTTATTTGTCATCAATTTGAATGCTTTTTACAGAAGATGGAGAACCTCTCTTAAAATATAAAATGGCAGTTCGGGTTTATAAAAACAACTGCTCATTTAAAAAGTCATTTCCTTAAATTTTAAGCCATCACTCATTTATTAAGAAATTAACCGGTGACCGAAATCGATCGGCATTTTACTTTGTTTGATCGTTTAATCACGTTCAACTAAAAAAAACGAACCGTTTTGCTAAGAAAAAAAAAGAATCAGCATTAAAAAATTACGGAATGCGAGAGGTTAAAATGGGATGAAAGATAAGAAAAAGAAGATATCGAATGCAGCCAAAACATGTTATAATAAAATAAATGTATAATAAATATTTTATTCCAGCTTGGTTGGGTTGTGCAATACCCAACCATATATAACCAATACAAAGAAATATATAATACAGTAGATTCTCGATTATCCGACCTAAACTGGCCGCGGCAAGGTCGAATAAGTAAAAAGTTTAAATAACACGGAAAATGTTAAAAACAACATTGAAAATGTGTTCCATAATTTTAATCGCACATCGAAAACATTTCAAATATGTACATGTAACATAACTGAATGTAACGAACGAAAACTCAGTCTACACTTTCTAAGTAATCTAGTACTTTATTAGAATTCCTACTATTTTATAGTGTTTTGGGACATAATGCTGAATTCGTATTTCAGCTATGTGTAGTATGTTGATTTACTTCTCTATTCCAGGGAAGATCAAATAATTCATTAAACTTTCAATGAGCTATTTTATTTTAAAAAATGAAGAAGACATACATTATTAAAATAAAAACCACTTAAATTTATGATATTTTCGAAAATCCTAATAAATAAAACTATTCAAGGCGGGGTGTTTCTTGTGCGTTTGCGAACATTTTTATCTGTTGGTGTCATTTTTCTTTTCCGAACAGAAGATATACCTATTACGGAACCCACAATATCAAATGAATCTTCTGAACTTTGTATAATAAAATAAATCATTAATAAAACCGACATATAAATTTTTCATGTTACTAAGTATGTATCTACAATTTACTATCGATGCAATACACAGTGAAAGGAATTCCATCATACAGCTGTTGTATCAGTAGCATCGTAGAACATTCCTGTTTCCTCATTAAGATACATCATTATTATTTTGGGTATTTTACTTGATATACTTATTTTTAACACACCACAATGTACGTATATCTCTCTATTCTCAACCGAAATACAATAAATTAATTACTCGAGACAAGTTAGTAAAACTGAAGCAAACTTAGCAAACCAATCAACAATTCAACCAGCAATTCGACCTGTCAAATTTCAAATAAAAAAGTTTTATCGACATGATTATTTATCGATCGAAGAAGAAAGTAAGTCTGACTTACATCCATAGACGAAAAATATTTCCTGGAGAGAAAGGAAGTAAATCAACTTAATTCTTTATTTCATGAAAAAAAATGCATTTTCACATACAACTATTTTTTATATTAATTTATTAACCAAGTTAAAAGGGATAGAGTAATGAAAGTCTTCTTGGAAGGAAGACAATGATTTATAACCTTCAGAAGTAGAAGTAAGTCAAAAACCTCAATTTCGGAGTTACTGCCTTCTTCTTTGGAGCAGTCGATACATGAGCTTGTTTTCTGAGGCCTGCAGCAGTCCATCCCAGTGACCAAGTCTAGCAGCACCAAACATTCCACTCGCGCCACAATGTCAGGAAAGCTTGCAATGGGTTCAATCCTGTTGTACTTGTAGAACTTATATATCCCTAGCAATTCGTTGGTTGTATTTATACCACAGGTAAGCGGTGCATAGAATCTGAAACAATCCGTTAGTCACCTTCTCGGAATATTAATAGAATCTTCGTGCTAGCATATCGGCTCATGTGCAAAAAGCTGAATATTGTCAACTTATACCAGAGTTGTTGGTATAGTTCTCATCAATTACACGACCTAAATATTAGGTTGGGGAAAAAGTAATTTTTCATTTTTCGCATTATTTCAATGCTTTAATTTAGACCACTTTACTTTTTTGACCTGCGTACTGTTAATGAATAGTGGTGACACGTGTTAATTTAAGTTTTTTGTCTCAAAAACAACCATTTTTCACTTTTGAGCGTACTATTTCAATCCGCAGTATACTATTTATTGTGATTTGATTCTTAAATGTAATTAAGGACTGTTTCCTGACATGAATATGTGGGTAACGGTGATGTTTCATCTATAGCAACAAGAACGGCATTGATGATGATTGATTGCCTATAAAATTATTTGAAAATCGATCTTATGAAACCATCTAAAGTCAACTTATTCGTCAAACCATTTGAAATATCGCGCCATTTATTCTTCAACGCGTGTCATAATAGTAACCCGCCAGACGTGTCGTGTTCGTATATCGGTCAGCCAATCGGCGAACGACGCGGCGCAAGAAAATTTCACATTGCTTCAAATGCCTTCATAACGCGTACACACAGATGCACTAAGCTTATACACCGAAGAATTAGCGCACACATGTAGAGATGTAGACCCTTATTAGGTGATTTTCGTTACTCTGAAAGAAACTTTTTGGACACCTTAGAGCGCTGCTTGAGTAAACACAACAAATAATCATTTCTCGTTCGTTATACATAGATGGATGATTAGATTTTTTCTTACGTACCTACTCTTTGGCAGTACATCACGGGGGTGCGCAGTTTACATTGTTACTAAAATCATATTTGTTATACAATGTAACAACTGCTTGATGTACGAATCGATACTTTAAAATAAGTTTAAGTTTTTAAATTGAATTGTCAAATTTTTAATAAATCAATTTAAAACAATCGATTTTTTCTGTTGAAGCTTTGAATTTTCTTGGAATGAAATTGATGAAAAATAATAATTAAACGTCATTTATCAAAATAAACAATGCCATACACAGAAAAATAATAAAAAGGGAATACATTTAAGTTTGTAAGTTAAAATTCTTGATGGAAGTTCATTGTAATTTATTATATAAATAAAAGACGATTGATACTTTAATCCACAAATTTGGAATATCACTTCGGACTGGTAAAAATGTCGCAAAAGCGATGAAACCAGTCACTGGATATTCCTCTTTAATTTATATGACAAAAAGGTATACATAGTTAAATGACCAAATTATTGCCACCAAAAACTACTACTTCAATAAATATTACAATCAAACTTAAACTCAATTAAAAATATAATAAAAATTTATCAAACAAATTGAAAACTAAATAAAAAAACAAAAAAAAAGAGTTAAGAAAACACAAACTGTTAAAACATTATGCAAGATTATGGTGTCTTTTTCTTACATCAACTATATTTAATACAATTTAATTTATTCGATTGTACCTTCCAAATATTTTTTTAAAGTACAGAAACATTTATTTATTAGAAACACTTTTTATACTATTTTTTTTAAATAATTTTTTAATTTTATTGTGAAGCTTATTATACATTTTTACTGTCATGCATACGGGGCCCTTTTTGTATAAATGTTTGTTTTGCCAATGGAATTTTTGATTTACTTTTACTCCTGGTGTTATGAAAGTGGCTTTTCTCTTGTGTACTAATATATTCCGATCTTGATACAACAATAAGACAAAGTGCCATTATATAAATACCAGTCATTGTTAATAAATTAAGTAAAATAATAAATAATTTAATATTACGAAGTTAAAAAAGGACTTGTCCGTTATTTATTTATCACTGTCTTTTAGAGAAAAATAAGTGACATTACACGTTTTTTTAACGATTGATCATTGATTTGAAAGACTCATCTTCTAAAATACATATTTTTTGTTTTGTTTTTATATTTTCCATCGACAACCATAAGTGTCGAAAGGTCTCTTTCTGCATTGTTGAAAATAAAGAAGTATTAATTGTTATTCTATAACTAGTTCGCAAAGTGGGTATTCAATATATCTCTAAAAACTAACGTACGTCATCACTTTAACATAAATCAGATATCATATAACGCGAAGGCCGCGGTTATGAGAAGAGAGAAAATATATTATATTTTGGGGTAAGTATAGAATGATACGTATAAATCCTCCCTGATTTGTGGCTGAAAAACAGCTTAACGAGGGTGTGTTTTTTCTTTGCAATTAGGGTAAGGGTTTCATTGCAAAACACCCCCGAAAAAGCTTTTTGATTCACGTAATTTGTGTTCACTCTTTAAAAAACGTATTTTGCATTTATTAGTGAAAATTGGCGGTTAAAATTTGTTTTGACTCACTGCAAAGAGAATTTTGAGATTTTTTTAGCTTTCATATAAAATTGTTTGATTGTGTTGTGTGTACTTCTTTATAACGTTTTTAACCGCATTAAAAGGTTCTTCATCATCACAATAATATGTGATTAAACTATAATGCAATCCAAAACGTCGGTTAATAGAACGAACGACACACGGTATAATAACCAAAAAATAAGTAACTTCAGCCCTACAGGAAATTGTATACAATAAATATTTTCTTGCGCGCCGTTAAAATTGGAGCATTAAATTGTACGGAAAAGTTTTCGAAAAATAATAAAATATATAGATTAATAAAAACAAACTTCTTTAAACGACATCACTAGCTCATAGGAATCAATCAATGATAAAAGAGTTATGGAAGATTTCTGGTTTGCTTGCCGTCAATAGACCAATGGGCAGAACTGATCGATAATAAGCTGAAGAAAACCTCTGACGTGAAGAAAACCTCTCACGCGCGGAGTTGTTTCAGAAATACAAAACTTAAAAAAATAATAGCGCTGATAAAACGACATATAACAATTAAAACATTTAGCTTAGTTTCATAGTCTATTAACAAATAAAAAAAATATTTAAAAAAATAAAAAAACAGACTTCCTCATTGTGCCTCCGAACGGCCGTGAAAATTTAAAAAGTTTAATTTAGTTATCACTGTTAAAATAAGGGTGGGTTGAATTCGCATACCTAAATAAAGAAGCTTGTCCAGCTTTGAAACCTTTCAGTAGACAAACATGTTTAATATATATTTTATAATAATTATTGTATTCAACGGAGGCTCTGCTGTATACAATTAATGGTAAAACGTCTTCAAAAGGTCCATGTTTTCGATAATATCTTGCAGTGTTTGCTTTCATTTGGTATTTCGTCATTTTTGGAGATGCTGATGGACAAAATATTTCAATAAAAACTACCAAATATACCTAAATATGTGATTTTTTTTTTTCATGTAATAAGATTTACTTGAAGATTCCAAAAAACGCCGTAGTAACCAAGATATTATACATAAATATAAACACGTAGGTGGTTCTATAAGTAGCTATTATGATAAAAAAAAAACAAATGAATATCATAAATGTAATCAAATGTTTTTTTTTTAAATTCAGATGAATTATTTGAACTTTCGTGACCTTGAAGATTCAAACAAAAGCATTGTTTTTTTGAAATCCTCCCTAAAACAGTAGAACCTAAAATGTTAAACAATACAGCAAACCTTTTGTATAAAGAGGTCGCAAAAGACAAAAGTTTTTCATTGTTTTAGCTCAAAAGTTCGCCATAAACTTTTAAGTCCCCGGGTCATTTCAAAACGGTGTACTTCCTTTTCCGGATAAAGATAGAAAAATATAAACTGGATTCTCAAACTCGTAACGACCTTATCCTGACCGAAAAATTTTGTATTTTTTTGTGTAGGTAAAAAAAACGAAATCAGTATCCTTGACGTGTGTTTTCGACTTGGTGGCTACTCTCGTGTAAATTTGCCTTGAACGTTAGTGTTTGACGCAGTCTTGTGGTTCTTCATTCAATTTCTGGTATGGTCGACATGATTCGTTGATTTTTACCTCAATATTTTACTGTCCCTAGACTGAGGATGGGTGGTGACGGTTCTAGTTTTCTCAAAAGGATTTGTTTCTTCCGGTAAACGAACAAACGAATGAACTAACATACCCTTTTCCCGTCAAAATTTGTAATATCAGATTGAGGGTGACAAACAAATTGACTGTTGGAAGGAAAGTATTGCTTTTAAGATATAAGCCGACCAAATCACATATATTTTTGTACTTGAAGTTTGAAATAAATTAATATGATCAATAAGGATTCAACTTTTTAACTTCACGAAAATTGACAGATGGAAGAATTGAAAAAATATGGACGTTCAATCAAAGACAAATTGGCCAATGTTACACAGTTTATAAAGTTCCCACTTAAATCAGCCAATGACACTTAATTGTTCTACATCTGTCTTTTAATAAATATATTTATTCATGTTTTTTAATTATTTTTTTTATTTTCTAGTGTTGTAAGATTTAAAATATATTTGTTTTTCAAATGTGTTTTATTTTTAACGTTTTAAAATAAAACTAATTCATGTAATAACCCGCCAATCCTCTTTTTTAGAGGCTTGTCAGAAGGTGGGAAATAAGACATGAAAGGAAGTTGTAAAAAAATATACCACAACACACAGACCAATTGAGAAAAAATTTCTCTTGAATTTTGTTCTTGCAACTTGCTAGAGTCGAACCCGCGACGCTAGTTTCACAGTTAACTGTCTTTCCAACTGCGCCACGGTGCGGCGCCTGTCAAATTATAAATTAAAAAAATCAACAATTCAATGTATGTATACATACAAAATTAATGACTGATTCCTTAATACTTGAATTTAATGACATTCAATGATAATTATATTATATACATAATTTATTTTATGTAGGTGATGTAGGATACTGGTGGTTGAAATAAAAATTATCCATCTTTCTCCTTATTATATTTTCGTCAAACTGTTCTCCATCTCTGAAATAATATGTTAATTTTAAACTTCTCGTTAATTTTTTATTTTTTGTTAAAGCATTCGTTTATACTTAAGTTTTATTATAAGTGTTTTACTACTTGACACAGTTAAAAAGTTAAGGAGTTATTTGCAGTTTCATGTTGAGATGGGGTGTCATTAGTGTAAATGCGTTATTTGTTAGCTTCACTTTACTCCGGCTTTCTGGAAGCTTCCAAGGAGCTTTTCTTCTGAGGTGCCGCAAAATAGAACAAATGGATTCACTTAGTATTGGAGCTAACTCTCGGATTTATAATTCATCCGATTTATGTACGTTTACACACGTTTATTTAACTGCTTTGTTTTACATTTCAATTTGTACGGTAATTCGGAAATTTAAGAATAAGTCGGTCCCTTTACTTGATAGAGAATTAGATTAAACGACTTTTTAAAATTATTTCTGAAACCTTTAATTGACAAGAATAAGTTTCGTCTGACCAAATTATCTCATCTATTTTTTTGTAGATGGCAGTTGCATTATTATTTACCCTACTTATTATGAACGAGGTTTACTTATATGTCATTAAAAGTAGATTTTCCGCTTTTTTTAGTTTTTTATTTGATTATTTATTTTAAAGAAACAAAGAGTTGAGAATGGTATAATAACATTTAAAAAAATACGGTTTAAAGACAAACCAGTGAAATTTCTAAATAAGAATCATACAAATTATCAAATTGTGTTAAAACAAAAGAGTGTGTTTATGTGTATTTATTAAGGACCTTGGAAATGCGTACTCAAAGTTGTGCTACTGAAAACAAGCTACAAGACCCCATAAAAAAAAAGTATATTCGAAGCATGTGTAGTACGGAAGACATCGTGAAATGAGGAAGACAGTGAAGATGATACTGGAACTTGAAATCAGGCTTCCACGTATGGCGCTTCAATGGAAGAAGTCAGAAAGCCACTAATAACGGGATTCGACGATTCGAAAGTCCACTTCACAGGAGACGAATACAGTGGCAAAAACAAATTCTTCGGATCTATAAAGAAATCGAAGATATTACAATAGTGACAAAAAAATATTTTAGAGAAGGGAATTGACCTCTCATTGGGTAATTTAAGTGGAATTGAAGGAATATAGATGATGAATTATAAATAACAAAATGGTGATAAATTTTAATAAAAACTTAGCAATTTTTTTATAAACAAATATTTATAAAGTTTTACAGATTTTATTTATTAACTTTAACAAAAATAAATAATCCCGTTTTTCTTATCCATTGCCCAAAAAAAATGTTTGAAACTAGTTTATTTATCGTAGCTGCTCCAAATTTAACTTTATCTATATTTAGATACTTTTAATACAAAATTTTGTGACATCAAAAAAAATCTCGTTGAAACACCGTAAAATAAAACATTTGTCTGTGTGTAATAAGTTTATGTGCCTTTAATGATGTTCATATTATTTTGAGTCGGTTAATTATATAATGAAAACTCCTCTCCTATACTCTTCCACTCTATTTCCTCATCCCTTCACTTTCATATTGTTGTAATAGATTTTTTTACTCTTCACTGTGTTACATGTACTCTCATTTTATTTGTGAAAAACATTATCTGGATTCATGTACAGTTTTTAATAACAACTGTTGTTTTTCCTAAATAAATAAAAGAAAACCAATTATAATTTTGAAAATGTAGTCTCAAACCACTAGGGTTACTAACATTACGCATATTTTTTGCTTAAACTTTTTTCTAACGACAGTGTTTTTTATACCTTCTTTTCTTTTTTCGATTTGCTTCCTGTAAAAAGCAATGTTTGCTTGATTTTATTATTCGTGAAAAAGGTAAACTCTATTCGCCCATTTACGTCATAGTTTTTTTTTATTGTTAAGTATTTGCGTATCGACCGAAATTCAAATGAAGCTCTGTACATATATCAAAATGACTCCCAAAGGAAAATTGAAAATGCATTTGAGATCTTCTGCACGAAGTCGGTTTACGGCAGCATTTATAATACAGAATTGAATGTTGTTCCTATGGAGAAAGTTTGAAGGCATAGTTCGCAATAACAAAAGAGCACTTGAATCCAAAGTAGTTTAGGAAACTTCTAGTTATATTGCGAAATTGCAACCAACAAAGTCTTAAAGTAAAACGTTTTTATCTAAAACATTGAAACTTTTATTTCATTAATTAACTCTGTTAGACCAGATGGTTTAGTAAAAATATTGTTACCAAACCAGCTGGTCAAAAAAAAATTATAAAAATTATAAAGTAATGTCAAATAAAACCAACTTGCATTAATAAGCTCTTTAACTTCTCAAAAATCAACAGATGGAAATAGAAAAATATAGATGCAAATTAACGCAAAATGGTAAATGTTTTACAGTGTAGAAAGTGGCCACTGTTAAGTAAATAACAGCATTTATCCACACTATTCCTCGCCGATTACATTTCTTTCCCATTCTTCAGATGAAGGAATTGAAGGAATATAAATGTTCAAATATGGGCAGAATGGTGAATATTACACAGTGTTTAAAGTGGCTAATTAAACCAGCCAATGACTTCTATATTACCTTCTTTTAAATGTTTTTCAGCTCTGTTGTAATATGTAAAAAAACATAGAATCTAAAATGTATATGATGGTTAAGAGGAATATAGTGCTATGTACGTATAGGATTGTATGCCTCTGAGCAATATATAAGATTTATTTAGTTATTTGTTGATTTCTAATTTTATTTGTATACATGTTTTATTTATTAACATAATAAAGCTTTTTAGGCTGTCCCCGTGTTAAGCCATAATAAATAACAACAAAAAAACATGGATTCAATTTAACAAATCAATGATTACATATGATGCAATATTGAAAAAAAAAAACATTCGAAATATAAGAAATAACATTAAAAACTTAATAGATACACCTATGAAATAACAAACATAAACATTGAAACAAAAAAATATTATCATAAAAAAATGTAATATTTTTATTTATTTATTTATTTACACTCTTTATCCAAATACAATTCAATGTTCACATTGCCCAGCTAACAAGGGTACATACCCCGTTCCAAGCTAGGCAATTACATTTTATTATATTGTAATAGATAACAAATTAATATAGAGCACAGACAAACAAAATATAAACTTATTCGTATACACATTTTGATACATATACATACAGACATACACACATATAGCACAATCTTTGTGGTGAAGTGTTAAGCGTGTTTGCTTACATGCAAGAGATCTAGGGTTCTATTCCCGACACGATTGATATAAAATATTGATTTAAAAATGTGTTTTCACATCAGAATATTTTATAATTCTTGGACTGGTACCTGCAGCGTAAGATTGATCATATTACCTTCATGTTACAAATAATGATCAAGATACGCGCAATTGGTGTATCAATACAGTGCCCTATGCACCATTAGGTGCGGAAAGGGAATGATGATGATTATAATGAAGAGAAAATTTAAAATAACTTTTCTCTATGCGCAACTGAAAAAAAGTCCCCTGAGACTCTATAACAGCTGTGGGTAATTGGTGGGCTTAAGGATCCCCCTCAATGTTTGTAGACTAGAATAAAGTATTTAAGAACGATCTAAGCTAAATGAAAAATAACATTTAATTACTGTTTTTTTCACAGGCAATCCAACGCAGAGCCTGGTGTTTCAAAAAAGCGGGTATTTTGCCTTATAGCACGTAGGCAGCCAATATATTATGTATAAAGAAATTAATAAAACCTACTGAAAATAAGATATAGGCTTAATACAAAGATAAATTAATAAGAAAATAATCAATGAAAAACCGCATTTAGGTTTTATTTATTGATTATTGTTTTATATTTGATCTCAGAATAAAACCGACCAGTACCTATATCAACAATTTTTTTTTAAACATTATCCTTCAGATAAATGTAATTAATCTAATAACACCGCTTTTATTTCTCAAAATAAATATTCCTTCATTTTGTATTATTACGTACGTAGGCTTGTGTACAAAAATCTGAGAAAAAATCCAATTTATTTTCTCGTTCGGAGTCTCAGCGCAGAATTTAACAAACATATCGAAACAAAGAAATAAGGAGAAGTAACACAATATCCTACCAACTTCCATACAATTTTATAGACAATTGTCTATTTTCAGGGTATATTCGCATGTTTTAGCATAATTCGAGGCATTTTGTTATTAGAAAACCAGACAAGATTTAGTTTCCTTTTCTTTCCTTTGTTTTTTTATGTTAACAATTTCAAAACCCTACGCATCTGACATTATGTGAAATAAAAAAATAATTGTATTAAATCATAAAATACTGTGCTTCGAAATTCCCCCGAAAATGGTGCTTTAAGTTATTTTACATTGAATTTTATTTTGAAACGATTGCATTAATTTTATTATTAAATTATTACAGTAATTTTTAAACTTCACAATAACTTTTATTATCTGTTTTTTTAATTTATTACAATTTATATTCAATTTAAGGCTATAATAAACAAAATACAATTTCATAAAAATGTAGATTAATTTGACATCATAGGTGTTCTAAATATGGTGTTCTAAAAACGTACGCATGTTTTTTTTAATCTAAGTGACCAAAATATTAAGTTTTTAGTACGTCTATATGTTTGTAGACAAAAAATTGATATTTTCCTTATCACATGTGCGGGGTTTTATTCTTATGTGAAGTGGTGGAGGTCAGTGCTATGCAAGCTCTTGAAGTCACTGTGACCTGAAACGATCTATTGTGATGGGTCTACGTGAATAGTTCTTGCCCTCCAAACCCAGGTCTATAAAGAGCCTGGCTACTGTGCAAAAAGCGAGAGTTTACATTTTAATGAATCTCTC
This sequence comes from Micrasema longulum, assembly GCF_059751315.1. Classification (NCBI taxonomy): domain Eukaryota; kingdom Metazoa; phylum Arthropoda; class Insecta; order Trichoptera; family Brachycentridae; genus Micrasema; species Micrasema longulum. The sequence continues at coordinate 504,500 of NW_028277700.1, forward strand.
CCTCCAAGTCTAGATCCGTAAAGTATCGGGCTATTGGGTAGAATCCGAACTAGAAGGCCGTGTGTGTCTTTTTTTCGGCTGTATTTGTCGGATTTTCGGGATGAGAATTGACGCGGCAAGAGGCAAGAATGGTGACTGGTTAGCTGTGAGGCCTTCTGAAGGCATCTGGAGGCGTCTGGTGATTTCCACTTTGGAACGTATACTGCCGTCATAAGCAAAAAGGCAGCTATTTGCAAAAATCTTATTTTGAGACATGATACTTTTCAGTATTTATCAACTACCGTACATTCACGGAGACTGGACCGCTGTGCGCGTGCAAACCACGTGCCCACTGCGTGATATCGCATGATTGGCCCATTTCACACCACGGCAAAAAATCTACACGGCATGATAAAATACAATACGGTGGATTGAAATTAAAAGTTTTACAATTTTTTACTTACTTAATGCCTGGCAAATGCAATAACCATTACACCATGAGACAGATTAATCTTCAGCCGATTTTTTTTTGCAGGATTTTCACCTGAGAGCTCGCGATAAATGAGCTTTTATCAAATTATAATTAAAAGTTTGTTTGTTTGGTTTTGCTAAATTATTTTAATCGGAGTGTAGTCCCGTGGCTAGTGTTATGGACTCACGAATCAGATGTCCGAGGTTTGAACCCCACTCGACCCCAACTTGATTTCCAGCTTCTAAAAGTGAATTATTAACAATTCATTGAAAATGGTTACCTACATTGAAATATTTGTGTAAATTGTAAGAACTCTAATATTTATTTTTTTAAATATTTTATTAACCCAGGGGTTTTTGTTGATATTTTCATAAAATTTGTTTACAATGGACTTTTATATAAAAAAAAAAAAAGAAATTTAAATAAGAACTGACGAATCTAACAAATGTTAATCCATTTTAATTTTACCGTGCCGTTTATATTAAAATGATATGTGTGAAATAGGCTATTCTCCGTCGAGTATCGCGCGGCTGGATTATTTGGAAATTCTTGTTGTAATAAACAGACTTTAAATGCTTCTTCAAAAAAGTGAATGATAATGCAGTATTTCAATTGTTTCTAACGCATAAAACTTGCGTGTGTCATATATATCTACTCTGAGTTTTTGTTTTTAAATCTTAAGATATTGTGATAAAACAAAAATAACGTTATATTGTTCTTTCTTTTCAAAAAAAAAAATTACTGCCCATTCCCATATTAATATCAAATAGTTAGAAATATCTTGTAGAACGCTACCTTAAATTTAACATTTTTGTTATTATTGACAAAAAACTGCTTTTTGCTTATGACGGCGCACAGTGGTCCCACCGTAGGTCATAGCCTTCCAATATTCAAATCCAAATTATGATGTGTCACTGCTGGTAATTAGTGATCAAAAGCTAAATTTACTGATAGTATAAAAACAACTTAGAATTTCTAAAGGGTTCATCTGTATTTTAACATCGAAAGTGAGTTCATCCAAGGAAATGCTAATTACTGTAATCAGTGCGCTTATTAGTCACCGTGTTAACTGTTCTAAATTTCTCAGAATTAGTCATTGATTTGTGTTTTTTGTAATTGAAATTCAAGTTGAAAGTATGTTTGATTATTTTATATACTTTGAAGCGTAAGTGAATAGCAGTTTTTGAGTAGTGCCCCTACTACACAATGCACAAATTTTGTTTAAATTAAAAATTTTATTTTTGTTTCATTTAACTATTTTAAAATTTTTATTTTTATTTTATTTAACTATTTTATCCCGCTCTGCCCCCAACCTTATTTACTACATAATGTTCATATAAGCATTGTTTTTCTGATATATATATATATTTGTCTGCACAACTCTGCTCCGGGGTGTAGTATGAGCCGTACACTCCGTACATTACACACGAATAAAAAATTTAGGAAATATTACATGCCTGACTTTTTTTGTTTTTTTTTTTAGGATCTCTTTACAAGTGTTTATTTGCCAAATGCATTTGTTTGACATTTGGCTTGCTAAAAATGGAAGTAATGTGTAAAAAAAAACCCCATACTCACATGTGTTTGCCAAAAAATTCCCGATGTCAAAAATATCGACACAAATAACTTTAAAAATCCTATATATTATATATACAAAAAAAACAAGTATTGGATGTCAAAAACGGTCGGTAAATATTTGGATTGGTGGAATGTGACAGAAGAATACGATTTTTTAGGATCCACGCAACGTACAGGAAGTCCAAGAGCAGCTACAAGAGATGCCGTTTTTAAATGATCGACACATTAAGAATTTTGCGCACTGTAGCAAACGATCAAAATGTAGAAGGTTAGCGATTTTATCAAAAGTAGACAATTTTGCCGTAAATACTTTATTAAAGTACTCCGATCAATCTAATTCATCTTTTTTACTAAACATCAGTATTTATTAATAAAATAATTTGTGCATTTCAGACGAGCTGCTTATACTCTTCTCTCTTACCGGAATGTATTAAATGCAAAAAAGCGGTGTATACATCGGAAAAAAAATCACAGAATTATCTGCTAAAATAGAATTGCAATCTTTGTTAGATTACACCACAAACCGTATACGTGAATCTCAAAAGGAAGTTTTAGAAAGTGTTAAGTGCTCTGACTTGTTATATAATAACGGCCTTAATAAGGATCTGATAGACAGATTTTGCCATTTGCTGCAATGTTTCTGATTAGGATATAATATAAATAAAGTTAAGTATAGGGATTATACGTTACAAACTGCTCAACAACTAGTTCAGGAATATCCATGGTACTACTTGCCATCTTCTGTCCATAAAATACTTATTTATAGGTCTGAGGTGATTGAACATGCATTATTGTCTATTTGAGAGTTATCTGAGGAAGCAGCGGAATCAAATCGCGATAACACACGAAAAATGTCACGAACTTTATCTAATACCGATCTCTTACATAGCCTTCTTCGTACTTCAGATCCCTTAATTTTAAGTCTTAGGAATTTGCCTTGTAAGAAGAAGTCTATTTTGTCAAAAGAGTTGTTATGTGTTTAAAAATTTTTTTAAACTGCAACTAATAGTTTTTAATATTTTTCTTTGAAAACATAAAGTTTTGTAAATATTAAATGCTGACATTTTTATTTATATAAAATGACAACACCTACACTAGATTTTTAATAAACCGTTATTTTTTTGTACGTTTAGTTTTATATTTTTACTCTTTCACTATGTATTTTTGTGTCAAAATGTTATTTTTGTGTATCTACTAAATAAACCAATATAAAAAAAATATAAAATTTTGATACAAGTATGTTTATACTAATCATCAATGTTTTACAATTTTTTCCTGTTTTATTTAACTAATAAACTATATATTTCAAGAAAAATGAGTTGTTCTTTTCTGAAATAAGTCATTCTTATAAAAACGTATTTTTTAAAATACAGTAGCATATGCTTTGAATGTTTATTACAACAGCAATAGGCTATGACCGCCCCTCTATGAACGCTGGACCACCGTGCGACGGCATGTTTCAACATAAGATAGATAATAATTTTTAGGAAGAAAGCCTAGGCGTTTACGGGGGCAGAGTGACTTTACATAATGCGAAATGTTCAGATTTGATTATAACTCTGATACATTTTGTTGTTTCCGGTACTTTTTAAACTTATTACGGTTATTTGAAAAAAATATATTCAAAAAACACTGTTGGTGGACACTACCTAGGGCAGAGGGGGAATGCATTTTATAGAAAAGAATATGGAAGTCTTCGCATAAATAAGGCCTATGACCTATCACGGCTGTGTAACATTTACCATTCTGCATATGTATGAACATCCGTATTTATTTAATTATTCCAAATGATGACTTTCGTAAAGTTAAAGAGCTGAAACCTTGATTGATGCGGGTAAGATTCTTCTAAGTGAATTTTAAAAAATAACAATTTCGAGTGTATCCAAATGCTTGCAGACTGACTTGCTGGATTTCCTCCCTAGGGAGTTATTCATATTTTAGTTTAGTTCATTTACTTTACAAAAGTCAACAGATGAAAGAGTTAAGGAAATGTGGATGTCTAAACATGGTCAAAATGTTGAATTTTACACATTGTGTAAAATGGCCACTTAAACCAGCCAATGACAGATCGTAAGCTCTGTAAATGCCTAGACTTCCATATTCTCTAATTAAAAATGTTTTCCCTCTCAGTTGAAATAAATTTGAATAAAAAAAATGTATAATAAATTATAAAACTTCATAAAATTATACAATTTACACCTGTTTTTATTATATACATTCAAACAAAACATAAATTTATATTATTGTTATTACCTTATACTTTAATTATTTTAATTTAAACTCTTTGATTTCCATAATTACATAAAATCATGATTTACAACCCCTGCTTGCACTTGTATATAACATGGGAATTTGTTTAGTCCCCCACCATTCTGAAGATGTTGGTCGCGACGAAACCCGGTCACTGGTACAAATTTATAAAAAAAGTGAAATAAAACCATATACGTATTTTTATTATTATAATATAAATATTTATAAATCATATAATATCAGGTATTTGACTTATTATTTACAAAATAAATTACATTCCCAGAAATTATTATAACTTTATTTGGGACTTAATAAAATTATAAAATTAGTATAATTATAAAAAGAATAAAATTATAATTATTTTGAAACTCACATATTAGAATACCATAGAAACTAAGCAATTTCAACATCTTTATGACTCAGAACATCACCTACAATTAGAATTATTCCAATATATATACGAGTATATACTTCTTTGAATATTTGTTCTGTTTGAAGTGTGTCTAAACTTCAATTGTATTTCAGTCGTACTTTTTACTGGTTAAATATTTACGTTTGTTACCCCAATGAGACGATTCAGAGCCACAGTCACGATAAAAACAATTGGTTTTGGCATAAATTTTTTAAACAAAAGACTCACTCGAACGGACGGGACGTAGGGTACAAAATACAGAAACAATGGTGACAAAACTACCACTTGTGTCATTCTTTATTCTGTCGCATTGGGATGACGTCACTGGTTCTGTTAAAGTATTTAAGCTTAAGTTTCACCTCAGAGGTCTCCGAGACCATAATTTTCTTCCGATTGTATCAGCACAAACCTTTGAGTTGCCATCGTACTTAATTTTTTAGGTCATTTGACTTGCGTGTGCAATTTACTTCACTGCAATGCATCTCAAAAAATAAAAAAATCAATGTCAATGTCTTTTTCAATAAATAACAATAGAAGAAGAACTGATATTACCTCTGATATCATTGCAGACAATGAACATCGACTTGAAAATGGAATAAACATGGATATGATACAAAAATATCAGAACAATATTGCACACAACATTTTTAGACAAATAAGGACAATCGTGACTTATAAATCAGGGACTGAAATTATATAATAAACCACCAGACAGAACAAAATAAAAGACTCGAACAATCTTTTCAAAAGGGGTAAAAACTTTTATTATTAATAACAGAGTATGAAAAAAAATAATTTATACATGAATGTTATGATCCGTACGGATTAATTAATAAAATTCAATATAAAATAAAAATAACTAATGCGGTTGTATTTGGACTAACAAATACAAAATAATCATAATATTAGTCTGGACAGGTTATCTATAAATGAGATTTTATTTTTTGGTAAACGAATCAAATTGGCTAGTAAAAGTTAAGACAATATTTTTTAAATTAGCCTACTAGTCACACCCCTCCCGTCTAGAGTGCCACAATTCTAAATCCGTTGAATTTAGAAAAACGACATTGAAGATTTTGACATTTAAAATATTTTAACACAGATCAATATAAAACAATGTAATTATTAACGTTTGTCCTCTCCATACAAATCTCCCAAAATATCAATCTTATAAACTTCAATCTGTTTTCAATGCAGCAGCAAGGCTTATCACGGGAGTAAGAAAATATTCTCACATCTCACAACATCTTAGAGATTTGCACTAGTTAAAAAGCCCAGAGAGAATAAAATACAAGCTTTGCTGGACAGTATTCAAATCCCTTCATGAAATGGCTCCAAAATACCCATCGGACCTTTGTATTAGGGAAAATACATGTCAAAGAAAATCTACTATTAGGTCAGCATTTGATTCAGGAAGAGGAAAACTTGTCGAAATCCGGCGCTCCCCAAACACTAGATTTGGAGATGGTGCTTTTGCCGCTGCCGGCCGCTCTGCCTGGAACCAATTGCCTTCAAACTTACGAATCATAGACAGTCCCAGTCAGTTCATATCCCAACTAAAATCCCACTTCTTTAGACTATCATACCCTCAATTTTAAATCTGGAAATATAATATATCACTTTAGTTTAGTTTCAATGTAAGTTTAGGTATACAATTGTAAAGCGCTCTTGAGGTGATTTTTTAACAAAAATGGCGCTTTATAAATCAGCGAAATATTATGATTATTATAAACATTATTAAAACAATACACGACAATAAAAAGAGCAAAAAAAAAACATTAAAAAAAAACATTAAAAAAAAACATCTTTAACTCGCTAAAATGGATTAAAGATTCGAAATAAAAGAAAATGATTGCTCTGAATTTTTGAACATTTTCATTAGTTAGAAGTTGAACTCTTTATTTCTTCTAGACTTTGGTTTAAAAAGTGGGATTTGTAACGAGTTTCACATATATATATATATATTAAACATTTAATAAATTTCATCTTAGTGAGCACAATTGCTTCAATAAGTTATCGCACAAAAAATAACAGCGAAACTTAAAAAAATAAAACAAAATTCAAACAGAAGGTTAAAAAAATACGTGTTAAATAACTTATTAATAAAATATTACAATAAACATTGCAATTGTAAGGGGAAACATAAAAATGTGTGCTAACTTTCAAGATAAAAATAATAAAAATAATATTAAAAATAATAAATCAACAATAAAAATTAAATGAAGGGTCAAGTATAAGATAACCGCCATGGATAAATCTGAGATTGGATAGATCTCATGGACCTACTGTTCTACGACCTGTGACCTCATGAGCTGAGCATACGTTATTGCGCAAATAAGGATGAAAAGAGGGTCGCAGAATGTTTTAAAGGAGTACAGAAGAGAGGGAAATGACAAAGAAAACTTTAATAGTTAAAAAATCTAAATAATTACTATTAATTATTAACTAATTACTATTACTATACATTGATACTATTTAAAAATAATTCATAATGCAATTTTTTGAATTCACCTTCTTTTTTTCTTCATTTGAAATTAAAATGGTTTGTATTATTATAAACATGGTGTTTTGTTAAAAACATGTAATATTTAAACAGAAAAGTTTTTTTTAAAAATTCAATGATTATTTTTTTTTATATTTTTTCTTAAGCTTGAAGCGTGTATTATGGTTATGTTTGAGAAGAAACTTGAATGTATTACTATTAAATTGTTCCAAAATGATCCAAAGCTACAGTAGTCCTCGAACAGGTAGAGTTTTGATTGTTTTGTACGGGAGATCATTATTACTTCTTCGTTCGTAAATCTCTGCAGGTACAATTCGCTTAACTATAGAATACTGTAGACCCTGGATCAATTTAATATTAGTTTTAGTCGAATGTCCCCACGACTTTATACCATATCTTATTATTGATTCTACTAAAGAAAAAAATAATAATTTAAGAGTGATTTTAGGCAAAATAAAAGATAACTTATAAAAAGTACTCACAAGAGTCCGCAATCGATCACAAAGTTTAAATATGTGACAATCCTATTCAAAATTATGATCAATAAAAATACCCAAATACTTATACTCCTCCACAAATTCTATGAGTTCACAATTACATGTGTTAGAAATACCATCATGCAAGCAATTTGTGCAATGAGCAATAATATTAGGCAAAACATATTTTTTGGCATGAGGAGATTTTATGTATAAGCATTTAGTCATTTTTGCATTTATAATAAGACCATAGTCATGAGCCCATTTTAACAATTTATTAAAATCACTTTGCAATATCTCTTGTGATTCAAATGGGTTTTTATTGGAAATAACTAGTGCGGTGTCATCTGCAAAAATAAATCTCCTTACTTCTTTAAAAACGTTGCAAATCACTGACACATAAATTATATACAATTTAGGACCCAAGATAGACCCTTCTGGCACCCCTGATAAACATTTCCTTGCTAGACTTAATGAATTCTTTATTTTTATACTCATTTAAAAAGTATATTCAACCCTTTTCTTGGCAATGTATCGTAAAGGATACATACAACGTTATTTTATTTTCCAATCTTCTTGCATTATCACAATCTACAATAAATTTTGATCTAAGAAAAAAAGAATCTTTTTGTGAGGGATTTTGAAGTTTTTTCAACCATGAATGTGTAAAAAATTTCACTTTGCCAATATAAGGGTTAATTGTTCATTTTGACACTGAATAAATATGCTATGGCAATAAATAAATTTCACGTTAGAGTGCCATAATGCACTCGTATGCGATTATAATGATTTTTTAAGTTATGTCAGTTTTGCACAGTTCACATTCCGAATTGTATTAAATGTCATACTTATTCTTAAGTCAAAACACAGTTTATTTAACTTAAAGTAACCTTAACGAGGGTGAGCAAAATGTACAATAAAGGTAAGTGTTTCGGATTCATGTGTATTTTGATTCAAGTGTCAAACAATTCTATCCTTAGAACCCCTTGCTCTTGTTTTGATTTCTGCAGTCCTTGACGTCACTTCGTTCCCTGGTGGCAAGTCAAGAAACCACAGTACTTTATGTTATATCGCAGCAAACAACACGGAAAAAACGCATGTGCAAAATCAATTAAAAATAACGTGCCCGGATCAATTCAAATAACCTCAAGTCCGAATCAAATAATCGAGTGCTATTCGATAACAAGTGCTTAAGCAAGGAAAACGTAAGTCCTTATTCTTTTCTTATAATTCCTGGATTGACACATTTGTTATAGCGCATATTGAAAACCAAACGAACATATACCAATTTTCTTCGAACACCTTTCGAGAACAGTCAGGTTATGTTAACAGTCCATCAAGGAGCCGAAGGAATAACGAACAGTAAGCATTGCCAAAAATAATACTAACATACAAATTATTATTACCTTTTATATAAATATATTTGTTCGTGTGTATGTCTCTGAACTCTTCAACGGCCGGACCGATTTTGATGAAATTTTTAAACAGGTCGACTACCGGTTAAATCTTTTCTAACTACAATAAAAGTATCGAGTTGCATAGAATAATCATATTACAAAATCGGAAAATAATGATCGACCAGTTATTTTTGCACAAATTAATAGACGATAAAATTGATTCCCAAAATCTATTTAAAATACTTTCATTCCGTGTGCTGCCATCTAGACCGACAAGACAAAATCTTTTAATTTTATACAGACAACGTGTTAACGAACTATTTAAAACAATATTCAATACTTAGAATATGCGAGCAATATAACAATAGATTTACCGAGGCTGATAATATTCATAATAATAAACGTAAATTTAATTCAAACGTTATAAAAAGGTTGAGAAAAGCAGATTTTAAATTAAATTTATTATTCAATCCATCGTTTTCATTTTTAATATTTTAAATTTGTTATATTTAACATAATTGGAATGATTCATTTAAGTGTAAACATTTTTTTTGTTATGTGCGTGTGTCCAACACTAGTATACAAATAAATCTGCATCATATTTTGTAAATACAGTTTGTTTACAAAATATAATAAATTAAAGAGCTGAAACCTTTATTATGTTGATGGAGTTTATTTGACTAAACTATTTCATCTTCTAGGCATTTTTTTACTAATTAGTTCAATAAACTTGTGATGAATCTCACCCGCATGCAGATGGTTTCAGCTCATTTATTTCACTAACATCAATTAAACATAAGCACAATAGTAAATGTGACACATCAAAGTGAACACTTAAACCAGCCAATGACAAAAAAATGTTTTTTTTCCTCTGTTGCAACAAAATTTAGATCTAAACTGCCTGTCTTTCTACATCATCTTTATTGGGTAGATTCATAATTGTTGACTGAATGCTCCATTAAAATAAATAAAAAATATAAAAAAATATTTTTGCTTTTTTTAAAAATAATGTTGTTTTGTAAATCAAAAAAGATACGTTTTCAGTAGGTATGCTTATTCGATACAATTCGATTCGGCTTATTTAAAATTCCAAACATGATAATCTCGCCCGATTCAAAGCAATCCCCATTTAAGGCCTCTTCTCTATCCGCGGCTTACATTCTTAAATCTCGCTTACCGTATCTTAAATCTGTACATTGTGTCTCAATAATTGAAACGTCTACCTATGTTAAGTCTTCGGATATTTTTCTCTGAGACAATAAGGCATCGGGATCCATTCTCGAGAATTTTCTATTGCGAGATTCTGTGTTCCTTCTATCAAACTAGCCCAACTTTCTAAATTGACTTTGATGTACAAAAAATAACATCGTTTCTTGTTTACAGGTTTAGAAAATTAAAGACTTCTTTTAAAAACTGACAAAGTCCAAATTTCCTAAATCTGATTCAAATGAATCAAACGATTTACTGTCTTAGTCTATCATCGCCGTTTCTTAATTTGTACTAATTGGTACTTTAATACCAGCATATTAGAGATAATTTATTTGTAATTGAATAAGATTAATTTTTCCATTCTTTGCCAGTCCCATGGGATTTGAAATCAGTACTCGTATAGATGTTAAAAATCGCCAAAAAATGTTCATCTTTCAATTTATTTTTTATTTGTTTGTTTAGTAAGTAAATTAATGTAACAAAATGTTATTTAATATTTGTATATAACCACATACCGACTTTTCTATGTCTACCTGTTTCAAGACGTACCCGTCTTTTCGTCGTTATATACAAATATTTAAATAAATTAAGTTGAATATTTGACCACAAAGTCAATCCTTTAAATATTAATTATTAATTAATGTTGATTTACGAACTAGCTTTATACTTTTTTTTTAATAATACAAATATACTTTCCCTAAATTTATTTTTAAATCTTCAAAGTATACACATTATTCATCCCTGCCCCTTATAAACCAAAAACATTTTTCTTGATATGCTTTAGGCTTTCCTGAGGCTTTTTGGCAACTCAATAATCATTTAAAAATCATAAGAATAATGTTTTTATTTTATTTTCAGTCAGTTTTTGGATATCACCTTTCCCTCAGCAAAGACGGCATTAGTACACCGGTAAGTTAATTAAAGTTTATTTGAGCAAGGATATTATGGGTATCTATACAAGAAGTTTATGAGATGCCTATAAAACAAATCGATCTTATTAAAACACTTCACTCAAGTAGCGAATGCCAAATCACAATTTACGATTTTGTCACATATTGGTTTAAAGTCACCACCGGAGTTTGCCAGGGTTGCGTCCTTGCACCCTTCCTTTTTATAATTCTTATGGACTTCATCTTCAGGATGTCAATTCCACTAGATCGAAGAATATCTATATTTCCCTCGCAAAAACTCTGCGACCTAGATTATGCTGACGATGTTGATGAGCTAAATAGGTACTCCGCATGCATGGGTTTAAAAATCAATATTGCAAAAACCCACGTACTGTATTGATCTGTTACTTCGTGCCTTGATACTCGAAATACCCTGAATCGAGAGTCAAGAGTTTAAGATACCCGGAAGTATTTGTTACAGAAAATGGCAGCTTCCAGAAAGAACTGGGAGTACGGTTAGAAGTAGCAGGCACCACATTCAAAAGTATGAAGGATGTCTGGAGATTGAATATCTGTACCTTAGAGGCAGAAGGATGCAAATCCATAATTTGGTGAAATGATATTTTAATTTTCGTATACAGTTTGTGATCATGTCTATTGATTTTGAAAAATGTTTGTGAAAACGAAAAATTTAAATACTGAACATACAAATTAATGTTCTAAATTATTAAAAATCACTTATAGAAAGTAGATTCTTTAGTCTATTGTTGAATATTTGACGTTGGGATTTGCATTCGTTTGCCTCTGAGATACAGATATTTACCCAGTAAAAATGAATGCTGCCTATATAACACCTGCATAACACCAATTTTTCTCTACGTATGCAAATTGTGGCATCTCACTAGTGCCCAAAACAGCAAAATTCTGAGTTTTGAAAATAGGTGTCTCAGAAAAATCTTGGGTGATCGGTGGTTTGACTTTGTGAGAACGAACGCACCAAATTCCGGTGACAACTGTTGTCAAGTAGGGGCGATACGGTTGGCTAGACCATATACTGCGGATGCCTCCTGAAAGCCTTAACCACGCTTGCCTACTTTCCAAGGCATTAGGTTCTCGACGTCCTGAACGTCTACTGCTGACTGTTCGTCAGTAGTTTTTTTCAGAACTTCGGAACGAGAACCTGATTTGGAAAGACGCAAAGGAGTTGGCAGTCGATAGAGATGCATGGAGGTTATTTGTGAATATCATATACTCCAACTAGGAAGCGGACCTAGAATGATAATGGTGATAGTATAAATCTAGATATTATTTTCTGCGAGAATATTAAAACCGCCATCACCCTTCTGAATTCCTAACAAAAAATGTTCTAGACGATCATAATTGTAAGTTTAAAGATTATTATATTCTAGGAGTTATAATTTTGACATTACTCTAAGATTCTATCCATTTAAAAATATTGACAATTAAACGAATTAACGTTGAATTGATTCAATCCACATAACTCAAAAATAAATATTATATTTAGGAAACCATATTTTGGATAAATGATTTCTACAGTATTATAGCATTTTTTACACTTTTGAATGGCTTAAAAATTTGTTAAATAAATCCACAGATTTTGGATGCTCTCTTGGAGATGTAATCAATGTGATGGTTGAATTGAAGTGTGTTATTTAAAGTTATCCCAAAATTTCTGATCGTCTCAACGTTCATTAAAATCATGTTATTAAGTGAATTTTCAATTATTTTTCTTGTAAATTTGATAGACGTACATTTATATTAAAGAAAAAGTCGTTTTAATGAAAACAAGATTAAAAAAAATCTAGTTCATTTCGTAATTTATGACAGTCATCAATTGTTTTTATAATTTTGAATATTTTAAAGTCCGCCAATGATATAAATTAAGAAAAAATATTATTTAAAGCAGAGTAATTTTAAAATATCAGACATAGTAGAGGGAACTTGTAAATAAAAGTTAGAGCATTAAACGATATTAACTTTTTTATATAAAGGATACTTAATTTCTCTAATATAAATTCAATCCTGGTATATGGACCACATTTTAATACCACTCTAATTGTCTTGTTCCGTGAAATCTGGTTTTAAAAAAATTGCATCGTTTCCAAGGAACATAACAGTACAGCAAAAGTTCAAATACACTAGATTGAATTACTTATTTACTTGAATATAAATAAAAATCGACATTTTAGGCACCGGAGGCGAACATAAGCCACAATGGGCTATCCTATGCTCAATGCCTTTTTTTAGAGTTTAGCAAAATTATTATTTAAAATTATTGTCTACTTCAATTTAAATATTTTTTTATCTAAATCTTTATTTTTTCTTTTTCCTATTTCTTATATAAAACGAAAAAACTTCCGAATTTTATCTTATCTTACCTTAAAAGATAAATCACGGGAGTCATATTTAACGAAATGTACAGAAAAAAAGATTTTATGATTGTGCGATTTCCAAAACATGATATTTTTTTAACCTAATAAGGGAATTTATATATTTAAAAAACTTTCAATTTAAAACAATTATTATTTCAATAATAAAAATACTATTAAAATATATTTTCTGGGGTAACTGATGTTTTTGCATTAGAACAAAGTGGATATGATTTTTTATTCAACTAAAAAAAAACACTTTTGTTATAAATGTGGGCTAGGGTATTTTATTTGAGTATAAAATGGTTTATTCAAAACGGCAAAAAGCTGAATCACATGTTTTATATTCAAAACTACAGTTATTTAAATATACATCTACACCATAGATTTCTAAATATATTATAGATTTAGAATACTCACGCATAGGGCGTGCCTATGTAGGATTAAAAAAATAAAAAAAATGAGTTTTATAAGAAATTGTAAACAAAAAATGTTAATCAATAAATAAAAACAATGTTTTGAGTATGTCCAAATGGCAGCAGACTGGCTGGATTTCCTCCCTAGGGAGTTAAACATACGATAAAGGTTTCAGCTCTTTTACTTCACAAAAGTCAACAGATGGAAGAGTTGAGGAAATGTAGAAGTTCAAACATAGGCACAATGGTGAATGTTACACAGTGTGTTAAGTGGCCACCTCCATATTCCCTTCTCAAAAATGTTTTCCCTCTTTGTTGCAAAAAATTAAAAAAATAATAAAAAAACGGTAAAATAAATCTGTTCCCCTTTAAATATTTTTTTTTCTAGTTTGATTTTTTGTAGCATCTTTTATTGACAAACGTTTAAAGTTAAAGTTAAAGGTACTTAGTAAAACACTAAGCAACCGCCGTGTTTTACATTTAAATACTTCATTTATTTTGTGATAACATAATTGTTAAGTTCTTTGAATGTTCCGTTTAGTTTCTTCTTAAAACAGCGAGAACATTGACCTTTTATTCATTATCTAATTAAAATGCAAAGTATTTGTTTTTAAAACAAATGCAAGCTGTTTATTTACTAATTCATTTTATTAAAAGAAGAACCAGTTGCGCAGTATGTTAAAAAAGTTGCTGTCAAATAATGGTCACATTTTTACCAAAATTGCCTACATGGAAATAAATAAAGAAGCAACGTATTTTGAAGAAACAGTTAAAATGATTTTCAAATCTAAATAAAACAGTGGTATTTGGTTTGAATATTATTATTGTTAAAAATAACGTTTTTGACATTCGAGGTTCTTAAAATAGGATGTTCAATTCTCAAATAGAGTTTGGCGAGAACACTATTCAATTGTGAGAGCTAATCAAGTAGGTAGGTTCTTTTAAGAGTTTTCTCGCAAACTTCAAAAGAAGAAATAAACAAGTTGATGAATGTGAATTCGATGCCGAAAAATATATCAAAGTTTAAAAATAGGGAAGTTAAGTGTTCCAGCGAGCTCCGAATCTTTTGTGTCAGGAATTCATGTTGAAAGTTTATTTGGAAAATGCTGCCGAAAAATTAGCTAAACGAAAGTTGTTTATATAAGTAGGTATGTACCTTCCATAAGATATATAATACCAACAAAGCTGCTTCTGAATTATTATTAACAGCCTAACCTACTTATATATATAACATACAGTTTTAAATATGCCATTCGAAGAGTAAAATGAATTATTTAAGAGGAAAACGTCTTCAATAAAACTTTTTTTTAAATTGCGTAAATCCGAATCATTCATTTTCTTTAATGTGATTTCACATAATTACATTAGAGCATAAAAAAACACGTTGAAAAATATTCCTTCTAATAGAAATTTCAACTGAAATAATTATTTTATTAATTTTTAAATAATATACAAAATAATTGATATTTCGAACTTTATTCGAAAAAGTCTCATTTAGCAGTAAATAAATGTATGTGCTTTATACAGACGACCAAAAAAAACCGTAGTTCATAGTTGCATAAATTTCTTAGAAACAAAAATACTTGCGTATGGAGATATAGAAAAAACAACAAAAGTAGGAAATTTTGATATCAATATACTAGAAAAAGACAATGTAGTAACAAATGAATATGTTAATACGTATGTCAACATAATTGATATCCGTTTTTTTTTTTCAAATGAAGAGAAAAAAAAGCACAACAAAAAAAAGTACCACAATTAGTCCATATTGTATTTTCCGTCATTATTTTACCACAAAATAGTAAATAATTCTTATATTCATCATACACTTTACAAATATCACGAGCAGTTTTGGCAGGTTTATCCCTTCGACTTAACGCGAACAAAAAAAGGTGCCGAAAATGCTCATTTTCGTCTACCTGACATCCCATTTTGAAGGCTTGTAATCAAATAAAATAATATATGTAACGTAAAAACCAAAACATTTTACAGAGCAGAACATTTCGTTTTGGAGGATATGTTGTTTTACTTTTGAAGATCATTTTTAAAAAAATTGAAAAAAAGGACCCAACTTTAGTAACCAGACAATAAATTGTTTTTTTTTTTTTTAATACAGGTTTTTATTGATAATAATAGAACCCTGAATCCTAAAAGAGTGATTACGCTCAAAAACTAATATCAACAAAAATATGAGTGGATATAAGCGTCTGGCACCTTTTTGTACTAAGCTGGAGTTAGATTATCGGCAGGTTGACCGTTTGGTATTTAATGTGGTCCTACGCTGTAATATGTTATTGTTTTCCTGGTCTAGAACTTAAGCAGCGTAAGACTTACCTTCCTCAAGACCTTACCTTCCTCATAGCAAAAATGATCCAGGTGCGCAGCAATCGGAGTGTCAATTCAGTGCTCTTTACACCACCGGTTGCTAAGCCTTAAAGTCGTATCTGGTGAATCGTAAATTTTACAGGATATTACTGTTTAATGCTTTTGCCAAACAGATTTAACCATACATATTTTTACAACAAAATCAGAAATGTATATTTAGCTTAGTAAATATGCGAGACTGCCGAATATCTATTACAAAAACAAAAAAACAAGAAACGATTTTTTTAATTTCGACTTTTAGGCTTATCATGGCAGTATTGTGAAGGTGCAGTGTGTGATTTACACGTGAGTGTAATAAAAGTCCTGACGAAGAGAAAACTTAGCTTAAAACCATCCAATTAGTCGGTTACATGAATTTCGATAGCCGCCATAAGATTAGCGGAAAAAATGGCGAATATTCTTGCAGGCGTAGTATCGCGTCGTAGCGGAAAAATATAACATGTGACCAGAATAAAATATTTTTTTGATACAACTCGAAAATTGTAGAAACGGAACGACTTCACTCTGAAATGAGAGTAGCTCTGTTCAGCTACGTGCATGAGAATTTTACAAATCAAGTCTATATTTTTCGTACCCGTATGTATGTTCTTAACTTTTTAGTAGCAACGGAGGAAAAAAGTAAAATTTTGTTTCGTTCTTGTTCTCAGGAGATACAAATATATTTAGTTTATTTATTATATTACGGTTATTTAAACCAATGAATGAATATGATTTTATAATCGTGTTCCTATTTGCTTGTAGCGTGGCACTGCTAACTAAAATTATATGAAGATTTGTGAGATCTGCATAGATGAGTCATTGTAAAGGATCTAGTCAAGACTGAGATGAATTAAAATGTAAAATTATTCCATTTTAATCTGAATACGTGACAAAATATTTAAAGAACCAGACAAATTAAAGAAAAAAATCATTTAAAATTAACATACATCACAATTTAGTTTTTTTTTCCCAAAGCGGAATTCCACTGTCATGCGTCTCGAAATATATCGACATCCAAGGCGATACGCTTAAATAATAAGATCACCGGCATAGCTGCTAGTAGGTTGGTTTTTTCATCGTAATATAAATAACAACGACAACAACAACACGCCGTCACGCCGTTTTCCCGTAGGGGTACGCAGAGAGGATAGAACGCCATAGCTTTGCATACAGATCTCGCTTCTTCTACATTCATGCATTTCATCTACGCTCGCCCATTATTTCTACTTTTGACATGTCCATCTTTAAGTATCTAATGGACTTGATCGTGCCATATATTTCTCGTTCTTCCTCGTTTTCTGCATCCATCAACATTCGCATCGTAGATCCTTTTAGCCGTTCTTTCGCTGTCTATTCGCTCTACATATCCAAACCAACGCAGCACCCCTTTCTTGATTCTGTCGATAATGCATATTTCAGCCTTACATAGCTCACGGATCTCGACATTTGTGCACCTATCATACATCGTTTTACCACACATTCGCCTGAGGGATAGCATTTCGACAGCATTTATCCTACTTTCATCATAATTTTTCCAATTCTTCACTTCCATACATTTGAGTTGGCACTAGAACTCCATTGTGAACTGCTAGTTTACAACCTGGGTCTTATTGTAAACTTGAGGTATAATCTGAATTTTTTAGATTATCAGTGTCAGCTGATCTACTATCGTATAGGACATTGCAAAAACTAAATCCCGATTTCCTATGTAAAAACAATTGATTACCAAAATATCTATATTATCAATATTTTATATATATATTATAAATAGTTTGCCGAAACTTTTGTAGAATGGAACCCCTTGGGGAGCTGTTAATATTAACATAATACAACAGAGATGAAGAACATTTAAGAGAAGGTAATATAGAAGTCTAGGCATCTACAGGGCTTATGACCTGTCATTGGCTGGTTTAAGTGGCCACTTTACACACTGTGTAAATTTCACCATTCTGCCCATATTTGAACATCTATATTCCTTTATTTCTTTCATCTGTTGATGTTTGTGAATTCCCAGCGATCTTAATAAATTTTTTCTACATGAAGATAAATCTTACATGATCATCTTGATCAGTTTTACGCTTCAGGTATCAGTCCAGGGACTACGAAATATTCAAGTGTAAAAATACCCATTAAAATAAATATTTCATATCAACCATACGGAGAATTGAATCTAAGATCCTGCATATTATGCAAACGCGCTGACCATAACACCACGTGGCCGAAAAATCTATTTAATTTTCAACAATGTTTGAGTATCTCCAAATGCTTGCAAACTGGCTGGATTTCCTCCCTAGGGAGTTATTCATATTCAAATTTATTGCAACAGAGAAAAAAACATTTTTGAGAAGTTTGGATGTTTAAGTGTATAAAGTAGCCACTCAAACCAGCCAATGACAGGTCATAGCCCTTTAAATGCCTAGACTTCCATATTCCCTTCTCAAAAATTTTTTTCCTCTCTGTTGCAATAAATTTAGGTATTTTATTTAAACTAAATGGACTGAATGAGTTAGAAAATAAATAAAAAATATTCCCTCAAATCATTTCCTGCTTCATTCACATGATCAAGTTATTACTAAGATACAGAAAAATGCATAAAACATCAAATGTGGTACTATACTTGGCGATGTTACCAGCGGAGTCTTCGTGCTCGGAGTTCCAAGTTTTGTGTGTCAGGAATAATGCATGAAATTGACATGAATATAAATTGCAATCTACGTGCATGCTTCTCTTGGGATTAGGCGATAGGGAACACAGAGCGAGTAATTCATTAAGAATCTGAATTTACATATTCATGGAGTTATGAATACATGCTGACTTAGTGTCGTTTGTAGTTTTACGGGTGTTATGAGACATCTCGGAGAGACTAAATTTTAAGAGGCAGTAAACCGTTTATTGCGCAGGGAGCTTCATTATTTTAGCGATATGATTAATGAAGTTAATTCGCACTACTACAATCCGAAAATTCCACTTAGCTTGTTCATAAGAAAGAACGTCACAAGATACTTGGGAATACTCACAATATAAGATTGCTATTAAGAAATGGATAACGGAGGTGGATTGCGCGCGGATCGATGAGTGGATCAAGCCAAGTGACAGGCCAATATAAATTGGATATGTTTTTTATGATTTTTTATGAGTTTATACTGCTTATTATGTTAATAATAATTAGATTTATTACGTTTTTATTTTGTTATTATGTTAACTTTGTTAAATAACTAATTTAATGCATGTTTTACTGATTGTAAAATTTTTCTCTCGGCACGGGACACCCCAGTAAGGGAACATTATTATGTATAAAAAAATAAACAAACATTGGAAAAGTATAAATAAATCGATAATTTTAGATTTTATGCTAGTACTCGGTATTAACATCAATGAAATTATTAATAAGGCATTTAAAATGCTTAAATTTTAAATTCGAATTTCTAAAGACTTCAAAAATATATAAACATTAACACTGCTTTATAAACCATATGTGAAAAGACAATTAGAGTATGCTCTTTGTTATATGAAATCCCTTATACAAGGTTAAAAGTAATAACCTATAAAAAAAAATTACAAATTCAATAAATTTCAAATTTGATTTTACTCTAAATGCAATTCAAACGCTAGAGTTCAAAAAATTGATTGCAGATCAATTATTCGTATTTAAACTAGTGAATTATGTCATAGATTACCCTTTACTAACATTTTTTTAGAATGTCTTGTGCCTGATAGGATACGACTCCAAACTACATTTAAACGTTAGTTTCTTTCGGCCAGTTTACGAGCAAGATTCAGTGAATTCAGTCACTATCAGCGCGTTGTTACGGGCGGATTTCTTGCTGGCGCGTCAGCCGATGGTTTTAGGTATAAAATTTAGAAAAATATTGCTTTAGACTTAAATGATTGCGCCAATGATCTATGAATGTTCATTTTAGCATGTTTTTGACACGTTCGTGACGTTACAACAAGAGGTTAAGCGACATTCAGCCCTTTCATTAAACGTTGCATTTAACATTTTGTCTAAGCGTCTGTAAGCTATTCGAATGCCGGCAGATAACGAACGAATATAAAAAGGTGTCGAAAATGTTCACTTTCGTCTACTTAACACCCCGTTTTATAATCTTGTGATCAAATTAAATAATATTCATGATATAAATGCAAACGCAGTATCTTGTAGAGCGGAAAACTTAATGTCTTTCAAATGACGTAAACATTTACCATTTTTTCTACTTTTGGCATTCGTGTTAATACCCAATACATTACGATATGTTCCGAGAAACAAGTGTAATGATGTCATGTACATGTGTACAACATATTGTGTTCAACTATGGCTTGCATGCACCAATGTCCCGATTGTGTCGTATTGTAAACTCGAGACAAGATCTGGACTTTTTTGGTGTAAGTCTTTATAGATTAAAAAAAAAACAATTAGATGGACCGGCTCTTGTCTTGAGGTAGTAATTTTTGTTTTGTCCTAGCCTTAATTTTATTAAGTTGTATTTTATTTTATTAGTGCTTGTATTTATAACATGAAATTGTATTTACCATCGTTAAAATGGACTGCATAAGTCCGTCAAATAAATAAATTAAAAGAAATCCACCAATAGAAAAGTAAGTTTATTGTATAATATTGTGTACCAGATATTATGTTATTATCCTTTATATACTTATTGTAAACTAATTTTTAATATTTGTTTTTAACAATTATTTGTAAATACATTTTTTTTATACGTATAAGTATATATATACTTATATTTTTTTTGTTTAAATTCTTTACAAGTTATTTACAATTTGCTTTTTAATTCAATTACTTTTCTTATATCAATGACTCGCCTACAGTCTGTATTGAATGCTGCAGCGAGACTTATTTTTGGAATCTCTAAGTTCAGTCATATCACTCCACTACTTCGGAAATTGCACTGGCTACGTTTTCCACAGAGGGTGGAATACAAACTCTGTTGGCTTATGTATAAGTCACTGCACAACTCTGCTCCAGAATATCTAAGGGAACTTTGCATTCCAGATGAACTAGCTGACAGACGTCTTACGCTTAGATCAGCTACCTCTACGTCGAAAAGAAAAGTTATTATACCTCTACGCAAACAGCGCACTAAATTCGGCGAACGTGCATTTTCGGTCGCAGGCCCTACGGCATGGAATGCTCTCTTAGCAGAAGTCCGAAACTGTGAGAGTGAAGTTATGTTTCGGAAGAAACTTAAAACCCACTTGTTCTCTTAATCATTTGAATAAATTCTTAGCATGTGGTGACAAAGAACAATATTTTTCTTAGTTGGAAAAGTTAAAATTAAATTTATATCTATATATAATCACTTTGTAAAGCGCCCTTGAGGTATAATATAACGAAAATGGCGCTATATAAGTTATCCATTATTAATAATATTATTATTATTATATCCATATATATTTTTTTTCTTTTTAACTATGTAAAGTTTCACTTTTTATTTTTCATGGCAGTATGCTTTTTATTGTTTCTACATGTAAACAAAAAAGCATTGTTTATTTTTTAAATTATTACTTACTATGTTTGTACTAACCTGTATGTTTTTTGTAAATGCTCCTTGGGCGTATTGTAAAATTTAATGAAAAAATAAATAAAATATATCGTTGGATTCAATGCAGACTTCGTTGTTTTCCATCTTTAATAACATGTATTCAAAAGGACCACTTTTTGTATGATTTATTGAAATATTATCTTTCATATACTTACACTGCGGCTTACTTAGTGCTCTGAAAATCGACGCCTTTATGATCGAGGATAATAGTTTAAGACTACATAGTAGAAAAATTGAAAATCGAGGATATCAGATGCTAGTAACTATACCCGGCAGTAAATAAAGTTAATCAGAGTACGTATTCTGATGGAAAGCTCAAATTTATCTTTAATTTTATCCACTAAGAATAAAATTATGAATTTATCTGTACGAAAAGTAGAATATGTGTACATTTTTTTTTCTAAACATGTTCAGTTGCCGATTACCAAGAAAAATACTTAAGTATACACAATTTCGTACATACATACCGATATTAGTTTATACCGTCTCAGTATATACCGATAAAGATAGCCGTTCATAATCGCGGTCCTAGCTTAAAAAAGAGACCGCCGATTTTGTAGAGCGTAGTCCTTGTCACATGTGTCTGGTATCTGTATTAATGTATGAATGACAAAGGCAACGTCTTACCAAACTAAATTGGCTGGCAGTCTCTTTCTTAAGCCCGATGTCTTTTATTTAATGCCAACTACTACTGTATATATGCATGTTTTTTTTTTATAATCTTTGCTGCCGAAACCCAACCATGGGGTCTTTAGACACTTCGTTGTTAAGCCTAAAAAAATTGATTTTGTAAAGAAGGATTTGCATTTTAGTGTAAATAGTGTCCTGAAAAACAGACAGATATGCCTCTTAACCTATCATCACAGAAATATCGGTGGTTTTATTAAAATATTTACTAACGTTTATTGAGTTATTCGACTCCTAAGTTAATGCTTCAAATATAAGTTATATGAGATAAAGCAACCCGTTTTGCCTATTAAGGCATAAACGCAAATATAATTATTTATTTATGTATTTCAACAAAGATGAAGAACATTTTGTAGAAGGGAATAGACGTTAAAGCATTTACAGGGTCTAATATTGGCTGTTTTCAGTGGCCACTTTATCCACTATGTAACATTTACTAATGATGCCCTATGTTTGAACACCTATATTATTCCGTCTGTTGATATGTGTGAAGTTAATAAGCTGAAATCTTTGTTTATGCGGGAGAAATTCAGACTGACCTACATGCAAGAAAACGCCTGAAAATACTTTTCAACTTTTATACTTCTTCTTTAACCAGCTGGTTTTAGCAACTATATTTTAGGGTTGTGTAAATGTTTGTAGACAAGAACTGGATTCAACCCCCTTGGGAATTTTCAAAATTAATATATTAAAACAGATAAATAACATTTCAACGAAAATAAAATAGAGTAATAGGCATTTACAGGGCTCATGATCTGTCTTTGGCTGGATTAAGTGGCCACTTTACATACAGTGTAACATTAACTATTCAGCCTATGTTCTTCATCTCTGTTGCAAAATATTTTTATCGATAACTCCCATGGAGGCTTAATCAAAATGTTGTTGAACGTTTCATTTAAGCATTTTTTTATGCAACTGGCCCTAGACCAGCGCATACAACTGGTTTTCCAACCCTGTACTAACGCAATCAAAATAGAAAGGCGTACTTTATGGGCTGTAAAATTATGCCCAATAAAGGAACCAAGGAATAATCCAAAAGTTCAATATCTAGGATCAATATTTTTGTGGATCCGCCCGAATCCCAATACCTCAATATAACTTGTTTACGGTCTTTCGCAATTCCGAAGACGTTGAATATGCCATAAATCTCCCCAAAATCAATTCCAGCTACATAAAATCAAGTTCAAGACTTATTTTAAACGTTTATTCGCCAATAAACAGTAACTGAATTCAAATAGCTGAATCATAAAACTAGATTATTTGGTTTTAAAAAGATTTTACTTCTACACCTGGATAAGTTTCATTTTTCATTTCAGGACAAGGGACAGAAAAAAACATATATAATGAATCGTATTGATTTAACGTGCACTACAAAAGCTACCATACCTACTGAAGTATTTTCAGGCATCGCCTAGTATGTAGGTAAATTAATTCGGTTAGAATTGCACCGCCACAATAAAGGTAGCCATTTAATTTCACAAAGATCAACAGATGTTAAAAATAAAGAAATAAAGATGTTCAAACAAAGGCAGAATAGTGAATGTTACACAGTGCGTTAAGCAAAGTGGCGACATTATCGAGTCTTTTTTTAAAAATCAAAAATTTTATTCCAAAAACGGAAAAAATTCTAATGTATGAAGCCTATGTAAAAACTAAAATATGTTATACGCAACTATTATGGGGAGCAGGATATCAAAATGACATAAACAGACTACAAAGACAACAAAATAAAATATTAAAGTTAGTGTATGACCTTCCCTATTTAACTGCAACTAGAGAACTTTTTAAACAAACTAAGCAATTAAATATAACTGAACTCTTTCAACTAGAATCATTAAAATTTATCCATAAATTAGCCACTAATGTTATTGTAGACGAAGAACTAAAACTAGTAAAAAATTGTAGTCAACATGGACATAATACGAGAATATCAGACAAATACCATATACAACTTTCTAAAAAAAGACAAGGACAATCAAGACTAATGAACCAGGGACTGAAATTATACAATAAACTACCAGACAAAACTAAACAAAAGACTCAGACAAACTTTTCAAAAGATGTAAAAAATATTATCTTGAACAACAGAGTATAAATGAAAAATGTATATATTATTTTATGTAATAATCCGTAAGGGTTAACAGCAATACAAAAAAATATACACAACATTGTAAAAAAAAAACCTAAATAAATCCAAATCATTTTTCCACATAAATACATTATAAAAATCCAGTTCTGTTAGATATTAATTCATAGAAGTGCATGAGTGCGAGTTTTTTGTGTAAGGATGCGTGTGTTAGTGGGTGGAGTATCATAAGCTTTGTAAATGCCCCTTCTATAAAATTTTCTTCATGTCTGTTGGAATATATTTGTATCAATATTTCCCTAGAGTCTTGAATCTAGTTAATATCCAAAAAAAAATGGGCTTACTCAAAATAGTGTTGAATTATAATATAATCCAAATCATTTATATTAACGTGCCAAATTTACGTTTTTATTTTTCAAAGCTGCCAAAGTGTATTTCCTTAGTTTGCTAAGTGCAGCTTAAGACGGTGCAACCCGTATGAAGTTTATGTGGTGATTTACGGAAGACTTTGTATGACAAGCAGTGAAGGATCACACGTTGTAAGCTTGGGATAAAGAAAATGGCAGCGTTTGATGTAAACACTGCATATGCTTGTCTAAAATTGAATTTCAATAGCGTAGTATAATCACAAGGAGATTGTAAAATTATGGATTTTGAGAATGTTTTTAAAATTTTTATGCATAGATTTTAAAATAATGTGCTGAAAAAATCATTTGAAGACTGCTATTATTAATCAAAACCGATGTTTTTAAATTTATATATTTCAAAACAAAATTTTACAGGAACGCTGGTTGTTTAATAATCTTATCTACCGTGCAGAACCGAAACCGTCGCAAACTCATAACTTTGACTAATAAACTACCTTTTTTTTTTATCTTGTACATTTTGATTTTAACTTCTTATACTCTAAAGAAGTATCTGCCATCAGTTTTCTTCAAAAACCAACTAAAACGGAGTCAACCTTGTGATATGCTGCATTTAAGGTTTTAGTAATAGCTAAAAGTAGGTTTTATGCAGTATCAAGTTTTAATAATGCATTTCAACTTAATGCATTTCAACTAATTATCTTTCTCAGTTATTCCATCCTTAGTAAATATACTTCCCAGACACACACATGTGTCTACTTGTTTCAGTATAACCCCATTCACAGTGATTTTAGATTTCGTCATACTTGCATTTCTTTAAAAAATCATCATATTCAATTTATTGATTTGCTGATGAATGTGGATTTGCTGATGAATGTGGATTTGCTGATGAATGTTGATAACGTTGATCTACGATGTATAAAAGGTAAAACTGTTATAATTTTTCACAGAATAATGTTAATCGATACTTTTGTAAATAAAAATGTTCATTAAATACATGGATATTTATTAAACTTTCATATTGTATTGTTATACCATGAAACAATTGATTTTTTATTTTGAATATGTCATGTTAAAACTCTCTAGGCGTGTATAATAAATAAATACGTGTGCATAATTAGCTCTACACTTTTAAGGCTGTACAATGAAAAATCCATCTGTAAATAATATTTATTGTTTTTTAATGACACAATTTGAAAGAAAATTTAAGAAGAAGTATTAAAAATATTAGGTTCTAAATTGAAATAATACAAACACAAATTTATTACTTATAATTTATTAGTTCAACATAAAAAGTGCTATGTACAAAACATGTTTAATTTCCTCAACATTTATTTACAACATAACAATACATTTATTATACAGCTTTAATAATAATTTTTATTTCTTTACAATTTTTATGTTTAATTTATTCAACACCACCAAAAATTTTGTCATCTCTCGAGTTCTCTTAATTTTTGCTGAATAATCGGAATAAAAAGTAATGGAAGGATGTGTTGAGCACTGCTGGAGAGTCCTGCTGATCCTGTTTGCATGGCTGCCGGCCTTTCTCCTAGTAAAAAAAAAAATGTTTTTTGTTATTTTTATAAGTGCAATGAATTTACTTTTTTCGATTTCGATGCATTTCTTTTTTGGTAAAAATAAATTTTCGCGTTCGTGTAATGAACCTTAATATTTTAATTTTGCGGGCCATTTTCAAGGAGTTGTAAATAACTCACAATAAGAAATAAGAAAATCAGTTTAGGTAGAGTGGAGTTTGAACTTTGGATATCTGATCAGTGAGTCCACGATACTAGCCACGGGACCATAACCCGATTCCAATGTGTTAATTACAAACAGTAGTTATTTCTAATTCATCGATAGTTTTAGTTGTTCATTTGTTTCTCTTCTAATCATCTACTTTTTTTTTTACAATGAACTTAAATTGATCAATCTGTGAAATATTCTTGAGTCATTTTATTTTTATTATTAAATGTTTTATGACAACCTTGTTGGAAATTGAACCCAAGACCTCTTGCATGGTAGAAAAACGGACTGACCGTTTGACTTTGAGACGGGTTTTTATACAACGTTACGTATTTTGTTTTATTTTATTACATTCAAGACATAGTTTTAACAGGCAAGTTTTTTGTTCAAACAAATAAATGAATAAAAATATAATTTTTCTTTATACTATTTCGATTAAAAATGAAAATTAACAAAGAGTTTTTTTTATATAATTATTTAATATCGTGAAAATTTTTAGCACTCAAATATTTTTTGCCCAAAAAACGATGAGTGGAAATGTGTTCGCAGAAACTCATCTTTATAAGTTTAATGAGTAAACATGATCGAAAAAGCCTTTAATGAGGTATTTTTAAAAATTCATTTTTTGAGTATTTTTTTTTATTAAAAAAAATATTTTACAAAATTTATTACTAATGAAAAACTCAAAGCTTTTAGGAGTATTCGGTTATATAACGCTGAAATTTCTCTAACAGTACTATTCATTCAAGCTGTCGTTATCAGGAGTACAGTCAGACAGTAGAGATTCCATGGCTATGCTACGGATAGTATTGCAAAACACATTATACCGCTAATGGCTTACCATTGAGAACATGCACTCTCACGCTGGCCACATCTGCGTTGGATGGACTGCAAGAATATTTCCCCGAGTCGGCGAGGTCAGCGTGCTGAACTAGGAGTCGGGAGGTTGTAACTTCGCCCTTTTCAGTGACTACAGATACCCCACCGCGGATGGAATCATAGCTTATAACCTGTGAACAATTTTGTTTGCATGTGGTATTTTAATTGCTTAAGAATATACAATATTATCATCATCATTCCCTTTCCGCACCTAATGGTGTACAGGACACAGTATTGATACACCAATCGCTGCATATCTAGATATTTTTGTTTACATTAAGGCATGGTGATCAGTATTACGTCTCAGGCGCCAGTGCGAGAACTATGAAATAATCCATCCAACCATCTCGGGAATCAAACCCGAGACCTCTTGCATAGTAGATAAACATGCTGACCACTATACCGCGAGACCGACAGTATTTTTGATAAAAAAAATAAATTAAATTACTTGTAGGCGTACAATTATGTAACCGCTTTGTAATTTAAAATATAAATAAAAACATTTTGTTTTTTGTAACTTATCAATTATGTAATTACCTTCCGGCGTATTATCAAAGATTTCTTATCAAGGTGTTATTTAGTAAAGAATATTTTTTTTTTGGATTAGTTTTAGAAGTATATGTACTAATGATCGAATTTCAACCCCCCCCCCCCTCTTTGCTCACGCGATATCTTCACAAAAATAAAATACTGGGTGACATAGAGACATGATTTATAACCTCCACATGTTTAGATGAATTATTTAGTCGACATTTAAACTAATAAAATGTAATGATATTTTTAGTATATTTCAATGGTTTTACACAGGCTGGATTACAAAATAATCAATAAATAAATCATTATAAATTATTATGAAAATAAAACTGTTATCAGTGTTACACACACAGTGTAACACTGATAACAAAGTTTTATTTTCATAATAATTTATAATAAAGTGTTACGAAGTGAATGCCGATTCAATTAAAAATAATAAATAAATCAGCCAGACAAATCTCACCAACATCAATACAGGTTTAAGCTCTTGCTTCACAAAAGTCAACAGACAGACGACTTGAGGAAATGTGGAAGTATAAACATAGGCAGATTGGTAAATGTTACACAGTCTGATGACAGGTCGCGAGCCATGTAAATACGTAGATTTACATATTCCCACAGCAAAATTGTTTTTTCCATCTGTTGCAGAAAATTTACATTCACGATAATGTCCATATCATAAGTACATATACACAGATGAGGGAGCTTGTGTAGCTTTAAAACCGAACCCTTATAAAATATTTAAAAAGTGTATTAAAGCAAAGTGTTTTTATTTAAACTATAATTAAAATCCACCAAATTGTTTCTGATTTAAAATAAAAAATAAATAAATACATAAATGTAACAAACATATACTTTGAAACTTTACCACATGATTATTTTTCCCTTTTATTAATTTATATTGTGTCAAATAAGGCGGTACGATGATTTAATTTTCATAAATCGATCAGAATAAACGTGTAAAACATAGTAGTTATTGTATTAAGTGTATTTTTTGTGAGTTCATGAGTGTCTTACACTAATAAACAAAGAGATTGTCAATATTTGTGTTCACAATATTTGTTTACCCAATAAAATTAATAATTAATTAGTCTAAGAAAAACAGTAAACTGTATCTTTAAAAAATATATTTAAACTGTTTTTTTGGCACTGACTTCGTAAAACGTCAAGATAATTGACTTAGCATTTATTAATTAAATTCTTAGTCGTTAAAAAAAAGCGCATCAATAATTGTTCACAATGTTTTAAAATAATTTGAAAATTATTTTTAGTTATTGACAACAGACACTTAATACCAAAGCTGACGTTAAAAATATTTTTTTTTTCCATTATTTATAGGAAATCGTTAATGTAACTTTGAAATAATACAAAATATAATTTTTTTACGTGTATTTAAAATACTTTTTAAAAAAAGGTATAATTTTAATTTTGATTGCATATTTTACTTTACTAAGCAAGAATCGTTTGAAGCGCCGGAAACTCAAAAAGATCCTTTTTAAGAATAAACATTTGGGGTGTAGAAAATCGCGCTGGAAAAACCTTTATTGCTTTAATGATGAAAACTTTGAAGGATCTTTCTTTAGGTAATCGTCTTAGAAATATTTAACATTTTAATAAGCCTTCTTAAACCAATTATAAACTAAGCAAGATTTTGGTCGTTCTTACCAAGTAAAAACGTTTCCGTTATGTCTAAGCATGTAGAGGGAAAAACCTACATTTCATTTCAATGGGCCAAGATTTGCAAACTAGAAATAAAACTTTATTCTGGTCATTTTGATTAAAATGGCCGTTTGGTTTTCAAGATAAATGTATTTATTTTAATAATATTCTTATAATAAGAATAGCTTTTATACTTTAAAGTACTCCAAACAGTATTGCACTAATTATGTATTTGACATTTCATTATATTTTTGTTCTAGTATTCTTAGCGCTGCTGATAATCGACAATAAGATTTTTTAAATTTATTTTTCAAAAATATTTACAAAATAGTCTTAAATTAAAGTCCTGCTAAGTTGCTTACATGCAACTTGTCAGCAGGTTCTTATAAATTGCATCGATTATTCACACTAAATCTACATTAATAATAATTTTATAAGAAAAACATTACATTTTACATTATCAAAAATTAAAAACTACACTCATACAATTTTTTTTCTAGTAACCATAATTTGAGTAAACGTCTCACTCCTATATTTAACTCAGTATTTTTAATATTGTTCGGTAACATGTAAAATATTTTAGGTATACTGTATTGCAGTGTCCTTTTGCCATATTTATTGCAATATCTAGGAACAGCTAGCCCTTCCATACTAGTAAACCTGGGGTTGTTATCATGTACCAACGTGTGTTTATACTCGGAGTGCGACGCATGCTAAAAAAAATAATTTGTACCGAAGAAGAGTCCTAACTGATGATTTATTTCCAGATTTATGCATCAATGATATTGAAATATTCTGTCTCTGGCGGTATACATCTTTATTTAAAAAAATCAATAAAAAAAAAAATATATTAGTTTCACTTTATAACCCCCACGATAATTTGTATTTTAAAAGTTACTGGTATGTAGAAGAACCCGAACACTTTAAAAAATATATATTTTTATTCTTATTCTTAGTGATGGAGGTCAATAAAAGCTCCTGACGTCACTGCGACCCGCGAAGATCTATTGTGACGTGTCCCCGTGAATAGTTCTCGCTCTCCAAGTCCAGGTTTATAAAGAGCCTGGCAACTGTGTGAAAGGCGAAAGTTTACACTTTGCTTAACCTCCCCTCCAAGCCCGGATCCGTAAATTATCGGGCTACTAGGTAGGGGGTGAGTTCTTTAATATCCTTAGGGTTAAGCAGTAGTCCTCCGAGGATGAGGCTCCTTTTGTGATGTAAAGCATCAAATTCACATAGAATGTGTACACTCGTAGGTGTTTCCTCATCTGCACTGCAGAATCTACACCTTGAAGTTTGGGAAAGGTTCATTCTAGCAAGATGTTTCTTGATTTTGTAACATTTTAAAAGTTACAAAATAAATTATCAAATTACAACAGGGATGGAAAATACCTTAAATAAGGGAATATGGAAGTCTAGGCTTATGACCTGTCATTGGCTGGAAATCCAGTCTTTTGTCCACGAACATTTGGACAAACCCAAATATTGTAACAAAATAAGAATAAAAATAACTTTAACTTCAAAATCAAAATCAAAGTCAAACTCAATCCTTACCACAAAATATTTTTTTTTTAATATTTGAACTATGGAAATCAATAAACATCATTGAAAATAATTTATTAAACTGATCACAAACATTGTTCTTATATTTATTATTTTTAATTTTGTAGTTTTTTGAATACGCATGTCGGATTAAAATAGGAGCGAACACATTTGAAATTTTGTTTTTGTCGTACAAAAATTACTCATAAGAATATTTTCGGAGTTTTCAGCTCTATGGCTTAATTAGAGGTTAGAACAATATTGCTCAACAGCGTTTAGATGTTATCGTGTTGCTTATTACAAGCCCGGCTACTAATTAAAAGTTTGTGATTACTCTTATAACTCAATCAAAGTTTAAAGATGATTTATATCGTACCCATCTCAGATGGTATTTAGACCTTCATTATCATTGTGTTTCCGTGTGGAACGCAATGCGGTGGAATAACTTTTTGTTTTTTTTGTGGCGTGGTATTATTGAAAATTTCCACATAAAATTAACTTTTAAAATATTATCGATATATTATGTATCATGTATTATGTATCCTTTTCAGTTCGTGATTAAGTCAATTCAAGAGAGATTTTCATACAAAATTGGGTTGTGCTTAGCGAAAAATTTTGTTTTCTACTTTCTTTTGAAATACTAGTCATGTATTTTGACATGATTTGTTTCATTAACAAAACTACTTTCTTCATTTGCTTGGACGTAGACAGTACAATATTTCACTCTCCCTGAACTGGTAACTGAAGTGAATGACAGATTAGTAACGGGTGATCAAGAAACACTGCATACAGTGTTCTGATGTTGTGCCCCATGGACTATTGGGCGAACAGTGGCAAAATGTTGCAAATGATTTATGTAGTGAAAAAGGTCACAAATTATTAAAAAAAACAAATAGTTTCCTAAATAAAAATAAAACTAACAATGATAGTGAAATACCTCATCTTGGTGATACCAAAAAATGTACGCAGGTGGTTCTGGACTAAATTTGATGCTGCACGTCAGATTTATAGTACTTCCAAGGTCCACGTGAAGATCTGGGCCTCCGAGAATCTTGGCAGTGGGAACTGTTAAAAATACATCATAAATTAATACAAGGGAGGAAAAAAGCAATTAGATATTATTATGTAGGTTAGGAAAAGACGTTTAAATTGAGGACGGTTTATTAAAAACTCAACTTTCGCTTAAATTAATTAATGGAGAGCTTTTTGTGATTCACGTCAAATTGCGTGAACAATTTCTTTTTTAATTACATCTTACAACTAAGCTTGAAGGTAATCTCATTTTTGATCTATATATAGTTTATAATCTTCTTTCAAAATTCATTTTCACGAAATATAAGTTTTTTAAATAAAGGACAAATAAACACGATAAAAAGTCGAATTTTGTAAACAATTTTAGACTTCGATATTTTTTAAGCTGGTTTTTGACGTATTTTAGTGAGTTTTTTTTTAGGGTATTGATGCGTTTAAAAGTTGACTTGAGTTATTTTTTAAAACCCAAGATCGCTTTTTTAGATGCGTTGTTTTCTTATGTGTCCTTTCAAAATATCCATTTATGTATTGTTTGTTTTGCATAACATATATTTATTATGTTATTCCCTAAAAATGCATTCTTTAAATTGTCATGCCAGTATAACTTTATTTAGGAGTTAAATCAATAATTCTTAGGTATAGAATATTGAATTTTTTTGAGTCAATGTCACTTGTTTTTTATTTTCACAATAACTTTATTTGTTCTTGCCCGCCATATAACACTGTGATAAAAAATACGGTGAAATTATTCATTACTTTGAAAATCTTTATTTATTCTTCAAAATCTATTTTATCGCTTTCAAAGTACCCCCCCTCCCGATACAATACACTTATGCCAAAGTTTTTTTTTCTATTTCCCGAAACAATAATTGTTAAATTAGATTTTCGGAATAGCGTTTAAAGCGCGTAGCGATTCGGATTTTATCTCTTCAATTATGTCAAAACGGTGTCCCCGGAGCGGTTTCTTAAACTGAGGCGGTTTTGTGGTCAAGACGCTTGACTCACACACGAAAGGTTCCGGATTCAATTCCCGGTGAGAACACAAAAATTAAAATGTGATTTTTCTCAAGCCACGGTGTTCCGTGATGTAATTCAACACTGTTATTAGGCCTCCTGGCCTGTTGTGGTGCAAAAATAAAAAATAATAATAATAATAATAAAAAAGAATAAAGAGAATAGCCAAAAATAATACGGTGCTAAATCAGGTGAATACAATGGTTGTGAAACGATTTGAGTTGAATTTTTGGCAAAATGGTCTCCAAGGAATGCAGTGTGATATGGTGTATTATTGTGGTTCAAAAATCAAGGACTGTCTGCCCATAGTTCGGGTCTCTTTTTGCAAATATCTTTACGTAAACATTGCTTTGCACTCAAATAATATTTTTTGTTAATAGTTTGGCATTCAACAATTTTTGAGCACCAAATCTAAGATTTTTGTCCAAGGCGATTTTTGTTTTCAACGCTTTCTCTGCTTTCTTTAATTGTGTATGGGTTTTACTTGTAAACATATTTTTTTCTCGTAGTCTGGTCACCGAAAGTCTTTTGCAACATTTTCAACGTTTCTGCTGCAGGAATTTCATTCCGCAAACAAAACGAAATGAAAGATTTTTGCTTAATAAAATCAGACATTGTTAAAATCACTAAAATTAACTTTTTGTTGTTGAACATGTGCTTAACTATTGTAAAAAAATTCCAGAATCAAAGAACTCGCGTGTTTTAAATTTTAAAAAAATGTTTTTTCTATCACAGTTGTAAATATCTGATTATAATATATTATACATCTTACCAACTACATTTAAGTTGACGAAAAAACTTTTTACGGGTTGTGTTGAAATTTGACACTCATACATGCCAGCGTCTCTTTGCTGAGCCCATTTTATCTGCAGGGTCCATTCTGCTAATTCTTTGTGGTGCGTTGCCTGAAAGCGCTGGTCTGAGGTATAGGTATAACTGCCTACTGTCAGGATGTGTAGGTCTCTATGCCTTATCCAGGATACCTGTGAAACGAACACTATAAAGTTGTAATAAACTGAAGAAAATATGTTTTTTTAATCTTATAACCAAAATAAAGCATTGGAACTATGATAGGCTTTGTGAAACAATTAACATATCCATTGATAATCCATTAGAAAAGTTTTTAAGTGTAAGTTGGTATTTAAAAAAATACCTTTTAATTAAATGATTTTTTAAATAATATTGAAAAATAAATATAAATCAAATTCTAAGCATTTAAAATGCGTATATCCCAAACATTTCGCTGGTAGGTTAAAGTGATTACTTGGGTAACTAGTGTTCACCAACCAAAAATATAAGCTTAATATATTAAAACGTCAACCTAAGTATTTAAAACCGTTAACTGAATTTTTTGTTGTAAGAAAGCGTTTGTACTTTTTTATGATGATTTCATAAAAAAAAGTATGTGCACTATTTTTTTTTCAAAAATTTATGCGGTCAAAATTCGAAAAAAATTATGCTGACGTTTAATTCTAAATTTTTTTTTAATTAAGTTTGTTTGCTTATTTTTTTATACACATAAAATCCGTATATTTCATTTGATTATCCAAAGTCTAAAAACCACCTTAAAAACGCACGCAAAATTTCGTATTATTGTTATTTGGAATGTTATATTTTCGTTTAATCTGTAAAAAAAATATTTTTATTTTTTAATGACTCAAATAATTATTCATGTTTTATGTTTTGAATAAAAAAAACTTGTTTTTTTCGTTTTTTTTTACTTTCAGAGCAATAAATTTCCTAATTTTCGAATTTTCAATGCATTTTAAAGATGATTTAAAAAAAAATGTTTTTATTTTTATATTGCCATAAGCTATGGGATATAACTTATGGGACCGGACCTTTCACACCAAAAACAAAAAAAGGTCTGTTTTTTTGTATGGAGCGTGACACACCTAATATTTTTTTTAAATTCATGAATACACTTAGGATGTTTTTCTATAGTCTTTACGTAGTATTTTGTCATCTTTTATAAATAAGAGTAAAGTTCAAGTTATTATATGAAAAACATTTTTTTTTTCTTTATAAATTGTTTAAAATGCAGTCTAGCGGAATCTATTAATATATCAATCGTGATTTATTTTTTTTAAACTCTGTAAATTTGATATTTTTTTCTGAATAGAGACATTCTTTGGTTTTTCTTTAAAAATATTTCTAAGAAATTGCCAAACGTTAGGATAAGTAAAGTAGATTTTATTGAATAATTTTACAAATCGACAATTACATTTTCATTTAATTAAAGTTTTTTAGGTACCATTTATTAATTCATAAAAGTCACTCTTCAAAATAATATTTTTTTTTTTTAAAAAACCAAAATAAACAAATTTACAGTGTTATATATATTTTTGGTATCTTTTAAGTGTTGACTACATAAAATATTGACTTGTATATTCAATCAATTTTTACGGTTTTTTACGTTAAATAAATCGAATATGGTCTTATTATTTTTTTTAAACAATATTTTAAAGATCAGCATATTGCAACGGATGAACAAACAATTTTCTTCAGAAGGGAATTATATAAATTCTGGCATTTACAAGGTTAAATGATGTGTCATCGGCTGGTTTAAGTGACTAATGTACATAGTGTGTAATATTGCAACTTTAAAAGGCGTTAAAAACCTTGTTAGGAATATTTCAATATATTATTACGCATTTATGTATTTTTTGTACTTTTTAGTTAACTTTTTATATGAACAAAGGTACTTATTACAGTAAAATAATGTACTCCTTCAACTTCATGAGACCATGAGGTCTGTGTTAGGTTTGGATACAACGATACAATATAAGGATTTTGCGTTTTCATTTTCCACGGTTGAAGTCAAATTTTCTTATGATATTAGATTATGAATAGTTTTATGACCTACCGTTTTTTTATTTAAGAGTTGATTAGGATTTTGTTTCCGTTTTTTAAGGGGTAAATATGTGACAGTTGCATGATGATCGGTAATGTCGCATTGGTAAACATTCGTTTTGAGATTGTTTTTAGATTAAGCAAATACATGACCAATGCAGACAGATTTTGACGCTCTCACTTCACGGGTAGGGACATTTACAGAAGGATTGAAATCACACATAACCATGTATTTAAATGAACTTACGCTTTTGTTACCAAGATTTTTTACTTTACACGTAAGGTACGCTGATTTCCCAACAAGTGCTGTAACATTCTTTGGCACAGCGTGGAAATGTGGCTGGTTTAGATTCAAAGGAGGGGAAGTTGCAGTTCCTCCACTGGAAAGAGAATTGTGGTTACTCGATCCCTTGCTATGAACACCAGCTTGCACCAAAAGACGACCTGGGAACAAAGTAAAAATACTAGTCAATTACATACAGATTCGTCAAAAATTCAATGATTCATTATTACATTGATTACATATACAGATACAGAAGTCTACGTATTTCTTTTATAACTCAAAACTGGCTAGCTGATAATATTTTGTTTATTTTTGACTTGTTAAAGCTCTTCGAACGGTTTTGGAATAAGCATTTTTTTTTAAATGAGTGTTATCCTAAATTAAAATGTTTAATAGCTTAGTAAATAATCAATCGATCTGATTAACTAACATTATTTACCTTTTTTTATCGTTTAAATGCTGACAATAAAATATCTGTATCAGAGCTGATTACAAATAAGTTCCATATTAAAACCAAAACCTTGAAATAAAAAAATATGGTTAAATGGTGAAAAAATAATTTCGGCGGGCGGAAACAATCATCATGGCTCAGAAATTTTAGACAGCGGTTAAACACTAAGCATATAAACAAAAAATGCAAAGATATAAGCTTATGAAATGAATTCTGTAAAGCAAAAAAAGTCAATAAACTGTTACGGTAAGCAAGAAAGACAAATTTAAGTTAAATTAATAAACAAGCATGCATATATTATCGCGAAAAAAGAAGAAATAAAAATATGTAAATATAAAATGCGTATTTGCCAATACTACAATGCAATTAGATATTATAGTAAAAAATATTTTTAAAAAGTACTCGTATAAGGTAATAAAAATAAACAAGTAGGTATTTTTTTTTAATTTATGTAGTTGAATTGTCAATAAAAGTTTGACCGGGTTCAAAACCACGCAAGCTTCTTTATTAAGAAATACTTTAGTCATGAACTCATTTTTTTTTTCAGTGATTACTAAATGTCACATCCATATGTATCAATAATCAAAACGAAAGTAAGTGTTCGTGGTATTTAATTACTCAAAATGAATCACATATCTTCACCTTCATACAGTTTTAATAAATACTTCTGTTTGGCAATCCAAATAGTGTTCGTAATATCCGAATGTTTGTCCCAAGCTGAGACAAAGTTTGGCTAAACGTTCGCCTCCAGTTACCTAGAGTTTCTTGGCATTTAAACTTATTGTTTACTAACGGTTTCCTTGTTTACTGATTCGGCAGACTAAATCATCAAAAGTCGTGCTAGTGACTTAACTAGACTTATGACTTGAAATATGTCGTAAATAGTGTACCCATTAGAGCAAGAGAAGTAAATAAGGTATTAAAAAGTACCGATGGAAGTTCTATCAATTTCTTAAGTTTTTTTTCCAGGGTTTTTCTATTGGTTTGTGCATTCGTTTTTCTAAATTATTATTGTATAATTGAGCTTAAAAAATATTTAACACGTCAGGTGTTTCAATTTATTATAAATACACAACTTTGAGTGGTATTTTTTATAAGATAATAAGGAATTTTTAATTCTTAAAACATAGGCTTGTTGTAACTAATGCGGATTGAAAATGAAATTTATTTTCAACAATACTTTGAGTGTGTCAAAATGAAAGGCTGAATTCCTTCCCTTGGGAGTTGTTAAGATCTCAATTTGTTGCAATAGAGAGGAAAAACATTTTTGAGAAGGGATGGCATTTACAGGGCTTATAATCTGTCATTTGCTTGCTTAGGTGGCCATTTTACACACTGTAAAACATTCACCATTCTGCTTATATTGAAACATCCACATTTCATCAACTCTTGCACCTGTTGATTTCTGCGAATTAAAAGAGCTTAAACTTTTATTATATGGTTGAGATTCGTCGCGGTAAACTATTTCACCTACTAGGCAACGCTGAAAAAAAATATTAATTTGTATTTTTCTTATACAAGTTAGTTTAATAAAGCATGTTTTTCCTTCTCTGTTACAAGAAATGTCAATTTCATATGTATTTTGTTCCAACATAAACAGTACCGTCTTTATTATTTATGGTTTTTCTTTAAATCAGATATGTTTCAATCAGCTGTTCTGTCAACAACATTTTGAGTTTGTCTTAATGTTGCAGATAAACACTGGATTTTACTCTTAAGGGAGTTGTTAAGATAAACATATTACAACGAGATGGAGGTTTGATTTTTCTGGCCCATGAAGATAACTATATAGCAAAAGTACTGAAAAGTGTGTTGTTTATTGTTCATATTGTGAGTTCGATATCTTTTAAAAAGGGCGCTTTAATAT
Organism: Micrasema longulum; assembly: GCF_059751315.1. NCBI lineage: Eukaryota > Metazoa > Arthropoda > Insecta > Trichoptera > Brachycentridae > Micrasema > Micrasema longulum. The sequence goes on from NW_028277700.1 coordinate 543,392, forward strand.
TTTTTTGTCTTCAAATACAGTTATTGCGCATTGATGGGAACTTTGCTTGAAAAACCAATTTTAGATTACTAAAAAAATTACCGTGAGTATTAAATAAATAAATCAACCTCACAACAAATCACAAAAATGTTTTAGTACCTAAACGGCATCTGAAGAGTAATATTCACCTTTTTTTAGCCAGCTATAACCTAAAAATCTCATTTTACACTAATTTATTTACACGTAATTGAACGAATAAAACGCTTTTTAATTTATGCAATGTCATATCTGAGCATAGGCAAGAATTTGAACAAAACAACTGATTTTATAAATATTATTATTATTATATTATTTGTTTTGGTTCGTTTAACGAAATCAGAAAAAAACATTTTGTTCTGAACAAGAAATAAAGAGAAAATCATGATCAATGGTCTTAGCATTGTTTTTTTTTATTTTTTAAATAGGGTATTATTAAAAAATAAAGCTATAAAAAGCATCAATGGGCCATAAAAAAAGTTACAAAACATTTTCAGAATGTTTTAAGTTTAAGTTATTCAATAAAAATTATAAATCTGAAAAATAAGTTAATTTTTTTTTATTATTGAATAAAAGCATTAAGAACTAAGTTTCATTTTATCACTATAAGATTTAACTGTGTTTGAATCAAATAATTTTAGGAATACTGTTCAAAACGATAACCTGGTGTATATTAATCAAATATTTTCGTTGAATTTCCGTACGAGAATGAATGAAATATTTTAGAGATTTTTAAATATTTTAGCGTCCAATCTAAGGAATGATTACTAAAAAATAAAACTTCAAGAAGTATTTTTCGATTTGGCTAATTATTAAAAAAAAATAATTTTAAAAGCAACAATGTTTGAGTATGTCCAAATGATTGCCGGATGAATTTCACCAACATCATAAAGGTTTCAGCTCCTTTACTTCACAAAAGTCAACAGATGGAAGAGTTGAGAAAATGTGAATGTTCAAACATGGGCGGAATGGTGAATGTTACACAGTGTGTAAAGTGGCCACTTAAACCAGCCAATGACAGGTCATAAGCCCTGTAAATGCCTAGACTTCCATATTCCCTTCTCAAAAACGTTTTCCCTCCCTGTTGAAATAAATTTAAATTTTAAAAGCGATTATTTAGTTGATAACTAAATTCTTTTCATTGTTTTGTGTACTTTAAGTTTTACATTTTATAAAAAAGGGTTGACTCACATATTACCATTCTCACCCGTGACCAAATTGCACCCAATTCAAAAAATAATGTTCACTTTCCGTTATAACACAGGTCCAGCTTAACAAAATAACCCTTTAACGACAGTTTGCAGTTTTAAAGACATTCCAAATCAGACAAATAAATGTTTTTTTAACTCTTAAAAGACTGTGGTAAATAATCCCTTTGCGCGCGGTGATCATATAATAATAATAATTTAAAGTTCAAAAATTGAAAAAAAAAAAAACATGGAGACATTCTGTTTAATAATCCCTTTTCCATTATTTATGCAAATAAACATATAATTTAGCCCTGTTATAGTAAAATAAATTTATTATCATAAATACGCCACTCAGATTACGCGCGTGCGTTTCCCATCACTGTTATCAACCGGCTGAAATCTGAATCTATTTTACACTTTACTTACGTTTGTTTTTGTCTCATTCACACTAACACCTGCCATAGAACAGCGTTTCTGTCTTCCTTGTGATGAGTTCTATCTTCGTGCTCTTTCTTGTACATATGTGTTACTGAATTAGCGGACACTCTTTTTTCGCGTAGCGAGGATAAATATTTTTTTGTATTAATATCCAGCACAGTTATACAAAATTCACTTTCCAAATACGGTGTGAAAATGTCCATTTGAAGATTACAAAAAATACGAATTCATCATTTAAAAACAAAAGAGAGATATATCAAGTCTTGTGTCTTATGTCGACTAGTGTGACATTACAGCCACACAAGAGTTAAAAACCTATCAAGGTTAAAAGAATATCATAGTTTATTAGTTCATCATATTCCCAAATTCAACATATTCAAAAGAAAAATCTAACACTCAACTATTTGAAACCTAATATCATCCTAATCAAGACTATCAATCGACTCATAACCACAAAATATGAATATTTAATCGGATACACGAGGACAACGTCCTTAGAGAGCGGCTCTTACCTGTGTTGCTTACAAATAAAAAAGATAAATGATGACGTCTGAACTTATCAAAATAAAAGACGTACCTTCCAAAAATAAAAGAAACAAATCTTATTATACTGCAGCCAGATGTTTACATAGAAAATTTTCCTCGCATTTGCCTGCGGCGCGGCGTCTCCTCGTATCCTTTATCCCTATTTACATTTTGTTCCTTGGAGCATCGTAAAATGGAACTCCACAAAGAAAGCAATAATGTCCTTTCTTTTCGTAAAATATTAAGCTTTATAGATTTCTTATATTTTTAGGCGGTAAGTTTAGCCAATGTTTATGTTAGCGGAAATTGGAAGAATATTCAATTTATTTAAAAAAAAATAAAAAGATAAGATGCGTATTATGTTCAAATCGTTATGGACTATCCATCATCATACTAAACCCCAATTAAGATAAGGCACTGCGTAAGAATATCAAAACGCAGAGTGTTTCTCATCTGTTTACACGTTTCAGATTATATTTTTTACCTTCCTCACTGTTTTGCAAACAGATCATAATAATACTATGCTTTACTTGTAATAAACGCCAATTTTTTTCAGCACTTAACTGAATTGTTACGCGAAGGAAAGGTGATCTGTTAAATGTTCCAGTTAGCAGTTTGGAGATAGTGCAGCAATCTGCAATCAGAATTAAACCATATTTTCACGTCTGCGCTGCCTGGAAATGAACCTAGAATCTATAATGGTAGACAAATACGCCAATCACCACACAACAAGACGGAGTTATCTCCAATTTATTTCCTATTTTTGCATGAAAGTATTCATCTTGTTAAATACACTCGTTTTGGATCCTGGTGCTTTTTCACACGCATAGCTGTATTTTTTTTATTTAGGCTACAGAAAAAATAAAAATATTGAATTGCATATCCTCTTCTTCAATTTAGTTTCATTATCTTAACCTTAATGAAATTTACTTCGAAATATTGTCTTATCTTCCGTATGTCACGAGATGTATGCCTTTCACGAAGAAAATAATATTATATTAATGTCAAGAGTATGGTGAACCGAAAATTCTTTTATAAGAAAATAAATTTCATTACATCTCTTTCTTTGTACCAAGCTTCAAGTTTTTACAAGTTATTTTCATTAAAAAATCATATTTCTTACAACATGGTTTTCTTAGACATAGCACGTAGACATCATTTCCACAGCATATTTTATAAAAAGAAAATAAGTAAGTCTTAAAAACGGTTTTGTGATAAAGAATTACAATTACAAAAATATACTTTTTTATTAACCATACACTTTCTTACAAGTTTTTTAAGTAAAATTTTCTTTGGAAGCTCAAGGTACACACTTGTTGAAACGATATTTTTTTATATGTGTTTTTATTTCTAAAAAATAAAATACAAAGTTTAATTTCATATAATATTTGAATTACATTCTCAGGAGATACTGCAACTTATTTCGGAATCTCAATAATATAAAAAAAATAAATTAAAAACACAAATTCCGAGAAAAACAAAAGATATTACAACAAACATCATAAGGTAATACTTATATCACAACGTTTTCAAGAATAGAGGAAGCGTCAATCTGGGACTGAAAAAGATATGGTCTTTAAAATCGCATACTACGTAGGCGATACAATTATAGTAGTAGTGACCATTCCTGATGATTAGAACTAATTTATCTTAGTTAATAAAATAAAATACTTAAATGTTTTTAAATAAACTTATATATCATCGGTGTGTCCTTGTACTGCTTCATGATTAACTTTAAGTATTTCTAATTTTCTCTCTTTCTGTATTATCTAGATATTTTACGGTTATGAAGAGCTTTGCAGTCGTCGTAAGGTGGTCAAGATGAACTGTCACTAAATAATTGTTTAATTTTCAGTTTTCCGCAAATATTAGAGTAGAGTATTTTGAGGATGTTCAAATGTTTATAGACAAGGCTGGATTTTACTCCCTAGGGAGTAACAAGGATTGAAATTTATCCTCCCATATCAAGTTTAAGCTGTTTTTTTTCACACAAGTCAACAGATGAGAGAGTTGAGGAAAAGGGAATGTTTAAGCATAGGCAGAATGGTGAATGTTTAAGTACTTCTTTAAACCAGCCAACTTCAGATGAAAAGTCTTGTAAATGCTTTGACTTCCGAAGTCCGTATTCAAAAACGTTTTCATTCTTTGTTGTTATAAATTATTAAATTTGTTTTTTGCATATCCTTGGTGCATGAAAACTTTTTGTTTACTTATGCATTTATTTATTTTATAAAAATGCAGTAATGTTTTATAAATTGGTTAATCTGATTTTAAATATGGTGATTTTATTTCAATTGTCTATCAACTGAAAGTCATAGGTTATAAATTGTACTATTAGTGTCTCTCCATTTATTTTAAGGATCATTTAGTTTTTTTATTACTTTTTAAGTAAGAAGCCTTTTTTGAGAGTTTATAGTTGATTTGTTTTTTTGTCTACTAAAGTAGTCCTTGTATGTCATCATTTGTTTGTAAATGCCTATGCCTGCTTCACTTATTTTCTTCTTTGGATACAAATCTGGCACCTCACATAGGTCTAAAAAGAGCGAGATACTGAGTTTTGGGAATACGTAAGAAAAATTAAGAAGAATTTTGGGTGAGCGTTATTTTGAATTTACAGGGGAAGGAGAAATAAAATAACAGACCCAGCAACTTTCGGTGACAACTGTTATTAAACGGAGATGGTAAATTTATATTCATGTAAAGAAGTGAATTTGAACAGGAATGTTGCGTCTCATAAAACGAAATAATACGGACTAAAATGGACACCAAGTCATTGGAACAAAAGGCATAATACGAGTAGTACTACACACGTGCGTTTCCAGAAACTATCTACTAGCCAGCGGGCCACATGGCGACGATATCTACCTACTGTCTACAAAAGCTTCTCTTCGGACATCTATCTCCCTTTGTTAACCATGGAGTTGAAACAGTGTTTGATTTATTTAGTTTTTTATTGCTTACTTCTTGGTATGAACACTTGACCAATTTACTACTATACTCTATTTTTTATAAATTTGTTGATATTGTTTTAACTTTGCTGGAATTCCTCTCATCCATGCGCTTTGTAGCTGCACGATGATTGGTTATCTAGCTTTAATATATCAACTTTAAAATACCTTAATTTTGTAAACGGGGTCTAGAATTTCAATCGTCTATGCGCTTAGTAGCTGCAAGACGTGTTGTAATCTTACTCCTTTTTATTATTCATATTATTTTTTATTTTTTTTAGTATCACTAATACACTAAATTTATTTGTCAATTTTTAAAATGTGTAAATGGGGGCTAAATTTCTAACTGTCTATGCGCTCTGTAGCTGCAAGACGTCCTGTAATCTAGCTCCTATCTGTTATATTTTTTTTATTGATCTTAATTGAAAACGAGGAACTAGAATCCCAACCGTCCATGCGCTCTGTAGCTGCAAGACGTACTGGGATATTTATTAATTGTACAGCGCCCTTGAGGTGATTTTCACAAAAATGGCGCTATATAAATTATCCAACTATATATATATATATGGCCACATAATTTTTATGCCTCCTGAGAGCCTTAGCCTCGCTTGCCTACTTTACAAGACATCCTGGATATTTACTTTGCCCTGCTAAGCCGAAAAGTCGTAACAGAAAAAAATAAATTCTTGGTAATATAAAGTTTCACTTATAAACTGAGCCAAAAAGTCATTTCTGATTCTTAAATGAGAAATTCTTATGTAATAATAAAAAAATAGAAATCAGCTAGGCAATGCATAAAACAGTAATGTTCAATTAAATTTGCAACTAAGCAGATACGACTTTTAACCTTGACAGAACACTACTGCTGATTTTTTTGCCACCAGCTTATGAAAGAATAGAATTGAAGGATGCACAGGAGCTGGCAGCCGAAAGTTACTATGAGGCCCTTTGTAGACACCTTAAGTTTTTTGTCGTCCTTGAGTTCGTAAAATATTCCAAGATGATTCGAATAGAGAAACAGCCTGTATTATCCAGCTTAAAATAATAATCTTGTATATAAGTGGATTCTTCGAGAGGGTTCTGAGTAAGAGGGTGGGGATAAGTTAGTGATAGCCCATTACGCATGCGCCGCTAACTCTATCTTCAATGCCCCGCGAAATTGCGAGAAGTCCCGACTTTACAATTTAAATGAGGCAAAAGATCTGGTGTTACAAAAGATAATCCACAGTTACTCTTCAACCAGTCATAACGACACGGCAGCCAAGGAAATAATAATGTCAACTTAAAGCATTCCAACTAAAGACATTTAAGCTTTTTGCTAGACTTTCTTTCATTGAATAAAAAAAAAACGCAAATGCGTCCAGTGTCGGTGATATATACATGAAATGTTATTTATGTGTGGATGAAGAATACAGTACAATCTGTAAAAAAATAGCAAAATTCTTGAAAAAGGTTGTAAACTCGATGGTTGCTCCCAGGTAAAAATTTTGAAAAATAAATCAAGTATTGATAAATCTGCCTCGTAGTGTAAAAGTTAGAGCGTTTGCCTACCATGCGTGAGTCCAGAAGAATGGACGTGACATATTTTTTTTTAAAGTGTTCTCTGTACACTGTAAAATTTTATTGATTGTGGAATAGATAAGAACTTTGATCGAATAATTCTAACTCATAAAACACAATTTGGACTTTGACTAGAGTTTGTGAAGAAATATGTCTGATCATTCCAATTAACTTTTAAATCAATTGCCCAAAACCGTTAGAAATTTCAAGCAACCTGGAAGATTGACTCATCAATTATCTCCATTAAATTGCGAACAGTATACTTCAATAATATTATGAATTGACTTCATTGGTCGTAAATATTATCACCGTGCATTTTTAACATAAAGAATCTTCTTGCGGTGCCTTGTCTGGTCCGCCCGACGCCGACGTTGGCGATCACTAAAGCAAAAGCATCTGGGTCCTGATGTACTCTTATATTCCGCAGCCTGGACAACTGCTTATTGGATGTACTCGCCATAGTAATTCTTGGAAAAAGGTGACCAGAGTGGTTTTCCGTTGCCTTCTCTGGTAGATTTTTTTGTCACGGTTACCTTTTCTGGTTGGTTCTGGTTTTGAGGCGCCAGAAACTCGCCTTTCATCCTCTCGCTATCTGCTGCGATCACACCGTTATAAGTGTGATCCCATTGCCCGGGGTTTGCGATATGGACGCTAACGAGTGGGACTAGTTAGTAGCGTTGCCGGTGGAATGCAACTGGGCGTTTGCAGCATTTTATAGAATCCCACCCTGTATTAAACAACATAAAGTATAGTTTATACAAATCAAATCTATTCAATCTTTTCAAAGAAAGTGAATGGTAATTTACATTTGTTGATTATTATGCTTTCTATGTATACTTATCTAAACTTTATGTTTATTATTGTATATTAACCCGTATACTTTATTGGATCTTTTCGGATTCTTTTGCTTTTCACTTATATTTTGTATCCTTTTAAACTTTTTTTTTTTTAATCTACTTATGCGTGCATGTCAAAATATCACACTTACATTATGCTTCTCCTTTTTTTTTCAATCTTTATAATGACCGTTTTTATTAAAACTTTTTACAGTGCCCATCATGTTCTTCATATGAAACGTTTGTGTTATTTATGTATGTATAAATAAACTTTCGATTTTTAAAAGTAAATATTTATCGTCTGGTGAGAATAAAGGGATAAAGGCTTTTTATAAACCTGGGTTTGGAGGGCGAGAACTATTCACGGGGATCCGTCACAATAGATCTTCACAAGTTGCAGTGACGTCAGGAGCTTGCATAGCTCTGACCTTTAACACTAAAAATAAGAATAAAAATAAAAGAGAACGAGAGCTACAAATTAACTCTCTGTCTTTTTGGTTCGAGTAAAACTGGTCTTGATCGTTAAAACAAAAAATGAAACGTGTTATTATTTTTAAATACATCGTGTTCCTGAGCTTAGCAGTTTTTGAGGCCATTTCCTGATATTTGAGTTTTTATTTCATGTTTTCCTCTATAAAACTGTGCCATCTGTAGGCCATTCCCGTTACTTTTCCAATTCTCACGTAATCCCAACCCGTTAGTAAAATGAAACTCATTTAATAATTTTTGACACGTTTTGTCAAAAAATAAAAAGTTACTGTCCTCTTACGAGTACTTTGGATGGAAATAAATTCAACTAGTTTTAGTAAATGTTAGTATAAAACCACATACCCACTTTTCATATCTACCGGTTTCGAGACGTCTCTATCTCTTCGTCGGGACTCTCACTACACCTACTTGCAGATACAAAATACACTTTTGCCTTTACTATCGCCCTTTTAAACAGAGAACTTAAGCAAAAATCAATTAAAAAGATCATTAATCCCCCTCCAACAAACATAAAGCAGATACTCGTTATTGGAGAAAAAAATATGAATATGTTAACAATGCCTCAACTAAAATTGCAGAAAATTTTATACATTTGTCTCGGAGTACTCGATATTTTCTTATTTTCGGAGATTCCGATCACATTCTGACTTTTTTATGACTGCGTAGGTTTCAAGCCCATCTCTTTGTCAGGACACTCTATATTGAGATCCATCAATTAAGATACATTGCCATTTTCACTATAACCACAATACCTACCTACTCATTTATTAAATTTATTTAAACAATTGACAAAACCTACAAAATTAATACGTAACATTACTTTCTTTTAAATCATTTGATTTGACGGAATGAGTAGCACTACAAAGAATTCGATCTGTTTTTAATAATATTACAAACCCGAAACGCACCCGGAAACCAATACCCACTGCCAACTTACGTATCTTCGTCAGGACAGTGCAGAAGGTAAATGGTACATTTCTTTTACGTAACAACAAAATAAATTCAAAAAATATTAAGACGTCTAATTGCCGTAAGGGAAAAAAATTACTTCATTTCCCTACTCGGAAGCAATGAAAACAGTATGGACAACAACCATAAAAGTAGTAGAACCCTTAGGGTTCCATCAGTATAGTGAAGTTTAATTCAGACGGTAAGAAGATTTGATGATGATTAAATAAATAAAACAACTTTGTTTTTAACCGATAGTTTTTTTTCCGCCTACCGGTTTCAAAGCTAAACAAGCTTTTTTCTCAAGGTTTACTTAAGAAATGAATTTTTTTCTGATTTTATTTTATCAGTATGTGTAGTGTATTTAAAGTGAGTGCTTCAAATAAAAAATTCATAGGATTAAATTAGTTTAATTAAATCATTGCCGTTATTTTTATGCTTCATAAACAAATTATAGATTTTATTACATGTAATGATTACATGTAATACTTATTGTGAATTCAGTTGATTTGCAGTATTTCATTTAATTTATTGGAAAAATATCCAACTTATGGTAACATTATCGGACTCATAATTTTTTTTATGTATACAAGAGTGTTCAATGTGACGCGTTTCTTGCTGTTAGGAAGTTGTCAAACCACCTTATATATTTACAAAATTTATTTATATACTAGCAATAATTGCTGTTGAATGATAAACATATGTGCACACTGGTCATAATAGTTTAAGGGGTCATATTGTATACACATTTAACAAAATAAAAATAGAATTGAATCTAGTATACCTTTGTATTTTATTTTGGATGCCATACCAATAATAATGTAAAAAATACACATCGAAGCATACCGTCGTTTTGTTATGTCATCTCAACTGGAGTAGAAGCTCCCAACTGCAGAAGAAGCATCAACAAGGTAAAATTCTACGCAGCGCACAACTTGAATGCTTTTTATGTAAATGAGTCATTTGTATAAGCAGTTTTCTGGTAATATTAAAGTCAAACTATAGTGAGAATCAAGAAACTATAAAAACCGAAAGAATTTCTCCCATCAAAGTTTGAACCGTGCCTTTTTTTGTAGATTTGATGCTCGTGGAAAGCATGGGAGATCTTATCCAGTTGGAGGTTGACAGAAGTAAACGATGTTGTGGCTTGAGGCGAATTTATTACATCGTGAATAAATCGTGTAACAGAAAGGAGAACTGCGTAGACGTTTTACGTTGAGTCACTGAGCACTGAACTGGACTACATGTTGGAACTCATTGTGGCTGACCTTACTACGTATTGTAAATAACGATGTTACCACTTATAAATCTACTGTTCAGTGTTCACTAAACTTACTAGAGGTAACTTGATTTTTCGTACTATTTCCTTGACAGAAGCAGTTTAATATCCGTACGCATAAACGATTTGTCTTTAGTAATTTGGGTGTTTTCATAATCGATTGCTTGCACACAGGAAATGTGTGATTACGTTTCTGCACTGTCGTTAATACGATTATAAGCCGGCTGACACTGAAAATTGGGTTCTAAAAATTTTATAAAAGCAAACCATTGTGTACAATATTAACATAAGTGTCCATTTAAATATTAATTTTACTTGACATTTTACTACTTTTTTAACCTCAATAAGGTTAATTGAGTTTCACAAAATCCAATTATTCCAAAGACATAATTCGCGGCTCAAATGAAAGTTAAAACACGGACATATTTAATTTCTCACGAACTATTAATTTCATTAGGAATTTTCAAAATCTAATTATTTCCAGCGTTATTAGGCATTTTACTAATAAAACAAACGATTTTCAATTACGCTAAAATCATTATTGAAGTAGCGTTTTTAGGTGGAATATACAATATTGTTCTATCCCAAGATCTGACCTCTAGTCTCAATCGCGCACAGACAAGGCAGTAGGACAATGGCAACTTGCTCAACGCGCGCGCTATTATTATTTAGGTCATACTTTAATCATTTCAATTCATTTTGTTATAAAAAAAATAATATTTTTCGTAAAATCGCTCGTAACAAACGCTGTTGTGTATTCATTTTCGCAGCGCTAGAGTAAAAACTACGGCCGAGTTTCAGTATTGTTCCGGGGACCTGTCCTGTAGGGTCGAGGCTGTTCTCTGAACAGGGATAAAACAGTATTGTCCTGTCTATTGTATTGTCCTGGTGTAAACGGTACTTAAGAGGAGAATTCGCAAATAAGTTAAAAACTCAATTCACAATGTTTTAACATCTTACACATTTTATTTTTCCTTTCATATTATTAAAATCATTATTTTTAAATCTAACACTACATAAGATGAGATACCAAATTTTAAATGAACGAATTAATAGTACCCTTAAAGCATTGGGTATATTGTAATAGTGGTTGTACATATGCTTAATATTTACGCATGCATAACTCGTTTTTAATAATGTACTAAACATCGAAAACCTTTTTGATTATTGCTTAAATAAAGTATTTACCATTAATTATTATGAATCGGTATGTTCCTACACCTAATAAGATAAGTGTTACACAATATTATTTTTGGTATGTGTATATATATTTACATATTTATACACACACAATTCTGGGTTTTATCCCAAGGGGGAGTAGGTATATTTTTATTTATATCACTACAGAGATGGGTAAAATTTTTGTTTCAAGATTATGGATATTCGAGCGTTTACAGGGCTTATGACCTGTCATAGGTTGGTTTCAAGTGGCCACTTTTATGTAGATACTCTACAACATTCCCCATTCCGCTTATTAGCGAATATCCATATCGGTGACATTTTTTGGTTTTTGTATATATGTCATGAAACAAGAAAAGCTTTCGCTAGCGCGTTTGGAGCGCCATCTATGTATTTGATATTGAGGTTAAGTATTAAAGCAAATTAATGGACCTTATATGCATTTTCAAAATACTTAATGCTTTAAGTGATGTCCCATCTCTGTTGCAATCAATTTCTTTTCATGTTCCCAACCATGTCACCAGAAGTCAAAATCTGCTATTTATAAAATCGTCTAAGAGCAACTTTGGTTTTTATGCCCTAATGTCCAGAATGTGTAGATTAGTCAATTCATCACACGACTTAGAATTTTTCGGGATAGATCTTCCGGCTTTTCGTAGATCTCTTCGCGACTAAACAGTGTGGGATGAAGTTGGATTGGCATGGTTTAGCTCAAAATTTTTGGTCTTTCGTTTTTTTTTTAAATATATTATATACTATTATTGTTTTGCCCTTGTTTGTCTTTGCTAAATAGTTTTATGTTTTTTTTTATTCAGTTTCTTGCATTTATGTTTCTTCATGTAACTGTTGTTATTGGCTTAGGCCGTATATATATAATAAATAAATATATTGTATTTATACAAATACATATATCGTCGTTTCAGTTCATTTTTGTCCAGCAAAACAAAACGAAAAACTGCAGATTTCTGCAGTTTTCCTCTATTTAGATATTTAGAGTTTGTTTACGAAATAGGCATAAATAATCACCACAGTCTAAGACAAATTCGTTAAAAAAACCTTTACGTTTTTTTTAAATTGTTTTTTAATTTGAATTTTATAAATTAAGGCTTTTTTAAAACTCTTGTACACTTAACTTAATTTCATTAAAAATGGTATGTTGGACCAAAACGAACTAAACCAACGATATAAAACAAAACAAATATAAACGTATCCCTTACTCAATGAGGTCAAGAGCCCCGTATTGAGTTAGAATACAGCATAATGGAAAATGGAAGCATGTACATTATTACACAAAAGCAACAATAAACATATAACAAACACATATATTTCAATTAACTTCCGAACAACACGCTTAAAAATTTACAAGTCTATGCAATAATCTCAGCAACTAACAATCTCCTGCAATGGTCTCTTCCCTTAGCCGAAATCCAAAATTGTACACTTCTCCTAAACATGGCTTTTGTTTTGGAGAATTTTATGTGTTCAGATATTGAACACTTTTGGGGTCACAAAACAGATATTCCTTTGAGCAAATATGTGTATGTGACAATGCGTAGTGAATGTAAGTGGACTAAAATAATAATTTCAAACTTGATCAGTTTTTTTTTTAACCTCAACGAGAAAACCTATCAACCACTTTATCAATTGTTGTAAAATTGTCAAGAATGCTCCGGACTTGACCTGTCATTGGCTGATATCATCATAATTGTAAAAATCCGCTCAAAATATTTAATGTATTTTTTACATTATTCTTCAATTGTGAAAACATCCCATTGATACAAAAATAAATTTAAACGGAATGGCGCGTTACGTTTTTTTTCTGTTTTAATGGGAGCCTAAAAGCCGTGATACATACGAACCGTTATCTATAGATTATTCTTGTCTACATATTAGTGATCCATCCCTAACGACTTAACCCTTGTTCCAACTGGTCTCCAGAGTGCTATATAGAACGGCAAAACTGAATAAAATACCGATGTTTTTGTTCAGCTAAAAATTAAACTCACCTGTAAATCGCTGGATACAATAATTGGGTAGGTATTATTTGATTTAGTAGATAAATAAAAGCGAATAATTGTGCAAATCGTTATCAAGAGTATTCTGTGCGTGTGGATGAAAAACCGTAGCTTCTAAAGCTTTATTGCCTAATTTGTCGAACGAATCAATAATTTTGCACTTCGAGCAAAGGTCCTCACAGTAAAAATGTAAAAAAAGATTGATGAAATTCAACCCATTCTCATTCTTGTTTGCATACGTTAAGTTTAATTCCTGTATCTTTCTAAACCCGTAAGCTGATTTCACATTCCTCAAAATTTAATAAAAATACTCTCAACTTTTATCTCCATTAAAAAAAGTTTTAATTTTTCGTAAATCGAGTATTTTTTTAACTTTTTTTTCAATACAAATTTTTGATTACATAATTTTTGTTTTCACCATTTTCTGTTTGGCTGAAAGATATTGTTTTAAGCAATAAGTCCGCTAAAGTATTTTGTATTTGAATATTTAATAAAATATATATTAAAACCAAATAGAATTGAATGTCGGCTCCAGGACACTCCATTGCGAACTGTTAATTTCCCTCCCTGCGACAAACATTAATTTTCCAATTTTAGGTTTAATTTGGCTCTGTTCACTGTCGTTTGAAATATATAATATTTTCCGGACCATGAGGCGTACTTTTTTACTTTGAAAATAAAACTGAAAATTAGGGTGCGTCTTTTGGTCCAATGCATCTTATCGTTCAAAATATTTTTTTTTCTAAAAAATTATAAATTTGAGGCGCGTCTTATAGTTCGATGCGCATTATCGTCTGTAAAATACGGTTTTTGCAAAATTTCTAAATTACAATTCAATCCTATGGAGTTGAAATAATAAAAACAGTGTCAATTAAAACAAGAGACATTAAAAAACTTTTAAATATTTTAAATGAAAACCACGCAGGATTGTAAATTTGCTTTAAGAATTGCAAATTACAGCACACCTGCCAATTACAATGTGCACACGAGTATTATAATAAAACGAGCTGAACCCGGCAATGCTTTGCTATTGCTAGATTTGAGTTCTTGCTAAATAGATTAAATCCTCCTCCCTTTACGGGGAAGCGGCGTGATAGTTTGTTGTTGTTATTGTAAAAAAAAAAACATTTCTTAAGTGCCATAACTCGAAAATACGTGAATACGTTTGTATGAAGAAAAGTCAGACCGCGTTTCCTCTTAAAGTAAAACATAAATAAGTATATTTACAAAAATTTACTAAAAAATCTTCAGTAAAACCATTCGGATAAACGTAAAAAAGATGTTGTAACTTTTCATTAGTAAGTAGGTACCCAGGTACTCGTTTATGATTGTATTCCAAATAAAAAAATAATAGATATTCAATTTAAGTAGGTACCCAAGTACTTGTTTATGTTTGAATTCCAAAACATAAAATAACTAAATATTTCAAATAAAGCATTCTTTGAGCAAATGTCAAACTCTGCTCGGGGATGCATTTGGTAAAGAATGCGATTTTCAAAAATGTATAGAATGTTAGTTGATATTATTTTAGTGTAAACTAAAATCCAGTAAAAAGAAATAAATGGGTAGAAATTATAAGAAATTCAATGAAATAATCTGATTGGGATCCATAAAAAAAACCAATGTTGTCTGAAAACATTCAAAAACAAACTTTTTTTTATTCACAAAAAAATAGCATTCATCTATTTTTTTAAAACGCATTCTCGGTGAATGCAACCCTGGTGATGGATAAAAAAACATTTACTCTCCCAACTTTTTTGTTCTTAATAAATTGAAGATTTAATGAGCTTTAAACCTTTCCGTGGCAAAGATGTACATTTATCTGAAAACCGTACGTAAATCCGTCCGGTAGTTATCGAGTCCATCGAGGAGAACAATTCGAACATTTCCTTTTATATATATATGTAGATGAAAATAAAACAAGTGCATTAATATTAAACATGCTATCCTTGACAACAACAAGAAAACCTTAATCATCAATACATATCACGTTATGAGATTGAGTTTAAAACTGGTAATTCTATCGTGAAAAAAATCCACCTCTCTCCGTAGGCTGTTCAACAAACCCAACGGTAAATTATTCCTGAATTCAGAAAGAACAAATGGTTTGTATTGCCCAGCTCCATTAATTAATCCATTCCGAAGTTTAAACGATAGAATTCTGAGAATTATTTCAATGAAAAACATTCTCCATTTTATTGTTTTTCTTTTGTTTACATATTAAAACATTGCTTTACTTTTAAAAAATATTTTATGTTTCACTTCAAAAAGTATTAAATGATTTTTTTGTAATATTTATTTTTTATTGTGAGCTGTTATTTTACAACAACAACAAGGCATCACGCCGTTTCCCCGTAAGAGTAGGCAGAGAGGATAGAACGCCACATCACTCAATCTTTGCATACAGATCTCGCTTCTTCTGCATTCATACATCTTCTCATGTACGCGCGCCGATCATTCCGTCTTTTGATTTGTCCATCAAGTATTTGTTGGATTTGGTCATGCCATGTCTCTCTAGGTATTCAACTGTTTCTGCATCCATCAACATTCGCATTGTAAATATTCTTAGCCGTTCTTTCGCTGCCCATTCGTTCTACATGCCCAAATCAGCGCAGAGCTCCTTTCTTGATTTTGTCGATAATGCTAATGTCAGCCTTACATAATGTACGGATCTCAAAATTTGAACGTAGTTATGCAGACAGCAGCCAGCCCCCAACTTTGAAAAACTTAAATATTTATTTTAGTGTCATCGGGTACAAAAAGGTCAATTCTATGTTCTGCTAAAATCAACCGAACCGCTTTTACATAAAAAAAACTGTTTTAATCACCTTCTGAAAAAAGTGTCGATCACAAAACGGCATTTCTTAATTTTGCAGAAAACACCCTCAGCAATAGAAAAGTTTGACGGCACTTCAAAAGTCATTAAAACAGGTCAAATACATAATTCGATAATTGTTTGTGATAAAAAAAATCTAACACATACTGTGCTGTCTTTAGACGGAGAAGCAATACCCCGTGTCAGGTCTCGGCTCACTCCGTACTCCGACAACACCTTCCATATTTTTTCTCTGTTAACTCTATCAAACGCTTTTTGCAGATCGACAAAATCGCAGAAAAGCTTTTGGTTTTTAGTAAAAAAAATACACCTTTATTGTGTATTTTATTGTATCGCTTACCTGCGATAGTGGTCAAGGTGTTATTCTACCATGCAAGAGGTCTCGTGTTCGATTCCTGACACAGTTGACAAGAAATATCCAATCGAAAATGTGTTTATACACCAGAATATTTCAAAGTCCCTGGACTGGCACCTGAAGCGTAATATTGATGATCTTACCTTCATATAACAAACAAAATAATCAAGATCTGATGCGATTGGTGCACTTATGCAGCGTCATATGTACTTCTAAGATTAAGTGCGGAAAGGGAATGAAGATGATGATACATTGAAGAAAGCAACGCAAAAAATATTTGATTTAAATTATTTATTGTTAATTCTTGATGGAATTCTATTGTTTTGATGTGTTTACTTATATTTACATATAGTTAACGAATTAAATATACTTTGTACACTTTAACTTATTTGTTTGACCAATAAGAGCTTTTACCCAATGGGCATCTTCGGACTGGCATCTGAAGCGTAAGACTTATCAACTTACCTTAATGTAATGTAGATGATCGATTCGCGCTGCATTTAGTGTACCAATACAGTGCCATGTGCACCATCGCGTCAGAACACGTAATTTACTGATCAGCATATATTATTTTACACATGCGTCAAAAGTGACAAAATTGCTTTATTTTTCTTTTAATTATTATATTGAAAAGTTTATAGAAAATATTTTTACTTCAGATACGTAAAATGTTTGTGTGAGAACAGCGCTTAAATTTGTTACATTGAACAAATACTTCACTGTTTTTCATATATTTTGTTAGTTACGTAAATAACTGGTATTTGAGTTTCAAAGCTAAATTCTAAAAATATAAATATTTTAGACAAATTGTTAAAGAATACTTTTGAACAGGGGCATATTGTTACTTTTAATAATAAAGGCACGTATTGTTTTGAAATACGTTTTTGTTACATTACGTTTGTAGATAGAATGTGAATTTATTTGAGTTATACTGACAATTTTTTATGGTAAATATATAGTGTAAAGATCATTTATATAAAATAATAAATATTTAAGGTGTGTATCGACAAAAAAAATGAGTCGAAAGAGATACAATATAAATTATATTCGAATCAAACACAGTGGGACAAGTTATTGAAACATGTGTTGGCGGTGCGGTGTACTGTAAAAGAGGATTCTATTCTATGAAAATATCTCCCGTTTCATTGCTATGTACAAAGTCAAATTCTCCCTGAATTCAATAATAAATACGGGAAAAGAACATAAGAGTACAATTGACCAAAAATTTATAATGCGCTCTTTTTAAATTTAAAAAATCAAAAAAAAATATGTTGCTCAAGAGAAAGACGTCCGCTGAAAATCTTGCTTTTAGAACGTGGTTTTTTATATTGAAATTGTTTGTGTTTTTCTTTTTTATTTTGGTATTTTTTTTTTCTTTTCGATGTACATGGAAATATATATTTTTCTTTTTTTTCCACAGTAATAAGAGTTTTTTTTTTATTAAAAAAAAATATATTTGCGTTCTTATGATTTACCCAAATATTTTATTTTGAAGGCCCATTTTTAATGAGTTGTAAATAAATCACTATTAGAAAATGGGAATCAAGTTGGGGTAGAGTGGAATTCGAACCACGGACCTTGGTCCGTGAGTCCGAGACACTAGCCACCGGACCACAACCCGATTATATGTTATAGAATTTAAGAGATAAGATTATGTATATATATTAGAACTTACTTTTAAGCACCTGCTGACGAACTGCCTTTTATGCAGTTCAGTAGGATTTGACAATTTTTATTTTTATTTTTGTATGCTTTAATAAATAAATAAATTTAAAAGAATTACTAAATACGAAATAAATTGACCATAATATCTAAATCGTAAAATAAAATAAAAAATAAACGTAATATCTATTTAAATATCTTGGTGTTAAGTATAATTGATCCATTTATATTTTTACAAATGAAAATAATCTATCTACACAAACCTTAAAAATTACTACTTTTTTGAACCAAATTGAAAACTGTGTAAATATTTCTACGTTCATAAAAATAAAATCAACCACTGTAATTTCTGCTTAATATTAATAAGGTCTTTAATAATTTTTAGTTTATAGAGCAAGTTGTTCAATCAGTTATATAATAATTGAGTAAATTTATTTGAATATATATCAAATTTGTTTTGAGTATTGTCTCCGTTACCTCATATTGTATAAAATTTAAAAAAAAACTAATATCCTCCTCGCTTACAAACACACTGTGCAACGCAAATCATGTTCCGAATATTTTCGTCATATAATAAAAGAGAAACGTCCCCAGTTCAATAATTAGCTTAGTTTTGCGCGAATCTGTGAGCTAAAGTAATTGCATGGGAGTGAACGAGGCTTTAAATTAGATACTCGCAGACTTGTTTTCGTCGTTTATCTTTCCTTCGTAAGGGAAATGCTTTTTTTTTCGTTCTCGGAATATCCGTTTAAACACATTTTCGGGATTTTCTCGCGTCAATTAGCTGTCCCGACGCCGACTCAGGGACAGATATGGAGGAATTATTTGTACGTTCTTTTTCTATGATTGAATTAATGGATTTCAGATTAATGTAACCAATTTGTTGCTTTTGTGAAGGAAACTTTTCTTCAATGTTTTTCAGAAATAAGTTTTTCATGATTTTTTGCTGGCTCAACTTTATTCTGAGATCCAAAAGTTTAAATAAATTTAAAAGTACCTACACGTGCCTGCATACTTAATCAAATATGTTCAGAAAAAAACTTAAATAATATGTTACTTTCGGTATAAATTATACGTTAAAAAAGTATCGCAAATTTTGAATTTCCACGGGTTACGTATGTTCCATTGTCGATTTATTTGGGCATTTTTTAAAAACATTTTTTTTATTTGTTTATTTTTCCATACATATATTATTTACATAGAAATATAATTACAAAAATACACTTTAGAAAAATACATACAATTAAGCTATGACATGAATTGGAAAAAATGCCCACAAATACTACAGCGTCTGAGCGTGGGTACTTCCTTTTTAAATTATTAAAAAGTTTATGGCACATATATATGGTATGACATGACCATAAAAAGAAAAGAAAAGAAAAGAAAAGAAAAGAAAAGAAAAGAAAAGAAGAAAAAAAAAAAAAGAAAAAAAAAAGAAAAACCAAATTAACATATGCTGAAATTACGAAAATATGATTTATTTGCAGTATGCGTTTTTTTTTTTTTTTTTTAAGAATGTGTCTGCTCCTTCCATGCTAATCCAAGACCTCGAACCTTCTTTAAACTGTACCAGTGATTTAATGATTTGTAGTTCCTTGGTTAGAAGATTAAAGGATCTTGGACCAACATGTAAGGAGTGCCAGGATTATGTTGGCAATTGGCACTTATATCTCTAACTTATGCCGATAAGTTTGGCCACTTAGAATGTTCAGTAAATTTTTGACAGCTGCTTTGCTTGCACGTGTTTCATCTCGTCTTCGATTTTTGCCTATTCCAAAAAACGGATCAAAGAGTCGGTATCAAATTTTGTGTGAAAAACAAAATAAAGTGCGCGGACGCATTCCAAATGTTAACTGTGGCATATGTTTAAGCTACTTTGGATCGAAACATTGTTTATCGGTGGAACAAAATTTTCTTAGACGGCCGAGAAGATGTGGACAACGAAGAGCGTGCCGGACGCCCGAGCACGTCAACAATAGACAAAAACATTAATGCAGTGAAGAAGACAGTATTGGCCAATCATCGAATCACAGTGAGAAAAGTTGCTATAGAC
This sequence comes from Micrasema longulum, assembly GCF_059751315.1. NCBI lineage: Eukaryota > Metazoa > Arthropoda > Insecta > Trichoptera > Brachycentridae > Micrasema > Micrasema longulum. The sequence continues at coordinate 563,720 of NW_028277700.1, forward strand.
CTAAACATATCGATTGGCTTGTGCCATTTGATTTTTACCAATGATTCGCGAAATTCGTACCAAAATTATTGCTCAGGAGCTGTTGGACTCTGTCAGCAAAGACCCAAATTTGCTTCAAAGGCTCATAACTGGTGAGAAATTATAAGTTTATGGTTATAAAGTGGAAACCAAAGTCCAATCATCCCAATGGAAGCAGCCGCGCGAGCCAAGGCCGAAAAAAGCGCGCTAAGATCGGTCGAATTTAAAATCTTTTACATTGCTAATTACATGTCATTAAAACACAAAACATTTTCACAAACTTTCGAACATGTTCAATAAATCATCACCATCGTTCCCATTTCCACACCTGATGGTGCGAAGAGCACTGTATTAGAATTCAATTTCTTACGTTAACCGATTTTATAGCATATTAAATAGGTGCGAAGGTTTTCACGGTCACTGTTATCAATATTATGTATCTTTTTTGGGTGATACCGTGTATCTTGGATTGGATCAAATCCAACATACACGGTATCACCCAAAAAAAGATACATAATATTTATAGCATATTGTTTTTAAAATTAATAAAAGCTTTGGTTTTCTTACCAGCAATACTTGGAACATTTTTAATAAAATAAATTTTAAAAAGTCTTTTAAACTTAATACGGTAAGGAATATGAAACACAACTTTGGAATAACCAATGACCGGTTTCATCGATTTTGCGACGAACAAAAAATGACACAAAAGCGATGAACCCGATCACTGGTCATTCCAAATTCGTCGATTTGGGTATTACTAGTTTTTTATTTATTTCATTGATCTTTCACCAAGAATTTCAATCAACAAACTTGTTTTTTTTTATATTAATAGTTTGGGTTTATTCTTATTATCATATCGGTGTATAGGAAACTGCATTGGTACACCAATCGCAACGTATCTTGATCATTTTTGTTACATGAACGTAAGATGACCAGTTTTACAGGCTTCTTACAGCTTCAGGTACCAATTCATGGAATATGAAATATTATGGTGTAAAAACACCCTTTTATGTTAATATTTCATATCAACCATGCCGGGAATCGAGTTCTAGACCTCTTGCATGGTAGGTAAACGCCCTGACCATAACACCACGAGGGCGACTTATACCTTGCGTTACACGTTTTATTCTAATTCCTTGACAAGAAAAAACTGTCATTTAACTTTTTTTTATTACAATTTTATTTAAATAAGATAAAAATAACAAATATATTTTTTTCCGTGTGACGTCGGATAACATTTTAAAGTTGTTTGAAAAAAACGCACATTTTGAATTATTGTTGAACTTCGTTTATCTGAACTCCAGTCATCTGAATGGCCAAATATTCGGATCGTTATCAGAAAAAAAAGTGATGCTTTAATATCAAATGAATCTATTTACTTTGCCGGACATGTTTAAGTAAGTTTTTTATGTAATTGCAATTTGCTGAACTATTTCAAAAGTGATCATATAGTAATTTTTGCGTTAGAAGCGTTCTCGGGAGGCATGACGTTTGACATTAAAGGGACGTGAAGCCAACAGCTTAGCGTTTTGTATGTGCTCGCTTTAAAATCGAAAATTTATAAATAAACATTACTTTTTTGCATTGGCACATCATTCAAATTGTTAAATTCACTTAAAATAACATATTATGTTTAAGATTATTTCCGTAAAATAACAAACGAACAAAAACAAACAAACCAAACCGTTTACAGAGAAAATAGATCGCCATATCACTCTGTCTTTATTTATTTATTAACAGACATTGCCCATTTAAACAATTTATAGAGTTTTGATATAACAATAAAAAAAAAGTTTAAAAAAAAAGTTTTAAAAAAAATACATTAACAAACATAAGGGACATCAAGCTAAGATCTGAACTGTTTATTTAGTGCTCGCGTAAATTGCTGTAAACTGAAACCAAAAAAAGACCAGATTTTGTCTTGATTCAACAATACGACAAAGACGGGTAATTGGATCTTGGCTTGGGTCTTGGCATACATTCCTCGCTCCTTCAACATTCAGGCATCTTCTCATGCACGTGCGCCAATAATCAAAATTTTTATTTATTCCATCCTGTCCATCTTGTATTTGTTGAATTTTGGTCAGCCACGTCTTTCTCGGTGTTTCTCTATCTCTCTATCCGCCAAAATTCGCATCGTTAATCGTTTTATACGTTTTTTCGCTGTCCATTTGCTCTACATGTCAGCACCAACGCAGAACTCCTTTGTTGATTCGGTCGATAATGCTTATCTCAACCTCGTACGTATCTCAAAATGTGTGCACTTATCGTCTGTTTATAATGAATTAATTCGATAAAAATTCCTCTCGTTTTGTATATTTTAAAATTCAAATGGTTGACGTCAAAGTTTTTAATTTATTTTCGCAATTTACATATAAAAACGGAGGGTACATACAATTTATATTGTATGTCAAGTCTCGGGTGTATTAAGCTAAGACCGCGCTTAAATCATGCGCAAACTTTTCGCTACATCTCAACACATGCGTATCAGCCAAAATGTTGCCATTTCCTAGGGGAAAATGGTACCCGCTCACATTTTCCTCTGGCATTTCTGTGCTGCTAAGTGCGATAGAAATTTAGTTTTTTTTAAAGGTTTATGAAAAGTCGTACACACGCATTAGGGAGAATAACTGCTTCATATAACAAACTGACTCAAAAATAACCTCTGACTACGGATTTAAAAACTATTTGAACTTTCATTCACCTGGTAACTGTGTTTATACATATTAATGATCCATACTGACTTCTCCCGAGACCTCTTCAGTATAGAGAATGACCTAGTTCTTAATTACTTTTGCTAACATATTAAACCCATAAATGTATAAAGCGTGAAAACTGGCTTTCGAAAAACGTAAATTCGTTTTGATTTGATTATATATTCTATTAAAAAAAAACAAAATTCGTATTGAATACGTTTAAAATTAATTATGAAAATATTTGAATGAAGACATTTCTAGTTATTATTTATGTTCAAAGCATTAACATTTAGGTCGAATGTTTTAATTCATGTTAGTAAATATTAGTATTATAGTTATTTTCAAGCAATATTTTTAGTTTATTTAAGTATTTGTAGAAAAAACTAAATTTTACAGTCGAGGAAGAAAAATCTAGCAAACAATTCCGTATTTTTATTAATTCACTAACTAGATAAATTAAAAATAATCTGGATTTAGATGAATTCAATAATTCATTACAATATTCATTCGAACGGCATAAAAATTACTCTGACTCTTATTATTTAAAGTACAAAAATAAAAAAAATAAATGTGGCTGACAATCTTATGGAGCAGTTCATTGCTAAAAATTTTCGTCCAGAAATGGATAACACTTCTGATATATATATTCTTCAGTGAAACACGTATTAAAGTAAGATGAAATGGTTGATGTTAGTAAATATTAGTATAAAACCACTAACCGACTTCTTATGTCTACCGGTTTCCTCTCTCTCCCCCCCCCCCATACATTTTGCAACATCTCACATACTATTATAAACGTAACTTTCGTACATGTTCGGACATGGTGGTGTTTGCCTTCCCTTTAACTCTGCATGTAATTGATGTATTTTTCGTTAATAATGTGTATTGGTACGGTGATGGTAAAGGTGAATGTGCATTTAAGTATCTGCATGTAAGTGTAGTGAGTGTTCTGACAAAAAAACGGATACGTCTCGAAACCAGTGGACATAAAAAGCCGGCAAGTGGTTATATACTAATGTTTACTAACATCAACCATTTCATCTTACTTAAATACGTGTTTCACTACAGAATATATATATTAACATTTTACAACACAGATGAAGAACATTTAAGAGAAGGTAATATGGAAGTCTGGGCATCTACAGGGCTTATGACCTGTCAATGGCTGGTTTAAGTAGCCACTTTACACACTGTGTAACATTCACCATTCTGCCTATATTTGAACATCTATATTCCTTCAATTCCTTCATCTGTTGATGTTTGTGAAGTTAAAGAGGTGAAACCTTTATTTATGCGGGTGAGATTCATCTAATTGAATTATTTCACCTACATACTAGGCAACGCTTGAAAAGATTATTTTTTCAATTTCTATACTTCTTCATGGACCAGGAAATTCATCAACAATATTTTGAGTTTGTCCAAATTTTTTTAGACAAGGACTGGATTCAACTCCCTGGGGAGCTGTTTATATTAACATTTTACACTTTTTAATATAAACAGCACCCCAGGGAGTTGAATCCAGTCCTTGTCTACAAAAATTTGGACAAACTCAAAATATTGTTGAATATATATATATATATATATATATATATAGGAAGTGTTATCCATTTCTGGACAAAAAATTTTAGCAATAAACTGCTCCATAAGATTATCAGCCACATTTTTATACATAAGACATTAGACATAAGAAGTCGGTAAGTGGTTTTATACTAATATTTACTAACATCAACCATTTCATCTTACTTAAATACGCTTTTCACTGAAGAATATACATATCAGAAGTGTTATCCATTTCTGGATGAAAATTTTTAGCAATGAACTGCTCCATAAGATTATCAGCCACATTTTTTATTTTATTTTTGTACTTTAAATAATAAGAGTCAGAGTAATTTTTATGCCGTTCGAATAAATATCGTAATGAATTATTGAATTCATCTAAATCCAGATTATTTTTAATTTATCTAGTTAGTGAATTAATAAAAATACAGAATTGCTTGCTAGATTTTTCTTCCTGGACTGTGAAATTTGTTTTTTTCTACAAATACTTAAATTAACTAAAATTTTTGCTTAAAAATAACTATATTGTTTTTTGAATTGATGATTTTTTAGTATCACAATTGCCATTATATTCTTACAACAAATTCATTTAACAGTACTACTTAACTGACTAACTTTATGTATGTATGTTTGTAACTTGATTTAAAACCTTTTTATATGTCAACCCAATAAAGACATTAAATTACAAACAAAGGTTTATTCTTGACACACATTTTGTACATTTAAATTAAAAAACATTATAACAATTTTTATTTTAAAAAAATGTTGTGATTCGAAATCGCCAATAAAGAACATGAAGCTTTTTGATTCAGCTTTGCTCTCATATGAATATGAACACAAAGTATTGATTTATGTCACATTAAAAAGATCGATATTTTCCTTTTCGTTTCGCTATTTAGTTTTGCAATTGAACGAACAATAATACGAGTAGAAGCCCCGATTTAGACTTCCTCGCTTCATTATTTCAGCGCTCGGCTCCTGATACGGTCGATGATGAATAGGTTTATTTAAAGCCTGAAAAGTCATGAAAGAGTTTTAGATTCGGTATTGATAAGCCACTGGAAATTTCCGCATGGCTGTTATGTTTTCATGAAACGCATAAACATTGCTTTTAATACCGGAGTAATAAATATTTCGTTTCATTGAAATGACGTTAATCGTGGTCAAGTGTCGTAATTTTTGTAAGTTATGACATTTTACTTAATCGTTCCAGAAGATAATATATTAGTTCCTTGATTGGTTTAAAATACGACTGACTTTCAGTCAAATTAATTGTGGCCAATTTTTGTATGCTTTGTTGGGTTAGTTATAAACACGTCAGTTTTATCGTATTTTTGAAAAATGTATTTAACGAAAAACTAAACACCGATTTTTTTTCTTTATAAAATATACAACAAAATGTGTGTGAATATCTTTGCCATTTATTTTCATATAAAAATGTGTCGAAAATAAAATATTGACGATTTAAACATTTTTTTAAAGTTTAAACAAATACGTTTTGAATATTGGAAATTTCGATATACGATATAAACTACCCCCATGATTTATCATCTAATATTTTGAATAATGTTATAAATTGTATTTGCTTGGTAAATTAAATAAACTAGAATTCCCTTTAAGATGACTAGACTAAGTTGTGCTTTCCACTTATAATCTATTACAGCAAATTATATCCATAGAGTTTTTTTATTGAAATTTATTAGTAGAACGGCATTTTTAGTGAATAATAAAAATTCGTATTCAGTTTGTCTGTACCAGTCTAATAATGTTGGTCATGAAAAAAATCCGGTCAGTGGTAAAAATTATAAATAATTATTTTATTTATAACTTCAAGTAAAGAGAATAAGTACAAAAAGCAATATCTTCCAGCCAACCAAAAGACAGACTGCCCAAAAGAACAGTAGGTCAGATACGTGTCCTAAAAAACAAAAATATAAATCATAAATGGGTACTACTTGCAAACCTGGCAAAATCCAAAATTAAAAAAAAGTGAGATATTGATTGAAACTTTTTCAGAATACATTTTTACAATAATTTTAACATTGTCTTTTAAAAATACGGCTGAAATTAAGCTGTATTTTTATTGTACCGTACATACAAATTGTATGACTTGATTTTTAATTTAGCGGCTTTGTTGTAACATGGCAATCTCTACTTGAGTATTTGCAAAGTTGGTAATGTATACAATTTTATTTATTATTTCACTACTGTTTCTTGACATAATCCTGCTTATGTCATCATTGCTTACGTATAAAATATTTACTGGTTAAAATAAAAAAAATGAGTTTTAAAAAAAAGTTAAGTATTGTATCAGTATTTTGTGATTTTCTCAAAATAATGAAAGATGGATTTTGCCAGGTTTGCAAGTAGTACCCTCAAGCATATATACGTAAAAATATAAATAAACCTAATTAATTTTAAAAAGCAGTTGTTTTTTGTTAATTGGGAGATAAGGCAAAAAAAATTGTGATAAAATAAAATACAAATTTTTATACTAAGTATTTTAATCATAACTTTACTATTAAAATCAAACAATGATTTGAAACTACTTAAACATTTTACATATTTCATGTTAATAGACAGTTAGACAGCCGACTGTGAAACTTACGTCACGGGTTCGATTCCCGCTAGTTGCAAGAAAAAAATCCAAGAAAGATTTTCTTCTCAATTGATCAGGGTGTTGTGGTGAATTTTCCACTACCTTCTTCTATATCCCCTCTTTCCCACCTGCTGACTGTGAAGTACAACATATTTAAAAATTCAGAAAAAAAATGTAATGAGTCATACCTTTGCTACTTCATTATTATTATATTAGTCAATGCATGTACATGCTGTCAATGCGTAAATATGCATATTTATAAAATTATAATGTATTCCTAGACCCATTTTGTCATATTTATTTTTTCCTTTTTTTTGCACCAAAATAGGCCAGGAAGCCAGATTACATTGGTGAATTTCATCACAGAACACCCAGGCTTAAGAAATATCACATCGTTTTTTGTTGTGTTCTCACCGAAAATTGAACCCGAAACCTCCCGTGAGTGAGTCAAGCGTCTTGACCACTACAGCATGGAGGCCGCCACACTACTTACTCGTGTAATAATTCTTTCAGTGATTGTCTTTTCCTTTTATTATTATTTAAACTGTTACTTACTTATTCTATTTATGTTTTTATTCTTAATAATTCAATTATTTATTTACACTAAAACCTGATTAGCCCCAATGAATGCTGTTTTTGTATATTTTAAAACATAACTATAAAATCTTTTCTGTAAATGATCTTTCTGTAAATGCATAGTCAACTCCATTCCCTTGTAATGATATAAAGTGTTTGATAATAAATACAATTGACTTTGACCGGCCTGTAGTTCTTAACTACCTTAACAATATTAATTTATACATGGGTCCTGGAATTTTCTATTATATATACAAAATCTCTAAGAGATGGACATTTCCCTAAGATATGGAAGAAAACGCTTATATCACCTATTCACAAAAGTGGAGATAGATCTAATATTACGAATTTAAGGCCAATATCCAAACATCCACTATTTGGAAAAATAATGGAAAAAATATCGTTGGTAAACTCAGCCCAGTATTGAGACAAGAAATTATCTCTAACCAACATGGATTTTTGGAAAGTAGGTCGATCGAGTCAAATTTGCTCGAATTAATTCATTACACACTATCAGCTATGGAGGAAGGCTTCTAAATTGATACTGTATATCCCGATTTCGCTAAGGACTTCGACAAAATAAGCCACAATATCTTGATTCGTAAGGTACGGAAAATGGTCATTCGAGGTTATCTGTATAGGTGGTTTATTTCTTACATCAAGTGCAGAAGCCGAGCAGTAGCCGTTTAGGGATTTATTTCAAATTTCAATACGATTCACTCTGGGGTCCCTCAGGGTTCTCATCTGGGCTCATTGTTTTTCCTGATATATGTTAATGATAACAATTTTTATCTCCAATTAAATTTTCTTATATTTTTATATATGTCGATACCAAATTGTTTGTAAAAATAATTCTTTAGACGATTGTTCGAAATTGCAAAGTGATCGCGATAATTATGTAACATACTGTAATCGTAATCAGTTATGCCTGAATGTAAGCAAATGTTTTTCAATATCTTTCACCAAACTAATAAAATTATCTTTGACTACAAAATCAACAATACTAGTCTCGTAAAAAAAAAGAGTTGAGAGATCTTGACGTGATCATTTCATTCCATATTCAGGCGTCTGTTTGCAAGGCTTACAGAAACTTGGGATTTATTATACGCAACACAAAGTCATTTTAAACTACAGCTTCTCTTAAAACTTTGTACAACTCCTACGTTCGAAGCCACCTTGAATGTGTTTCTGTCGTCTGGAATATCCAAAATCTTACCTACATAAATCAATTAGATTGAATTCAAATAATTTATTGAAAGTTCTCAACCGTAAAGCACCTGTAACGTTCGATTCGTGTGATGACTCTTCCACTTTCCATAATCTGACTTCTCTCACCAAACGAAGAACTGTTTCTGACATGTGCTCCTTATTAAAGATCTTAAATAATGTAATTGAAAGTACTTATTTTTTGGAAAACATCAATTTCAACTGCCTTACTAGATTTACCAGACAGGTCCGATTTTCGTACAATCCTGCACCATCCAATAAATTCGCTCGAAATTCCTTCATTAGCCGTAGCTGCACAGAATATAACAAAATTGGTTCCTCCCTTGATATATTTGATTCAAAATTATATTTTAATATTATAATATTAGAACTCTTTTAGTGAAATATGTATCACTATCACGTTATTCTCCTGTCTCTATTCTTTATAGATATTTGAAGGGTAATCTTCTCAACAAAATCCCCTTGTGTTTCTTTATTATCCTTATCTTTTATCCTAATCTTTTTTTATCCTTTTCATCCCTCCTAACGCTTTGAGAATTAAATCATTATTATTTCATTCGACTCTCTTGTATAATATATATAAACATATATATATTATAAACTTATTCATACTTTAAATCTGTTCATTAGTATGACTACAAAAAATATTTTCTATATACTTTAACTAGACTATTTGTGTAAAACTTTAATTGCATTCATTCATTATATGAATTGTTTGTAATGTTTCGGTTGTTTTTCCAAATAAATAAAAAAAAAAATATTTTTAATTACATATTTTTCATTTACTTTATAACCTCTTCTGTGTAGGATGCATATCTTTTACCTTTCTTTTCATTGTTTATTGAATTTTTTACAATTCTGCATTGACAAAGCTATTACAATGTTTAATGTACTAATAAAAAAAGATACGCTTGCTTCACGTATATAGAGTTTCAAGTTTGCTTATCTGTGTGATCACAAGAAATATGTGTAATTTTTTCACAAGCCTAAGTGCTCAACTATGCAATTCTACTACTCAAATTAAAAATACTCTACTTATAAAAAACACAAATTATTAAGTAATACATTTAAAAGTTTAATGAAATACTATTTTCATCGACTTGTATCCGATACCAACTCGGTGTTGTAACGCGTATAGTTGTGAGAGGCACTATCCCAAAACAATACTCACTTATAAAAATAAAAACCTACCATACTAAAAAAATGATGGTAAAAAAAGTTATTTTTAATAATGTCATACTTTAATAGTTTATTAATCATTTTATAGATATTTTTGAAATAAAAAAGGACATTCTTTTATCGCTTTCTACCCGATTCAGATTCAATCGGAAAATGTGACAAAGTAGATATCCATTACATCATAAAAATACTTTTAAAGCCAATTCAAGTAAAAGCATTTACTTCTCCAGACACAAATGTGCACAAGATTGCGCCGCTTTAGCTTGATGAAGTGTTTTCATTTAGGTCGTCAAGTGCACAAAAGCAATGTGATCATTCTTACACTTAAAAATCTTACTGAGAAAATGAATTCAATTTAAAAACTATATTTATTTTAAAATCTTAAAATGATACAATGTTTAAAACGTGCACAGTGTGTAAGGAGGCCACATTAACCAGCCAATAAAATGTCATAACCTCTGTAAATGCCTTGTGAATTTCCACATTCCTATCGCTAAAACAGTATTGACCTTTCTTTTGATAGTATGCTGATCATGTAATGTATGTTGTTTATTGATAATTTATACTGTTATTAGATGTAAGTATGCTTACGAACATCCCATCACTATAATTATTTTATTACCATAACATCAACTGATTGGAAACTGTTCAACAATAATATCTTAAATAAACTCATACATTATAAAAAAATCAAGTTGTGTGATACAAATTTTTGTAAAAAAGAGAATGGACTCAGCAAACTCCGGTGACAACTGTCGTTAAGCAAAGGCGATACAGTTGGCTAGGCCACATACTACGAATGCCTCTTGAGAGCCTTATCACACTTGTCTACTTTACACAGCATCAGATTTTCGGTGTCCTGGACGTCTAATGCTGACTGTTCGTTGGCAGTTTATGACAGAACCTGACTTGGGAGGACGCAAAAGAGTCACCTGCCGATCAAGATGCATGCAGGTTCTTTGTGGATACCATATGCTCCAACTAGGGAGCGGACATGGAATGCTAATGATGATATTTAATGTTTCAACAATAAGTAACATCCTAAGAGTATATACATCTTATACTCTAAGGTAACATCATTTGAAAAAGGAATCAATTCGAAATCAATTGTATGAATTTGAAAAATTGACTTGATTTATCTATGATTAGTTTGGTTGGCTTTTCGTTTAAGTTTTGTAGTAGGATTTAACAACAATATGTATATATGGTAGACCTTAATGATCTTTAATAATTTTTTGAATGCAATGATCTAATGAGCCTAATCTATATTACAGTACGGAATAATCGGATGGGGTGGTGTTTTTAAAACAAATATTTTACCGGTCAAAAAAATCAAAAAAATAATTTTAAAAGTTATTTTAAAAAACCGTCTTCTTTTCCCACCGTTCAATTAATTAAAAAGTTAAAGGTTTTAGATATAAAAATAGTGGTTTGCTTCAAATACATAAAGACAAAATGAATAGTAGTGTCTAGGACACAAAACGTAAGTACGCGACCTAGAACAGGTGGTAATATCTTAATTCCCAAACTAAAAACAACTACAGCACAACATCATTATACTTACAGGGAATTTTTTTTTTTATAAAATGAACAAAAAAATAAAAAGTGCAGTCAGGAAAAAAATATATTTAAGAAAGAAGTGAAAAGTTACATTTTTAATTCTTCATTGTGAAGCACTGATTAAAAACACCGTGTAAAATTATTTTTTTATAATTTATATTTTATCCAAAAAATATTAATAATTAAAAATAACAAACTATTGTAAAACGTCACTCCCAATGTATACAATTTTTTTTTTCACGTAATGGGAAGTGTTTATGTAAATAAACATGTATTTAATTTTTTTATTTAATAAAAAAAATAATTATATATTTATATGCACAATTAATATTGTGCATATAAATATATAATATATTATATACAGACATAATTGTCTGTACTCTTTCATTTGATTATTAATTAAAACTAATGTCTGAGCACCCAATGACGATATATTATTTAATGGTTTATCGGGAAAAATTATGAATAATACTTTGCCTTCTTCTTATAATCTATTCACATTGTAATAATTTGTATTATTTTTAATAAAGACTCAATAATAGTTTTTAAAAAATCAAAAAAAAAATCTCGCTAATACCGCGTGAGTGAATCCACGGGTAAAAGCTAATATTTCTCTAACATTTTGTCAAATTATCATTATAAAAAAAAATCATTTAATTTTGCATACCAAATTACAACACTTGAAAATTCCAATGATGAAGTTCAAATTTTTCACGTATTTTAAATACTTTGGACCGTATTCATAGGAACATCAGTTATGTATGCAATGGTGTATATTTATTTAACACATATATTTGCGGTCAGAATTGTTATATGGAAATATCAATTATTACCACAATATTATACATGTTATCAATCTTAAGGCTGTAGTCTGGTAAAACGCACGCTAAATGAAAAAAATCATACGATTTTGTAATTTTAAATGTTTTTTTTTTAATCGCGCAATAATAAAAAAAAAACACGAAATAGATAAAAACAATAATTTTAAAAGGTATTTCAGTTTCAAAATATACTTAAAAGCTTTATTTAACTTAAATGTAATCACTTTTAGACCGGCAGATCACCCCATTTCAAATTTAGACTAAACTGAGGTATTTAGGATCTCAATAAAGACTAATACCCGTATGCAGAGACAAAACTTAAGGAGAGGAAAGTACATTCTAATCTCAAATGCGAAGAATAACCCGAAGGTGAAAACAATAGAATGTACTTTCCTCACCTTAAGGTTTGTCTCTGCATACGGATATAAGTATTGAACAAAAATTTGTTTATATATTTTAAAACATTAAAAATTAAACATGAAAGTGATCGAACAAAAACGTTATTTTTTTGTTTTTGAAAATAAATACAAGTATTTTAAATCACATACATTTTTGTGTCATTTTTCCTTTATTTTTACATAAAATTATGCCTTCGGTTATACTTAAAATAATATTTATTTATTTAAATATTTTAGCTGAAACCTTTTTTTATGGAATTGTATTTTTCTTCTTTTTTTTTTAAAGAAGAGAGTTCTAGTTGTAATATTTAATTTATAAAAATATCTTATTTACGTTAAGCTATTTAAACAATTTCAAACAAAGTATTATGTGTTGAAATTTACCAAATAGCTGGAGTTTTTTACTTCATATTTCTTTTTGGATCGGGTTGCGGTCAGATGGATTGCTGGATCAGAATACCGAGGTTCGATCTCCGCTCAATCACAATTTTCCATTCCCTAATAGTGCGTTATTAACAATTCGTTACAAATGTTAAAATATGTAGGTTAATCATAAAAATGATCAATCATTTATTTATGCAAAACGATAAAACCCTAATAATACGATAAAATATAATATTTTTTATACTTATGTACAGTTTTTTTAGGATATACATTTAAACTAATTAGGAACAATTATTTTATGATGTACTTTTAAAAATATCTTTAAAATTTTTAAAAAATAGCTTTTTATGACTTTTTTTTTGTTGGCCTCGTGGTTATGGTGAGCACGTTTGCTTACCATGCAAGAGATCTTATTTAAATAAAATAAATAAAAGGGCATTTTTACACTAGAATATTTCGTAGTCCTTAGACTGGTACCTGAAGCGTAAGACTGGTCACCTTACCTACCTTACCTTCATGTTACAAAAATAATCAAGATACAATGCAATTGGTGTACCAACGTAGTGCCATATGCACCATTAGGTACAACAAAGCTTTATGCACTGGAAGCAAAATGAGGGAAAGGGTTTGTGGAAGGGATGTAAGTCTGAAAAATTAAGAAAATAAAAATATAATAAAAAATATAAAAAATTACTTGAGAAAACAAGTTCTCAAAAAAGAAAAATTCGACAGTTAACCTTTAGAAATTTTAAACTAATATCATTGTCTGACATCTGTCATTGGGTTAGGTATTTAAAAAAAATTCATTATTATTTCAATAAATTTAAGGCACAGATTCAGATCATTATACCCACCGGCGTTTTGTATACTTCTAAATTATAATATGGTTAATAATAATATGTTTGTTAAATTATAATATGATCTACTAGATAAACTAATAAATGCTATATTACTCTCTGGCATTAGTTTTTGATTTCGGCATTTTAAACAATGATTTTATAATCATTTTGAATACGGTTGCCGCACAGATTGAGAACCGCTATGTATACCGGTGTGGCGTTGAATGTTCCTGTCACAAATAATAAAAATGCAAGAAATACTTTCTTCAACAGCATGGAAGACTTTTTACTATACCAGTGGACATAAAACTTTTTCAGGCCGGTAGACCGAAGTTGAGAGCGAGTTGGGAAATGCTCTTACCCGAGTCAGGCTCTGAAAACTAGAAAATGCAAATTGTTATTTTATTCAACCTATAAAATAAACTCCCTTCATTTTGAATTGAAGTTAATTTAGATTTATATTTTTTCTTAATAAGATTGACAGCAATAATATATACATATAAACAAATAATCTTGTATTCAATTTTTGGGATTGATGTTCGTTGTTAGATGTCGTCTCTCTTTTTAAAAAAATATTTACATGGTTCAGAAATGTCTTCCTTATGTCGTATGTCGGTTTAAATGCCAAAATACGTACCAGATTACGTTTTCACGGGTACAAAGTATATTTGGTGGCATATCACAAACTGGCCCAAAAATATGGCAAATCATGTATTTTCTTAGTATCGCTATAGTGAAAAACTAGTTTAAGTTCATCGACTAACAATTCATACAATATAATAGTAATAGAAAAACCAAGTGCAATATAGGATCGATCGCAGCAAGTTGACAAAATCAAAGTGTTTTAATCTTATATTTTTTTCTGCTGACGCCATGGTTAAAATAAAATTCAATTGGTATAAAATTGACATATGTCTTCTAGACGTAGAGACAAATAGAATTCTAGAGCTGGTAAGAGAAGCTTTGAAAATATGTGTGTCAACGAGTCACTTTAGCCAGCCAATACCTAGTCATAATCCCTGTAAATGACTAGACTTCCAAATTCCTTTCTCAAAAATGTTTTCCCTCTCTGTTGCAACCAATTAAGTTCTAAATAACTTCCTAGGGAGGAAGTCCAGCCTGCCTACAAACATTTACACATACACAAAAAAAATCGAAAATTCCGAACAGTTGTTTTACCTAAGTTGGCATAGGATTAAGGAAAAAAGTGGGTAAATTTAACCAGTATTTACTTTATGTTACATTTATTTCTTATTTTCATGAAACATAGGTATTGAAACAAAAAAGGATCATGTAAAGACGGTATGTTTGTGTTTTATTTGATCCTGTTTTGACATTAGAATTATAAAATAACAAATGATTTATAATACATTATTCCATAAATTATGTTTCATGCGGAAGACGGAAGGATTTTAATGTTATCAGGAAAAAATTAGAACGCACAAAAAAGTGAAACCGTAATTTACGGCATTCAGTTCATTTACATGTAAAAAGATTCGTAAAAAACTTTAATTCCTCTTCATTGGCGTCACAATCCTTATGTCCTCGCAGCTATTTTTACTGCTTTTCCATTTCCTGTTGACACATTTCCTTTGCATAATCTACTTCAAACAAAAGCATACCTTTTTCTGTCGCAAAGCTTCTCTAGAAAAATCTCATTAATGGGCCTTCCGCTCCGATTTGAGAAATGTAAATTTGACGGTTTCTTCTCATTGGTAAGTTATACAAATTGCATAAATATTTCTGCTTGCTCCAAATGAAAGATTTCCTAAAATATATACATTTTTTTACACGTATTTGGTCACATTTTCTTTGCTGAGCCGTCTAAGTTGTTGAGTGGATCATCATCATCATATCCTTCTCCGAACCCAGTGGTGCATTAAGCACCGTATTAAGAAAGCAAATGCGGCATAGTTTATTTATTTGTTGTCATTTACCAGCAACGATAGGAAGGCTGTCTGGAAATTGGATATTTATATCTGTGAAAACCGATTTACTTAAAAATTTCATATAAATTTTACAAATATTAAATTAAATACAAAACGTTAGTAAAGTGGGAATAAGCAAAAAACGTCAAATCATTTAAAGCTGTTTACCTGTTCTATTTTGATGTTTCATGTAGGTAGATAATAGGGGAGAGTTGGATATTGGCGAGCCCCTAAGGTATATTCCATTTTGCAACTACAACTGAACAGATATTTCAATTTTAATTACATTTATTGGTACATTCATCTTTTAACTCTAACAACATAAAGGAAAATAATGGAAAATTAGTTGTTTGGTAAGTTTTCTATGAAAAAACAAAAACGTCACCAAAGCGTGGTATTATCAAACCGGTATGTTAATAGCGTGCCTTTGGTTTGATATTACCGCGCCTTTCTTGACACACAAAAAAGTTTAGTTTAAAATAGAGATTTTCCACAAACAGCGCAAAGCTAATTTTAATCACTATTCACTATGTCATCATCAGAATCATCATCATAAATAAAGGATATCTATTCATTACTCGTTTTGTCGCTGGATTCCAATTGTAATTTCCTCTTGTAAGCTGGTTTTACTTTATGTTTACATCATTTATTGATGTTTTCGTCCTTTTTTTTTGATTTTTCGTTTTAAGCATTGTTTTTAGAGGTGTGGCAGTTAGAAATGGCGCGCGCGGCTTAAACACGATATTAGCCAACTGGGTCATTTTAGTTTAAAAAAAACATATTTAAATAATTGTTGTGAAAATTTAACAAATGTATTGTTTAATGTAAGCATGAATAAATTCAACTCTGTTTTCTATCAAACAAATAGTGAAATAATAAATAAATACCACACACCTCCAATATTTCAATCAAACAAAAATTATAAGAAAACACACCAAGATCGACTAGTCCAACACGTTTAAGACACCGGAAGCTTCTTAAACAAGTGGATACTGGAATCCTACTCCAAGCCAATTGTATTACATTCAAACTTGCATTGTTTAGGAGATAGACGGGGGCGCGCCATTATTAACCGCGCGCCAATATCCAACTCTCCCCTACTATAGTTAATTTATAACTCGACATTAGCGTTTTTTTCCGATAATTCGACAATAAGTGGTTGTTTGTTGTTACCGACATAGTTTTTTGCCAAATTTATTTTTTATTTGTTTACGTACGTGCTTTTTAAAAACTTCTACACTCGTCCAGATAATAAAAAAAAACTTTTTCTGTTTGAGCGTATTAAATTTAACGTTACTCTAATATTAACTCAAAATTTTTACTTAAAGCTTTTTGCCAGAAATAGGATGATATGTTACTGTAGGTTAGATGATTAGTCTTACGCTTCAGATGACAGTCTATGAACAATGAAATTTTGCAGTTTAAAAAAAAATTCAATTAATTATATCACAATCAAGGTGTTTTTTTCGCGTGCGTTCTTTTCGGATTTTGAATTAACATTTTTCACAATATATTGATATGAAATATTTATTCATCATCATTATTTCCCTATCTACACCCAGTGATGCATAGGGCACTGCATCGGTACTCTAATAGCAGCGTACATGAATTGATTTGTTAACATTGAAGATACAATCTTACACTTCAGGTTCCAGTCCAGGGACAATGAAATATTTCACCGTAGAACCACCTTTAAAAACAATATTTTTCACATTATTTGACAGAAATTGAATCTAAGACCTCAAGAATAGAAGACAAACGTACCAATTAATACGCAACGAGGGAAACTTATCTCCACTTAATTTCCTCCAGATTTCTTCAGGGTTTTAACCATAAAGAAGCAATTGAGTCAAGAGTCCAGAGTTCTGGATCTATTTCATCATCTGCCTGGAGGGGATGTTAAGTGGAATTTTGAAGAATAAAATCTGTTATTAAACGTTTTTTTTAAATTAACATTGACTTTTGTAAGTGTACATAAATTTATTACCAGTAATTTTACAAAAATCATGTACAAATTTTTTGATGTTCTCTATTTTAGAGGTTTGTGAGCGTTGACTTTTTTCTTGCAACTAGCGGGAATCAATTAAACTAGCCAATTACAAGTCATGAGTCTTGAAAATGCCTAGACTTTCA
Organism: Micrasema longulum; assembly: GCF_059751315.1. NCBI lineage: Eukaryota > Metazoa > Arthropoda > Insecta > Trichoptera > Brachycentridae > Micrasema > Micrasema longulum. Next base: position 581,635 of record NW_028277700.1, read on the forward strand.
TATCCTGTCTCAAAAGTGTTTTTTGTCTCTGTTGCAACAAATTTAGATCATAATACTCTTGTATATTACTTGTTAAAAAAATAAAATTGTGTTATTATTTCATAAACGCCCTAACAAATCAATATTATTAAAATAATCGTCTTATACCTTGTTGCAAATCCAGTGCGTCGAGATATTTGCTATTTATTATTTTTCAAAGGGGACGAAAATGTGTCGTATTGCGCTATTTTTGCAGCATTTTTGGACCAAACTCCGCCGCGCCGCGTGTAGGACATAACATTAGGCCCCCTGTGACGTAATATCGTAAAAGGTTGTTCAATTTCACCATGTTCTCATAGTTATGTTTAGTTAAGCGAACAAACAATCCCAAGACACTTTTGTTTATCGATAAATCGCAAAAATATCTGCTACTGACGTGTATTTATTGTTTATGAGTAGATAACTCTACGGCTGTATGGAATTTATGGTCGTGTCTCACTGTTTACCCCTGGACGGCAAAAGCCTTTTTGTAGTTGAAGCAGAAACACTAGTCCTTAACCCACGTGTAAAAAGCGTTACATGGCTATTACACACTTCGTTTACTAGTGTACAAATTCTTGACCTTTTTAGCCTGGTGTTACCGGACTGTCTGCGTCTGGTCTTCCGCGTACGTCGTAAGTTACACGCGACGCGAACCCTATAATATTAGCTATATCACAAATCGTACATTACAACAGGCGATTACGTTCGGCCACGTTGTGCGGAAGCCAGGAAAAACAAAGAGATTTACTGAACTTGTAAGCAACCTTATATTTTCCATCCCGATAAAACATTCGATGTTGCAAATAAATCTGAAACACCGAGTCGAACGGTTTTGTTAGTTTGTTTGAATGTTATAAAATACTTAATACCATTAAAGAAAAAAAAACTTTGTTAATTTGTTAAACTTATTATGATTTGAACTTTATTCAATTTATTATTCAACATCCTATAGGCTTTTATTAAAATTTCACCAGAAACTTATTCATTGCGAAAATCCAGTGATTTAGTCATTGCAATTCGTAAACTATTTTCAAACGATAACATTTTATCATTTAAATTTGCAGTAATGAGAAAGTTGACTGGTTTTGTATTTTTTTTTATTTGTCAATTGAATATCAAACTAAGTCTAAATTTATTTTTAAATATTTTTAAGTATCATATTTTCCACATTATGATTTTCTAAAGTTTTGTAATCTCGAAATTACTCAAGCTGTGACGTCACAACTTTTCTTCATTGAGTTCTGCTGATTGATAATTTGGCTTCCGTTAACCAAAAATCTATCACAACACTATCATAGGTGGATTCTTAAGAGCTTGTAACGTAGTTTAAACAAGTTCATTTTTCTTTTTTTTGCATATGTATTCTAGAAACTTTGCCATATAATATGCTCTAATTTTAACCACGTTTAAGATAAAAAATGGTATTTAATTTCTCATAGAGCTAAACTTCTTCATCCTTAAAGCTTTAAGCTAAATGACGTTAGATTTCTGAAGGTTTTTTTTTTTCCTCTATTTGATTACAGTAAAACGTTTCCTTTATCGTGTTGTGGTTTTCGATTATTATTCTTTAAGTTATTATTTTTACAATATTTTTTTTTAGTAAGAGACATGGACAACCAATTAACCTAATAAATACAAAAACCGCACCAAATCAATTTTGTGGCTAGTTGATGAATTTTACCAGCATAAATATTAATTCAACTTCAAAATAAATATCTTTACTTAAAACAATTACAGTCGAAATAGGGGGCAGTAGTTATACTGCGTCCGCTCAGTCGAAAAAAGGAAAAAAAAACATTAAGAAAAACGAATATACCATGAAAAAATAATATATATTTAATTCGAATTTAAACACATTCTTTACATAGCATTAATATAAAAACTCTTGATTAAGAAGCCGATTTCTATTTTTTTTTCTTATTACATATATTTTTAAATCTAAGGTCATTTAACGTCATTATTTTTGTATTTAATACAAACGTTTTATGACGTTTCTTACATGTAATTAGATATAGTAGCCACATCAAAATAACCATAAGGCAACAAATTTAAATTGTAAATAAGAATTTTTTATGTTTAACACCAAGAAAATATTAAAACGTTGCCGGTTTTAATTTTTTTTTTTATAGTTATTTGAAGAATAAAAGTTCTTGTAGACTAAATTATAAACGAATCAATTGTTTCCTTTCTATCAGTCAATACTTTAGGAATGTATTTATGTGTAAAGGTTAACTTTCAATACCAAAAGAAATTTGTGAAAAGTTTTTGAACGCTGAAAATTTTAGTGAAAATGCATTATTTACGCGCGTGAGTTACTTTTATTGTAGTTGTAAATTCGAAATCTCAATCTAACCTAAACAAATGGAGCCGCGGGAAAAAATAACCTCTCGCAAATGGGGAAACTTTCGGTGGAAAGGTCGACATTGAGTTCATCGATAAATTTTCATACAAAGCAAAGCGTACCGGGTATTCCAAAACAGCGTACAATTTCAAATTAATTTTTTTTAATTATCATTATCACTCTCTCTACCTGGCTCTACCATTGGTATCTTAGGGTCGCTATGCGGTAAATAATGTAAGTATTTTTTGTTCTTCTTCTCACCTCTTCATTTTTGACTCTAACTTTCAAACGTATCTCTAACATGCCTCCTTTTATGGCTCTTTGTATCACTCGTAGTTTTTTGGTGCTTTATTTGAGCTGGTTTACCGTTTCTAGGGCATATGTAGCGCACATGTTGCGTTTACTTTTCTCTTTAGATTGATGAGTATTTTCCGGTTTTTCAAAGTGTAGATCATTTTTTCAAAAGCGCTCAAACTGAATGTATCAATCTAATGCAATCAAAATCCTATTTCGTTTTCGTTTCCGTTGCAGACGATAACATAAGAAACTAAACAATTACAGAAAAACAGCCCTGTTTTAGTACATTAATCGTAGCGTACCTCGATTATTTTTTCTTTACAATAGATGACAAGTCTTACAATTCAGGTATTGTTCTTGGAAGAGTAAAAAAAGTTATCAAAAATCGAACCCAAGAACTCACTGGCCAACTAAATAAATACGATATGCAAAAGTAGAATTAAAACTTTCAACTTATCGAATCAAAAGTAACAGAAATTTCTAATGGATATAAGAAAAATGTTTGCAATTGGTTGTTGCACATCGATAGAGACGAGGTTGTCTTTTTTTTAAAGTTCAAGATTAGCAGTTAGCAAAAATTGACATTTTTGTCAGATATTTTTATGTCTTTTTGTATTTTTTAATTTGGTACTCATTCTTGTATGGCATATAATTTATTACTACTATTTTTTACTTAAGTATAGAATGAGTTTCTAGAAACCATATCTCAATTATCATTTCAATAATGTTTATATATATATATATTATTTTTCTATTGATTTCAACGATACTATTATTTTTTATATTTGATTAAGTATAAATCTAAATTTTTATAACTTATATTTTAATATTTAGATCTTATTATCTTTTTAACATATTATTCTTTGGAATTTTATTATTTATTACTTTTTTTTTTCTGGATTGTTATTCTATTGCATCACATGTCATTATAATTTAATCTTATTAATTTTACAGTGTCTTGAAAAACCTCACTGAGCAAGACTCGTGTCAAGGCATTTATTTACATTCTTGAATTGATGCCTTTAGTTATTGTATAGGTATTTTGTATCTAAATAGTAAAAACATACCTTATGTACACGCACATATATATAAATTCAATTTGGATTTTTGCTTTTCAAAAGACATTTTTCGCAATCCCTATGTTGTATTCAGAAGCCGAAGTTTTATCTAAAAAGCAACAAATACGGGATTGTGGTGAAGTCATTGATTTTCTGGATATTGAACAAAATGAGGGTCTTGTGTATGGGAAAGAAATATTTCCGCTTCATCGTGTTTTATTTAACAATAAGTTGACCCGGTTTTCGTGTGATATGGAAGAATGGACCTTGAAAAAACTGGGGGTGTTTATTTTTGTGTAAAAAAGTCACCAAATTCTATAATAATGCCGATGTTTTGTTTTTTTTCTAGATTTATAAAAACAGTTTACAAGGTTCAAATCAAACCTTTCAATGACGCTTGTTTGTGACATCAAATAACTTCACAAAAACGTCACAAAAATTAACAGTTAGATGAATTTAAGAAACATGCATCTTCAAACATTGACAAAACAGTAAATGTTACAGAATGTGTAGAGTGTCTACTTAAACTAGCTAATGGCAGGTTAAAAACTCTGCAAATACCTAGACTTCAAAATTTTACTCTCTAAAAGGTTCAACATCTCGGTTGTAATAATATTGTAAAAAGACAAATGTTTTTTGTTACATTTTATTTTAATTAAACTAATTTGTGATTCTCATTAAGCATACGCGATTTCTTCCTAATTTTTTCCATTCCCTTATTTGTATTTCACTTATCTCTCCCGTAATAGTAAAATAAAGATATTACACGAAAGGTATTTAATTATATTGTGTACTTCATTTTTAAAAAAGCTTTGCGTTCTTATGACTGCAAAAATAATTAAATTTTAGGGGTCCTTTTTTAACTAGTTGTAAATAACTCACAATTAGAAAATAGGAGTCAAGTTGTGGCAGAGTGAGGTTCGAACTTCGCACCTCTGATCTCACCTTTTTACACAGTAATAAATGACTGGGAAGAAGAAATCGACTAAAATAATTACGAATTAGCAGTTTTTTTAGATTTTAAAAGGGCATTTGAGACTATTGAAAGAACAAGAATACAAAAAAAATAAAAATATTTGAATAAGAGGAAATACCTGTTATTAGTTTCAAAGCAACTTGAATAACATATTTTAAAAAACAAAAGTGAAAAATATTATTTTACATCCAATAAAAAATAATTAAAGAGTACACCAAAACTCAGTGCTAGGGCCCATATTGTTTATCATATATATAAATAACATCGGCGATTCTCTAAAATATTGTCAAAATCTAACTTTTTGCGGATGATGCATTAGTTTACACATCGGAAAATAAATATGACACAGTATAAAAAAAGGTTAATTACAATTTAGGAAATATATCAAAATGGTTCAAAGTGAATAAATTGAAATAAAATGTCGCAAAAACAAAATATATGAATATGTATCGGAAGAAAAAATATACCCCAGGGATACAACATTAATATTGATATTGTAAATATAAATTTTGGGTATGTAATAAAATATCTCGGAGTTTACTTAGATTGATATTTGAATTTCAAAACAAATTATCAATATGTGTCAAAAAAAAAAAAAAAAATATGTGAAGAATCCAAAATGTAATAGATATGTAGTGTTCTTCAAAGTAAGGCGATAAGAATTATACTCAAAAGAATATGTTTTCTAATGTGGAAGTACTGCACAAAGAAATTGGCTTGCTCACAATAAAGCAGCAAACTAAAAATAATGTTGCAATTTTTATGCATAGAATAATTAAGGGGATGAAAAAAACTAAAAACCACAACAAAATTTAACCAACTATGTCATACATATGAAACAAGGGATAAAAAAAAGAAAGAGAACCAATGAGGAGAAAAATAGAATTTCAAAACTCACTGTACAAGGGATTGAAGCTGTACAATTAGTAACCCGAAGAAGTAAAAGAGATAGAAAAGATCTAAATATTTCAAATCAATTTGAAAAAATATGTAATTGAGAAATTTTGATAAAAAAATGTAAATTTATTTAAAGTGAATATTTTTTCTTAAGATGTTATAAACTAACTTAATAAAGCAAAAATAATTAAGTCCACGATACAAGCCACGGGACCACAACCCGGTAATTTATTCATTCAACACATATGCCCATATAATTATTATTTCTTAATGGCTGAAACTGTTTGGGTAGGTAAATAAAAAATGCCTCAACGCAAGAATTTCGCATTTTTGTATTTATGCATAAGTGTGTAAATTGTTTACGTAATGTACATAAAGTGTTTAAATAAGAAATATTTACCATATTAAATGTTTAAGAAGTGTTAAAAATATCAAAATATATTAAAAATTTAATTACGTTGGCTGAATTTTGTACGTAAAAGGTACTGAGGATGTTTCTCTTCCGAATGCTTTTGCCTATACCTGCTTACTTTGAAAGTCATAATGTTCGCATTTTCTGGTTTGGTTGCTGACAGTTTGTCGGCAATTCGCGTCTGACCGTGGACTTGACTGAATAAAATAAATATTGTAGTAAAGAACTGGATTCAACTCCCTGGGAATCTGTTATTACTAACATTTAACAACATAGATGAAGACCATTTTTGAGAAAGTAGTATGGAAGTCTAGGCATCTACGGGGCTTATGACCTGTCTTTAGCTGGTTTAAGTGGCCATTTTACACAATGTGTAACATTCACCTTTCTGTCCATATTTAAACATCTATATTCCTTTAATTCTTTCATCCGTTGATGTTTGTGAAGTTAAAGACCTAAAACTTGTATTTATGCGGGTGATATTTATGTAATTGATTTTTTTCACCTACATACTAGTCAACGCCTAGAAATATTTTTTTTTCAATTCTATACTTCTTCGTGGACCAGGTGGATTTATCAACAATGTTTTGAGTTTGTATAATTTTTTGTGTTTAAGGACCAAATTCAACTCCTGAGGAAGCTGTTTATTACAACATATTACAAAAGAGATGAAGAACATTTCAGAAAAGGTAATATAGAAGTCTAGGCAGAAATTGAAACAATTTTTTTTTCAGTCGTTGCCTAGTATGTTGGTGAAAAAATTCAATTAGATAAATCTCATCCGCATAAATAAAGGTTTAAGCTCTTGAACAAAAATCAACAGATGTAATAATTGAAGGAATATAAATGTTCAAATTTGGGCAGAATGGTGAATGTTACAAACTGTGTAAAATGGCCACTCAAACAAGCCAATGACAGGTCATAAGCCCTGTGGATGCCTAGACGTCTAACTTATCTTCTCTAAAATGTTCTTCATCTCTGTTGTAAATTGTGAATAAAAGAACCACAGAAAAACTGCCGGAATATCAGTTAAGAAACAGTTTGTGTACTTACCATATTCTCAATGAAGAAAGCAATAATACTACTATGATGTAATAGTATAAATAAATAATGACATGATCTTTGTTGTTCCTGAAGAAAAATTACTGCTTTTTCTCTATGGTTAGAGAGTTTTAATTTATCAATGCTATTAAAATGCGATGAATGGCGAACGTGCTGTTAAACTTTACACGGACATAGATGCATACATTTCAAGAACTGTCAAGTAAGCTAGGAGGCACTATTGACAAAATCAAAAAAGAGGTGCTGCGATGGTTTTATTCAATAAAGTTTCATCACAACATTAAAGTGGCAACGAAAAAGTTTGCAAAGATAATATTTTTTTTGTTGTTGAAAAAACCGAAAGATTTGTTGATAAGGTTTCATGCAAAATCACCTACAAACACAATCACTGAACTACACATTAACCATCGCAGTAGCACATTATTTTATCAAACTACGAAAATTTACAACAAAACAAATTTCCAAGAAAAGAAAAGTTCTAGTCATTGAATTTGCTCATTGGTGAGTTGGTTTCCCGAAAACTAGAAATCTATCATTGGTTGATGTGTGAAAAATTGTATCGTGGTTCAAAGTGTTTAATTTTTTTTTTGCGTTTTCGAGATATTTTACTCTAAAATCAATTGTTCTTATTTTTACCGCGTGAAAGAAAACATTTTTTATATCCAGTTTCTCATACTAATGAACTTTCTTGTTCGTGCACGAGAGGGTTAAGCAGTATTTTAGGTCAACCATGCCAGAAATTGAACCCAGAGCTTTGACCATAACGCATTAACCACTACTACCACTAGTTACATTACAAAACGGACTTGTGTATATTAAATTTATCAACATTTTTATTGGAGTTAAGGACTGAGTTTTCCTTAGTGGGAGGGATTTGAGAAGGAAACTCTTCGATGATTTTCCTGGTGTTTAAGTTAGCTGTTTACCATATCAATGTGCCATATATGTATTTTTTAATATTATTATTATGTTTCTGATCCTATGTAATATTTGTTTTGATATACTCGTATGTTTGTGTTAACTTATTACTCGTCCCAACTCAACATGGGACTTTAGTTCATGGAGTTGGGACTTATGTCACAATTTTTTTTAACAAACTGTTTGTAAGTAAATAAATAAAATTGGCTATACTCAAGTTAATTTTTGTTATTTTATATGGATTACCGGGTTTAAACTATGTTGTAGAAAAACAATGTACTCTTACCTGTTTCTATGCTCAGTACGACAGCTGCCAATATCCATTTAATCCATTTGGCAACAGTAATAATTTGAAGATTACGCCCGTTTCCTAGTCCCCCCCTGTGATCATACATCCCAGAGTTGGCTCTGGACAAACAAATGTCAAATTGATCGCTCACTACTATTGCACATAAAATTAAATTTGTCACTTTCAGTAGACGCAAAACAAATAATAAACATGAAAAAACTGCCAAAATACATTTTATTATTTATGTAATTACTAGCGAAATATTTTAAAAGTTACCATTTAAATAATTTTTAATGTTAATTTAACCTTCCATTAAAATCTTGTCAATATTATTCCTTTACATTTGTCAAAAACTTTCTAAAAATTTATTTTCTATTACTTGCTCACTCACTATAACAGTCAATTTTATGTTGTTATTATTTCGGGTACACATCTGAAAAAAAAGATACATCTCGATTAATTTTTAAAATACATTTTGGTATATTTTTTTAAAAGAAAAAACAGCAGGTGTTAATAAAATATTAATAATGGTTTATACATCTAGTTAAAATTGTTCACAAATATCATGAAAGAATATATTACATGGTAAAGTTTAAATATTATATAAGAAAATAAAAGAAGACAACTTGGAGAAGTTTGGGGATGAGGCAACAGAGTGAATTTTTATAATACAACTGACCAATGCAAAATTTACGTACGATAATAACTTAAGCAAATAAAAAGGTACTTAAATTAGGAACAAATTTGACATATGTTTCATTTCAGTGTTTTAGTTTTTTTTTTTAGATGTTAAAATTTAGTGATAAAAATATCTAAATGAGGACAAAGTTAAATTTGAACCTGCTATGTTGATTTAGTGAGACAATTTATTATATAGCATTATTTATATGGCAATCGTTCTAGTCAAACATTTGATTAATGTTAGTAAATAATTGCATATAACCACTTACCGACTTTTCTTTGTCTACCGGTTTCAAGACGTAATTTTCTTTTCATTGGGACATTAATTCCACTAATAGCAAATACCATTACACACCTTCAACAAAGTAGAAGTTGCACAAAAATATCAAACCAAAACAAAGCTGACAGAACACATTTCATTCGAATCTAACACCAACGGACACGTCTTGAAACCAGTCAACGTAGAAAAGTTGGTAGGTGATTCTATACAAATATTAACTAACATTTAATGAAATGTTTGACCAGAGCAATTGCTGCATAAATAATGCTAAACTTTCAATTTTCCTATTAAATCAACACGCCACATTTAATCAAATTTACTACTTTTTAATATGTTGTAATAATGATATTTATATATATATATTATAATAACCGGCTTTTGCGCAGTTGTCATGTTAAAACTGATAAGTAGCATGCTTAAAACAATTTTGAGTCTGATTCTCGAAGACATTAAATAAATCTCAACTGAATTTTCTAATATTGGATGTTTGCGCTTTAATTTACCGTTTTCATCGAGTTCTTCGGCTTTTTTCTGTTTGAATAATGCATTTCACTTCCAGGCCACTTTGGTCGAGATGTTTTTACTATTATTCAAATGAAATATTAACATATTTATAAAAGTACTTCAATGTAATATCATGTTGATGATACGGTTATTCCGAAACATATTTGGTTGAATGATTCATTTTCTAATCAACAGTATTATTGGATGTATTTAGGCGGCCTCCGTGGTGTAGTGGTCAAGACGCTTGACTCACGCACGGAAGGTTCCGGGTTCGATTCCCGGTAAGAACACAAAAATAAAAAATGTGATTTTTCTCAAGCCTGGGTTCTCTGTGGTGTAATTCACCACTGTAATTAGGCCTCCTGGCCTGTTGTGGTGCAAAAAAAAATGTAAAAAAAATATTTGTAGATAAATAAGTTTTTAATTTCACTATAAAATTTAGTGTTTATGAAAAATGTAATACATTATGGAATAACTGTAACTACCTTAGGCTATGACTATTATCAAAATCAAACCATTATCTACAGCTACTGATGCGTGGAGCACTGAATTGTCAAATGGAATTCAACGTAATATATGATATAGAATTGTAAGGAGATCAGTTTGAAGTTTCAGATGCCCGTCCAAAAACATTAAAATATTACCACTATTTTTTATCCACGCTTTCTGGAATCAAACCCAGGACCTCAAGAATGGAAGATAAATTTGTCAGCAGTACAATAATGTGGTGGAGTTATCCCCCTTTGATTTTTTTTCTGAACTTCTACCTGAAAGCAGCCATCGGATTGAAAACTTCTGGTTCTTTCTCTCAATCAGAACTGTATTTTTTTATCCACCTAAACTAAACTATGTTCTTAAACCTACTACGCCCACCACCCATTTTGAGAATGAAAAAATTTATATAACCCTGAAAAGCTTAACACAAAGCACATCGCCTCCCTTAACCTTCTCAACGCCCCTGATTTTTTTTTGACCTTCTAACGCCTCCCCGAAAACCTTCAGCGCCCACAAGTCTACTTTGAGAATGATTGACCTAGGCACAGAGGAAAAAAATTACACATCTTGGAAATCACCTTAACTACCTTTTTAAAAATAATAAAAATAAACATCTTAAAATTGTGTTAACATTATGATATATGAATTTCCTAACATTTATTTTTATATAATTATCATTAAACTACCTATAAATTAATTATCAACATTTCTACACTATCACTGAACCACACAACCACGCAGCAGCACATTATCCCATTAAACCACGACAAATTATAAACAAAATGCATAACATCGCTGCTGTTTTCATTATTATCCATATACGTATATCGTATATGTGTATTTCATCACTGTCATACGTATTATTATATAACTTTTGATTCCATTTTTGACATGTATTATAAATTTTTATAATTTTTATTTTTCTATTATTATTTTGTATATTGTTTTGATCATTTTGCATATTTTTTTGATTACCTGTATATTGTTTTAATATGTAAATAACTATTTTTGATTTTTGATTTATATATCGAAGAGTCCCGACTTAACACGGAATTTTCTAACAAGTCGGGACATAAAAAAACATACAATTGTGGCTATGTAAAATTGTGTATTTTGTGCATTAAAAAAAAAAAAAAAAAAATAAAATAAAATAAAAAAATTCACCATATTACAAAACAAAGCTCTACAAGCAATCTCGAGAGAGAGAAAAAAACAGATACACCAGAGTAAAGTCAATAATATTTAATATAAGCAGTATGATAATCATGAAAACCGAATTAATTTTTTTCTTTCTATAAGACGTTTTCAATACTAAAATTTACATGGTTATTATTGTAAAATGAAATTATAAGTTTATTATTGTTAACTTTAGTTGGAATAGAATTTCTGTTTCGCGCTTACATCAATATCTCTCTTAATTATTCCAAGCACATGGCTTCGGAAGACTTCGAAACAGTAAAACTTAAATTTGAATTCTATGAACCCGACAGGAATAACCGTAATAAACAAATGTTACAACCGTTCCAGGGTGTTTATGTTACAGGGAAATAAATGTTACGGAAACACAAGGCAGATGGTACAATCGCCTACCGCTTACCTGGATTCTTACAACGAATGTGCCAAGTTGGTGAACCTGAGAACACTTAAGTTAAATAATCTATCTAGTCATTTCACGAAAGTGTTCTCAATAATATATTATTCTTAGTGTATTATATTGCGTATGTATGCTAAATTACGTTTGTATGTACCATTTGATAAACATAAACGGGAATATCTAATTTGAAATGCCCGCGCTGCACTAATCAGTATTTTTTTTTGTAAGTCACGTTGGTAACCTTAGAGTATATGTATGTACACTAAGGTTACACTGTTTTTGACAATCTAACACCCTCAAAATCCATCCCAAGATACATATATATGTTGATGCTTTTAATATAAAAATCAAACACTGATTGAAAACTTTATTATATTTATACAACATAAAACGCCGGCAAACTGATACGATCTATACTGACTTTAGTAAAGCTTTTAATAAGGTGTCACATGCAATTTTAGTACACAAATTAAAACTATTAGGAATCTCGGGAAACATTTTAAAATGGTTCAAAAGCTACTTATCATCTAGGAAAATTTTAGTCAAAGTATTCGGTTATGGGTCGTATCAGTTTGACGCATCTAGTGGAGTTCCTCAGGGATCTCATTTAGGTCCTGTTTTGTTTTTGCTTTTCGTTAATGATATTGTATCGATATTCGAGGGAGTGGACATTCTTTTATTTGGTGATGACCTGAAATTATCTAAGACTATTGCTTCTGTTAGTGACTGCGAATCTCTTCAATCAAACCTGGCGAGTCTATATACTTGGTGTCAGAGAAATGAGCTTTTTCTTAATATTGACAAGTGCAATGTTATTACGTTTACCCGTAATAGAACTTCAATCAACTTCTCTTATAATATAAATAACACAGATCTCGTAAGAGTTACAGAAATAAAAGATTTGGGTATAGTGTTCGATGACAAGTTGTCATTTGCTTCACACATTGATGCAGTTACTAACAAGGCAATGAAGTGTCTCGAATATTTGCTGAGAACGGTGAAGGATTTTAATTCCATCGATTCGCTTAAATCTTTATATTTTGCCTTAGTTCGGAGTAAATTAGAGTATAATTCAATAATTTGGTCACCTTGCTATAAAATGCATAACATAAAATTAGAAAAAGTCCAACAGAAATTCCTTCGCTTCATAAATTTTAAACTTAATATTCCTGTTGACCAAATCGACTACAACTTCCTATCAAATAATTTAAAATTGTCTACTCTCTCGAATAGGAGAATCTTAACCGATTTAGTAAACCTATACAAAATAGTAAATGGCGCGCTGGACAGCCCTGATTTAACGGGACTGGTTAATATTAAAATACCTTCCCGCCGCACACGAAATAAGTCGGTGTTTGTCGAGGTGTCCAGCGGGCACAACTACTATGTAAATTCACCTATAGCTAGAGTCTATCGCCTTGGTAATGAATATGGCGATGTTGATATTTTTCGTTACTCATTGAGCATATTCAAGACCAAAGTACTACAGGCGACCGTCGCGACGGAGTCTAGTCAATAAATCTTCGATCGTATTTATGTATGCTTAAAAGTTAGCCCGTGTTATGTTTTAAATTTTTAGTTTATAAAACCCTTTTCAGTTTTCAACATTTTGGATAACTTCACTTGAAAATTTAGTTTACCGATGTAAAAAAAATTCAATAATAATAATTATGTTTTATTTGAATCCTACTATGCCTTATATTATAAACATAATATAATGTATGTATTATGTCTTAATAGTGTGTCATGTTAACTATGTAACTTTATTTTAAAATTTTAAAAATATCTTTTAAAGATTTTTATATTTGAAAAAATGGCGTCAAAAGAAAGAAAAAAGAAAAAATAAAATAAATAAAAACTAAAATTTCTGTGACAATTGTTTCGCCTTGTTAAGACATTTTCAAATTTATGTGAAGATTAGAAGACAAACAATTGTCACAGATTTTTTGTTTTGGTATTGTCAAATTTAAATACAGCTTTCAGTTAACTCAAATCAGTGTTTGATTTTTATATTAAAAGTATGAATATGGAGTTCAGCAAAATAAATGCCATCAATAAATAAATTTTATATTCACTAAAGGTAGTTAGAACATGTTTATATTTCTTTTATATGATTTTTTATGTGAATTCTCCACCCTTTTACTTTTCTTTACCTTTATACATCCCTTTCTAATCTCCAATGCTCCGCACACCGCCACTTAAAAACTCCGGACCAAGTTCGGTGGGGAAATGTGTTTGGATAGAAGCCTAATGTGCTTTCAATATAACGGCTTTCTTGGCAAAGCCACCGCAATATACTAATTGAATAAAGTTCAAAAGGGCATTATGCGTCCGCATATTCGGTATTTATTGTTTACATAGGCACGTAAAGAGGCTGAAAGGAAAAAGCCAAAACAACTCTTCGTTTGTATTAGATAAGATTATATTTGTATTTTGTTATTTGTTATTTGTTTAACTTCAATCACAAAAATATATATGAACTTTAGTGTATTAATTCCTGAAATCAATATTTTTCAGCTAAACAAAATAGACTGCTAAAAAGTTGATTGAAATTGTACTTAAAAAATAAATACGTTGGTACGAGTAAATGTACCCTTTTTTTAAAATTAAAGTAAAGTTATTTCTTACTGTGCAGATAGAAATTGTACATGTCAACAAATATTTTGTATATGAATATATCATCATCATTCCCTTTCCGTACCTTATTGTGCAAAGGGCACTGTATTGGTACACCAATCGCATCGTACTTAGATAATTTGTGTTACATGAAGGTAAGATGATCAGTCTTACGCTTCAGGTACTAGTCCAGGGACAATAAAATATTCTAGTGTGACAACACACCTTTAAATAAATATTTCATATCAACCATATCGGGAATCGAACCCGAGACCTCCTGCATGGTAGGCAAGCGCGCTGACCATCACACTACGAGGCCGACAATATTTACATAAAAAAATATTAACATATTACAACAGAGATGAAGAACATTTAAGAAAATGTAATATAGAAATCTAGGCATCTACAGGGCTTATGACCTGTCAATGGCTGGTTTAAGTGGCCACTTTACACACTGTGTAACATTCACCATTCTGCCTATATTTGAACATCTATATTCCTTCAATTCTTTCATCTGTTGATGTTTGTGAAGTTAAAGAGCTGAAACCTTTATTTATGCGGGTGAGATTCATCTAATTGAATTATTTCACCTACATACTAGGCAACGCCTGAAAATGTTATTTTTTCAATTTCTATACTTCTTCATGGACCAGGTAATTTATCAACAATATTAAAAAAAAAAAAAAAATTACTTAAAGGTAGTTTATTACACATTATTTGAGACATTAGTTCCAACACCATATTTATAAATATTAATTTTTATTTTCGTTACGATTTTTTTTATCATTGCTTCTACTTTTCATTATGTTGTATTCCATTTCAACAACAGGGCTCGTGGCCTCATAAAGTTAAGGATACGTTTTTTATTTGTAATACGTATCTTCGTATGAATAAATTTAAAAAATAAATAATGCATTACATGATAAGGAATGTGAGATCGGGTAAGGAGTTTGGTAGTAGACAGAAAGAAGATTCAGGAAAGAAAAGGAATAAAAAGTAAGGCAAGTTAGGGTTCTAAGGATATATTATAATAATGTTTCGGGGGTTTCTTAACCCACTCGTTCATGTGATTTAACCGACCTTGGCGCGGGCGTTGCAAATTCTACCACTTTAAATAATATTTTGGCAAATAATACGAATATTACCACGAGTTTTTTTATTGTCTCCAAGTATACATTAGGTATATTTGATAATTTGAAATAAAATATGTGAGTTTTTTAATGTTTCGATTATTTATCTTTTCGTACCCAGTGGCACATGGGGTACTGCATTATTCCTCCAATCGCATGTGAATAGTTTAACGTTTCAGGTGCCAGTTCGAGGACAGTGAAATATTGCAGTTTATAACAATCCTTAAAACAAATATTTCACGAGACCAATATCAAAACGAAGGCAACGGTAATTTTTTTTCGACGGATGTATCAAATAAGATAAATAAATTATTGGTGAATGTAAAAATTTAGTCAGTAACAAGGCTTATGCTTTGTGATTGGCGGATCAATGGACTACCCATTTTTCATCGAATGTAAGTTAATTATTTTTTTAAGTTACTTCTTTTTAATATTGTTGATTCTCCTTTGTGCTGCTACGGATATTCAAATTAATCTTCTGAACACATCCAGTAATCTTATCACTTTCTTCTCTCTACAAATACAAAATTAATTATTTTTATACACTGTTAACATTTTGATGATTAAAAATAAAAAAATACACTAACTAAAATCCCACCAAGCCACTTTCTGTAGCCTGTCTGATCAAAATTTATAATATACTAATACAATATCACCAAAGTTGATAAAAATCATGAATTTACAGATATTATTAACAGTCATAAAGATCAATTGTACTGATACAAATCAATTTTTTTTTATACGAGAAAAAAAATATTTATAAAAAATATATATAAATGTATTAACACATAAGCTAGTTCAATAACTATTCGTATAAAAATTTTGATGGAGTTGCCACTCTTTTATTTTGCTCTTGTTACATTGTGTGTTCAATTTAATTTCTTTTGGGAATAAATTTAAAATGCTAGGTACTTAATAATAAGCATCTTGCTACTATCTGTGGCCCTGTTAAAAATTAAGATCTGGTGTCTTTCGAAAAGAGTTCCAAGGCTTTTAAAAAAGTTTGTAGTAATTTGGGCGAATTGATCAAGTCCAATCAATTTAATCTCAGTAAGTAAAGAATTCACTTCCCTTTTTTCCAAAATCCAATGAAATGCATGTTTAAAATGAACTTTTAGATTACCTTAGTTCAGCACAAAGATGCCAAGGCTACTAGATTACATGAAGCTACTTAGGGCAGTTTTTTTCTTTGACTGGTTTAAGCAACCACTTTACGCACCGTGTTACATTCTCCATTCTGTTAATGTTTATGATATTTACACCTACACAACTTTAAGAAGTTTTATATGTTGTCAGAGCAGACAATCAATCAAAGATTTAAATCTTCCTCATTCATAGAAGAGATCTCTTGCATTTTTTTATTAGCTGAATTTTTTTATGGCAACATACTTATTTTACACAAACAGGCAGAATATCGAACGTTACGCAGTATGAATGGATCTCTAATACCAGCAAGTTACAGGCCAAAAGCCCTGTAAATGACAAAATTTCGATATTTCCCAATAAATCGTTTATCTAAGTTGAGATGTTTGACAAAAAGTTATTTATTTCTTCTTTGTTGAGACATGCACTCTTGAAATCATATACTTTAAAAATTAGATTCCAAAAATAGTTTACGAACATTTTGATAAACGTAAAACATCGGCAAATATTTGACGTCCAATTTTCCAAGAATCGAACCTAGGACCTTATTAATGGTAGCCAAACGCGCAAACCACTACACCACAATGCGAAGTTATCTTTACTGAATTTGCTTCCAGGATTATTACCTAACAGTAGCCATCTGGTCGAAAGCACACTGATTGTATTTCACAAGCAGAGCTGGATTATTTTCAACTGCTCGGACAGATAAATTATAGGGGTCGGCACTCGAAGTGTTACCAATGAAAAATTCTGTAATTTTGACAATTATTTATTTTTTAAATTTAAAAACTTCAGTAAATCGTAAAAACATATTTTTTTATTTTTAATATTTTATTTTTCGATGTAGCCATCTTTAGCGCGGATAAAAGCATTGAGTCTATCCGAGAAGGCTTCACACGCTGCACGAATGAGGGCTGGTGGTATTTTGTTCCATTCTCGGCGAAAAGCAATCTTTAAGGCGTCAACCGTCTCATACTTTTTAATTGATACTTTGGCTTCTAGAAAAAACCATATGGAAAAGTCCATTGGGTTAAATTCCGGGGAATATGGAGGCCACTGTTGTGATAAAATTAAACTGGGAACTTTTTCTTGTAGAATAAATTGGGTTTCACGGACTTTATGGGGTGGTGCTGAGTCTTGTTGAAACGTCAAATGGTTTCTTCTGATTGTTTTACGTGCCCAAAAAACAACGCATCAATTAAAATCTGTTCGCGGTAGATTTGCTGATTTACCTTTACGCCCTGTTCAATGAAAACGATTGGAGAGCGTCCCGTGGCAGTTACAGCGGCCAAACTGATGCAGGCGCTTTTTTTTGCAAAGCAATTTGCTGATCCAAATCGTTTTATAATTTGCACAGTAACCATACATGATCGTTTTGTTTGTTTACATATTGCTAAACCGTAAAAAAAATCATTAGAAAATAACAAACTTTCTAGCTTGCCACTAACGTGCAAGTGTTTTAACACCTTTGCTCTTGCTAGGCGAACTGCCTTTAGTGCAGGCGTTAAATCTAGCACTGTTTGTATTTTGTAATAGTAGTTAATTTTTTTATATGCGTTGCATCCTACAAACAGACACATTTAGATTTTTCGCCAATTGAACTGCGCTTTATCGTGGATTACGTTGAATTCTGGCCTTCACCTTCCAAATAT